>NC_072852.1:34372512-34679718 GCF_028858705.1 Grus americana | reverse complement strand
TCAAAGTCAATCCTTGGTCAATGAACCCTGCCTGGCAAATCAAGTGTGATTTATCCATGGTCATGCCTAACATAGAAAAGCCTGTATCCTGCTTGTTTGAGAGCCATTACGAAGCAAAATCCTGGGATTTCCACAGCCACAATTTGGTTATTTTTTAGTTACTATGCCATCTCCATGTATTACCTCAACTCATAAGATTATAACTCTCAGAGTTCCTTAGCTCCAGCCCCCAACTGTCTCATCTCAGCTTACCTTTAACTAAGCCAAAACAGTTAATATAATTTTGAAAGGAATTATGAGGGAGCGGGAAGGAAGAGGCCAATGGAAAATTCTGTGCCTTATTCAAAGGCAATTGAAAGAGTGAAGGCAGATGCTGAGAAAGATGCAATTAGGTGAGGTGGTAGAAAAGGGAAGGAACCACTGGTCGTCTGGGTCACATGCAGCACAAATGGGGAATTTTTGAAGATAAGCAGCCACATACAACTTCAGTCCCTTCGACAAGTGGGAGGGCCAAAGGACAAAACACAAAACCAGTTAACAGCAATTTCAACATAGCCTCAAACAGCAACGTATCCAAAACGGCTCATGTGAGGACTCATGCTTCCTTCACTGCAAAGGCACTGAATATTTCCTAAACAGGTCTTCACAGCCCATTAAATTTATCTGATATTGCTGATATTTGGATTCAGGAAGAAGCAGAGCCCTTTACACAATCTGTTTTGGCATCTCCACTTTGGGGATGCAGAGAAAGGGGGCATGGAAGGGCAGTGGCATTCAAACAAGTGTCATTTCTGCAGTGAATATCTGATTGTGGCCTAGGATTTTGGCCTTTGGCCTCCAAATATATTTAGTCTGAGACATGGTCAAGACACTGTAAACAGGAAGGCTCCTGAAGCTATCACATTAATAATCTGGGATTTTCACTTTGTTCTCTCAGAAGCAGCACAAACAAACAAATGCAGAAACACTTCTTCCAGCTGCCATTGTTTTTAATTACAACACAGAGGAAAAGTTAAGTCAGCAGTTAATTGAACTGACTCCAGTAAAAGTCACTGCTCTTTAACAGCAAAATTATATGGCTTGAAGGCTTGTTAGATAAATTGTAGCATAAAAATCACCAGTAGGTCATTGACGATTTTAATGTTTCCCGTATGGATTTATTGGCATTCTTAAACAGGCAGAAGCTGTGTGTAACATTATTCTTTCAGCATTTTTCAGGATAATATTTTTATATTAGATAAAAAATAAGCTGCATCTTCACTCTGGGTTCTGTTGTGTTCACCAGAATTTTACTCCCAGGTGCCTAAGTACAAGTCCTTGGTGAGACGGCAGAAGCTAAAAAGGAGTGCCTGCTGTGCACCACCATGGGTGCAAGAAATAAAGGAATAATGTATTAAAATCTTACAAATAGCATTGGACCCTCATTGCTGCGTTTCAAGGGTCCGTGCTCTATCTGATAGTACTGCTCAACTTCAAAGTTTTCTTCAGACTTACTTGAAATAGAAATTGAGGTTTCTAAGTGCTATCAGTGAATAGTCATAATGTACCTATGGCTAAATAAAACTCTCATCGATTTTTATATTTGCATATACAGCTCTTTGCACAATGGACCATGAACAGCTGATCTCTAGACTTCCAATTATATTACCACTGATAATGTAAAAGTAATATAATATAGTAAGTATAATATAATAACATCAATTAGGATAACTAATAGGACAACTAGAATAGCTGTAAAATAAATTTATGTTTTCTAGTGTTACCTTTACAAAAAACAAACCAGATGTACAGCACCTATAAAGGATCATACAGGAAATTCAACAGAACCCCATACAATGGAATGATCCTGTACAATGATATAAGAGTAGTAGGCCTTCTAAAGTGGTATCAAATGGCAAAAAATTCATAAAGGTGGGTTGAAGTAAGACCAAAGAAAAGGGTGATTGCATGAGATCTGAAAAGAAGGAGAGATTTATTGCATGAGGTGCAAAGGTTGGGCAGGGGTCTAATAAGGGCTAGGATATTACAAATGCGTCTTCAAGCGGAGTTATGAAAACATACTCAAGTACAGCTATGGGTTTGATATCTAGGAAAAAAACAAAGAGGTAACTGGATTTTGAATCAAAACAGAGTAACATTTTTGTAAATTAGACACAACAGTAAAAAAAACCCCATGTTGTCAGCAGCTGATGAGGTATTGCCTGGAAGGGTCAAAGAAAAGATCCTGTAGTGGTGACCAGCAATATTATATTTCAAGTAGCTTGAGAATAAAAACCGTCCCTCCTGTTGAGGCTGTCATGAGGACAGTCAGAAAACCACATAGCCATAAACCCTGCAAGTAATCTATTTCACAATCACAATTTCTGACCTTTTGAAATTGCATTCCCAACTGTAATAATAACTGGGGACATTATCATTTCCGACAAAGAGAAATTTCAGGTAAGTGTTGCCCCTGAAACATGTAGATGATTTTACTGTTTCATTTTGATGAGAGCGATTACTCGGAATTTTAACATCAAACCCAAGTGACAATAGTAACAAAATGTAAGGTTTCAGTTTTGTTAATGAACTTGTAGACAAAAATTACTGTGGTATTTTCAAATGAGTGTTTTCCAACCCAAAACATTTTGTCAGCAAGTGTTTGACTAGCTGTAATGACTTTAATAATGAAAAGCAAATGGTTCTTATATGGTACCATTGAGATGTTATTCATTCTTCTGTGGAGTAGAAAAATAAGACATTTAAAGTACATGAGTGTGTGGGGAAGAAAGAAGAGAAGAAGTAATTGTATACAAGGGAGTAGGTGCTATGCAAATACCTGGTTAGATTACAATCTACCTTAATTGAGTAATTTATCATGTCCTTTTGACTTCTATTTCAATGACCTGAGAAGAGGGGTTAAATAGGAGTTACTGTGTGCAGTAATGTGCTTACAGAATCAAAGTTTATGTAAATAGGACAGACAGACTAACAAACAGTGATAGGTTAAATAACATGGTAAACATGTACGAGGGCCATTCCCTGGCAATTACATCTCTTTGTAACATTAGGATATCTCCTAAATATTTTTTCCCTGTTGGCCCAGTGTCTCAGTCAACCCATCTCCTCCCAAATACATAATACCTGGGTATGATTTGTTACATTGAAAAAAACCCCCAAAACACAAAAAATGTTTCAGTAATTATTTTGAAAGATAAGGAAACATCTGAACCAATACGCACTAGTCAGCATGGATATATAAACGGAAAATTGTGTTTAACTAACGTGATTAACTTCTTCATGGGAAAGACAATAAAAACTGACAGGTGTGAAGTAGGAGACATCCGAAGTTGACTACAAAGAAGCTTTTTGATTTAGCATCACATAAAAGATTGATGTGTAACATCATCAAATGCGGTATTGATGGTGACATTGTGGAAAAATGGTTCCTTAAATGAAATAAGAAAGATGTATTAAATGGATATAAATTGAGGGATGTCATAAGAATTGTAATTAGGTATAGCATTTTTTCCAGTAATATATAAACACTCCATAACAGATGCGCATTTGTGCAAGGCAGAAAAAAAATCGTAAGGCTGAATTTTAGTGAAAAGAAAGAAAATTAATTGGTGAAAGTATTGGAAAAGACAGATATTTTAAAGTAATGTATCTTAGATCGCATTTATTGTCAAAATTTATTCTTGCATTTCTGTGAAAATAATCAGTAAAAGTTTTTTAGAGTAATAAGAGAAATTCAAACACATCACTTGATACTTGTAAAAATATGGGGAAGGAAATAGCTTTGTTATTTGTTTGCTTGGAAAGCAAAATTTAAATTAACATCTACAGCTTGGTATGCTAATTTGGCAGCACATTAAAAGCAGACAAGTGAAGAATGCAAAAGACATCGAGTGCAGGTAATAACAGAGCATATCTCTCATCTGAGGAGCTTCTAATCTACAGAAACAATTCTTTTCATGCCGACCTGTCAGGTATGAAAAGAAGAAAAAGAAGATTTCTTATATGCAATCCTGTATTTTCACCACAGCACAGTTTTATGCACATAGACTTGCACCCCATGATACTCTGAATCCCATCACTCTCAAAACATTTAAGGTATAACCTTAATCTTAAGTGAAAGCTTAACAGTATTAACACATGCTGGAAATAGTGTTCCATGTCAGGAAAAAGCCATCGGTACACTGAGAGAATGAGCACTATTCTAATTTGAAAAGAAGTGTTTCTAAAATAGATAATGATCTTTTCACTAATTTTGACTTATGAATTTTCTAAGTCAAATGCTCAAATTGGGTAAGACCCAAAACAAAGGTGAGAGAGAACTTTCATTTTTATATTTGACTTCATAAACCCTGAGTATCTCTGTGGTTAGGATGAAAAATACTATTGCTGCTTCATACTGCTTATAATATAGTTAATCTCCAAAGACGTAAGTACCCTCCTACTGGCTATAATCATTCTAGCTACAATTAGCTCCAACATAAACCCCTGGAAATTTTAATCATATGCTTTCAACCAGATCCTCATCAGACATAACCTTTGAAGTACAATTACAGGACCCTGTGTCTATGGCATTGGCACGACCAGACTTCTCGCCAGCTTTTGGGCAACTACAAAACCTGTATTTTCAACAGTTAAACACCCCATGAGCTCTGAGATCTCCCACGGCCCAGGAGAGTCAGTCACCCCCCAAGGCAGAGGTCAGCACCCCAGTGTCCATCCCATGCCTAAGCCTTCACTGGACCCCATGGGTAGGTTTGGTTTTCCATCTCTGGAAGGGTGGGTATAATGGATGGAAAACCTTAAAATTAGATACAGTAGTTAGGGCCTCTTTTAGCCAAAATACATTCAGTGACAAAGACAATACTCATTTTTTATGCTTTAGCCAAGTGTATAGCTAGGCAGCCTCGGGCCAGCTGATGCAAAACCTAGAAGCAATGCCAGAGTAGAACATGAGGACTCATCCCCACGTCGCAGAGTGGGGCTTTTCTTAATGTCTTCTCTCCTGCCCCACAGACCTCCTAGTCTTCACTGTGCTCAGCTTAAGTGCCATGGCCTGTGACATATGAAATAAAAAAACCAGTATTTTGGTCTAAAAAAGGGTATCTGCAAAAATAGGAGCTTACAATCTTTACCCAGAAGATGCCTAAATACAGAAGGACTTGAGGTTTTGTGGATCCTAGTCTTATTGCAGTATAAGGACCTGTAAGTAAGGGCTGTAGAGGTTCTCTAGGAAGACCTAGGAATATTCTTTCTTCACGACCTTCTCTCAGCTCAGGCAGCTCTCTCTTGAGGTCCAATATACATTCTGAAGCCTACTACATGGAAAATTCCCAGTTACAACATTATTAAAAATTGGTTTGATGTTGCATCATAGTTTACACAGACCTTTCGTCAGGAGCTTTGTTCCTGAATATTAAAATTGGCTCATAGGATAATTCAGGCTGGAAAGACCACAGGAGGTCTCTAGTCCAACCTCCTGCTCAAAGCAGGGACATCTCTCAGCTCAGACCAGGCTGGTCAGGTCTTTATCAAATTGGGTCTTGGAAACCTCTGGGGATGGAGACTGCACAGCCTGTATGAGCAGCCTCTTCCACTGCCTGACTATCCTCAAGGGAAAAACGTTTTTCCTTCTATCCCGTCTGAATGCCTCTTGTTTCAATTTATGCCTGTTGCCTCTTTTTCTCTCTCCATGCTTTGCTGTGAGGAGCCCGACTCTTCTTGCTAACCTCCCCATAGGTACTGGGGGGCTGCTGGTTGCCCCCTGAAGCTGTGTCTGTTCCAGGCTGAACAAGCCTCCTCACTGGGCAAGTGCTCCAGTCCCCAATCAGCTTGGGGGCCTCTGCTGAACCCACTCCCGTTTGTCAATCTCTTTCTTGCATTGGTGGGCTCAAAATTGGATGCAGTATCTAGATGTGGTCTAATAAGTGCTGAGAAATGGGTAATGATCCCTTCCTACAGTCCAAACGCTGCATCCCTGTTCATGAGGCAGCTGGCTGCTCTTGCTGCCTACCGGGTCCCCAGGGTGGGCCATTCCCACAGAGCTGCCCCCCAGCCTGGGCGGCTGTTCCCCTCCTGGGGACAGCACTTGGCATTTGTCCTTGCTGAATCTCACAAGGTTCCCTTGGTTCTTGTAGTTCCCCAGCTTGCCCTTTTTGGGGATGTCTCCAGTTGTTAGGGACCTCTAATTCTCTAGGACCTTTCAAAGATGACAGATAATAGAGAATCATGTGTTATACATGAGGATATAGTTAAATACAATTTATTCCTATTTGCTACAGGGAAAAAAAAAAGTTTTAACAATGTTAGGGAGACATCATTTTGTTCAGAGACCTCAGATGCAGTGGGTGAAATTTTGGCTCGCTGGAAGCCTCTAGCACAGTTCCTGCTGTGTCCAGAGGGAAATATAATAGCATTTATAGTTCAGTTAGCACTTGGATTTCCTTGCTCTGAAGCTGTACTTCTCAAAGTAATAAAAAGCAACTTTTATTTTTTGAAATATACCTATGTTTGCTCTAAGCATGACTCAAAGCCGCCCTGACAATGAAAGACTATAATTTTTTAGTGTACATTAAATCAGATATTTAATGTGAAAATTTCTGTAATTAATTAACCTTGTTAATCAAGGGAAAAATAAAAAATCTGCAGGGATCTTCTAGCTGCCATACAAAGTTAGGAGGGTTAGCACTGCTGTACTGTGCTCTATATATCTCCGCTATTTTGCATTATTTTAATTGCAAGAACAGAGGAAATTTTCAGAAGAGAATAAATGGATGCAACAGGTCATTTTTTCTAATTAATCTTAGGAAGACAGGCAGATTTTATTGCTGCGGGAACGCTTGGGCTAAACATATTTATTTTACTTTGTCTAAATCTAAAAGTTACTTATCTGAAATTGTCTTTCTACCTGACAATCAAAGAAATAGTGGGTTCCTGTAGAGATTAAGTCAGGAAGCAGTTTTTAACAACAACAACAAATTGAAACGTTTACACAAGGAAGTGTTGCTTTTATAAGTGATGGGAAACTTCAAATTTGATTACAAGCAACCTTTGGCTTCCTATCTGTTCAACAATAGGCCATGTTGTTAAGGGCAATTTCCATGCACAGCATGTGGGTCCCATTTTTTCATCCTTAGACATGGTTGTTTACTGTTCAGAACTGTTTATGCATTTTAATCAGGCTTATTCAGCAGCCCTTAATAAATCACCACTAAGTGAATGTACCAAAACAAGAACTATTATACAGGATTTGTTCCCCTTATGCAGTATTTGCTGCCCTTAGATTTCACTGGATATAAAAATAAAGACTAAATGGGTAATTGAGTCAAAAGAATAATTATGAGACATATGATTTTAATGCCTTTTGCTGAGCCGTTGCCTCCAGCAACTTCCGCTAGCTACAGGAGCCTGCCTTTAAATTCAGCCCAGGCCAAAATGACTTAACAATTGGAACCTGCCTTCAGCTCATGGCACTGGAAGGCTTTTTGATGGGATGAAGCTGACAGCCCAGTTCCTGCCTGGCAGACGTTCACATGAGACAAGGCTGAAGTCATATAGATAAGCACTTAAACATTCAGGTGTCTTGGGCTCTGGAAACAACAGAGGAGAGCACTGTTGGTAAGAAATTGGTACACAGAAGTAAATACATCTTTTTGGTTATTCATATCAGGAACAACTAGAATTTTTTTTTTTCCATAGTCTGGTGAACAAAAAAATTCCAGAGGAATTTTAATAAATGCTAATGGTTTTCTGTGATAGTTCTAGTTCATAAATAGAAAGAATTTCCAGAATTTAAGTTATTTAATTTTCAGTAAAGGAGTATTTAATCTTGAAAGATTTTTCCAATCCTGCTTTTACTGGATGTTACTAGATTACTATCCCTTCCTGTGAAAAACAGGGGTATTTTACAGACCTATAGATCACATGCAGAAAAGATATGACACACATGGCATGGTGCCCTACACATGTCAAAGAGTTACGTCTGGGAAAAACAAAGTAAAACACAACAACAAAAAAGGCTTGTACCACGTAGGCCAGACTTTCCCAGAAAATACTACTGAAATGCAAAATATCATTTTGGAGATTATTTAGCAGGATCCTTGCCTCGGTCTGTCAGTTTGCCCCACTGAAGCCAGTAGGATAAATTAGGGTGGGTAGATCTGAGCTCTATTCTCTTTGCTTGCAGAAATCCTGCTTTCCTTTGGGTCAGTGCGGTCAGTCAGGCTGCCCGGACCCTAGGTTGCTCATAGCAATAAAAGCTTTGTCCAGCAGTCAGCACCCATGCAAGATTCTCCACCTACCCCCCTGCTGGACCATAACGCCGACTGCAGCTTCGCAGACCTTTTCTTCTCTCCTCCCGCCCCCCAAATTGTTTGTGAAGCATTTATGCTTGTTTCCCAAGAAGCAGGATATTTGGGAGTTTTGCTTCAATCTGTTATTGTTTACCATGATAATGAAAGGTTCCTTTGTGAGCAGAAAAATTGCCACAACATAGCAAAACTCTGATAGCTAAATAGTGAGATTTCCTTTGGGAAATTATAAGGCCCTGTTCTCCAAAAGCCTAACTAATATGAATGGTCATCTTGACTTTAGTGGTGCTCAGCTACCATGATCAGCACAGCGTGTAACCTTTCAGCTAGCTGGATCAGGTAGGCTCGAACCTTTCAAGAATACCACACTGAAATACTACTATTTTCTTTAGTAACATCTTGGCTAGACCCACACAAAAGACGATCCCTGAATTGTGCAGGCAAAGTGCTCAATTACTAATATCAAACGGGCAATTGCACCATTCTTCCTTTGAAAATAGATTACAGTCATTCCACCTGCCGAAAGAGAAAGGATGTTGTCCTTGGATAAATGAATGGCTATATTCAACAACAATGCTGTTTTATTTAATTGTTTGTTATTAAGGAAAACATAGCCAAACCTCTGTTTGTTGTGCACCATTTGCAAAGCATGTCCAGCTCAGACCACATTTTCCTCTTTGTTCTGAATGTAGATTTTTTGTTATTCTAGTAACAGCCTTGCTTCTCTTGGTGAAAAAAATAAAATCTCCATGATGTTATGATGGTGTCCAGTGAAGAGAAACTGCCACAGGAAACCAGTCCAGTACTTTCTATGCAGTGTTACCTGAGCAGGACTTTTGCTTGACTAATGAACCTTGTAATTGTATCGTAAATGTTGGGTTGAGACCTAGCTGTCAAGATTTTACTTCTTTTGCAACTGCAGAATTTGTGTTTTTCTGTTAGTGTTTTTCTTTGCCTTGAAATTTCATTATACTACCTAACACTTCAGTCAGGAAGTGTCAGTCATCCAAGTCAGCCATTTGGGATCTAACCAAATTGTGAACCTTCACTTCTTGAGGGTAAAATGCTTCTGAATGCAGTAACCCACCTCACATGCTATGTTACAAAGTTTAAAGAAATAAATGATGTCAACAAGTGGACAAATACTCTCTTTTTCACACACACACCCCACACTTGATTCTCTGCTATTTTTGAGGGAAAAATATTTCTAATGTTTAAGGAACAACGTTTAAAAAAATAACTGAAGTTGTTCTTTCAAAGGAAGCATGAAGAGGGTACGCACCCTCTGATAATATGATGGTGACTGATTTCTCTTTTAATAGCATTATCTGCATGTGCCTTATTGTAGAGCTCTTCTAGGTACAGTAAAGAAACCAGTACAGTAATTGAAACATATGTAGGTAATAGAAACTGTCCCTCTGTCCCAGTTATTTTGAGACAGACTCACCTGTGCTGAAGCAGTGCAGCAGCAAGCCGCTCCCTCTGACCTGGAGATGTTAAAGCTTTGGAAACAGTGGCAGCAGCTGTAAAACAGGAAACAGCTTGTTCTCTCCCATGGTCCATCTTCCTCCTGTTTCCTGGCTCCTGGAAAGGGAGAGGAAATAAAGAAAACTGTGACCCTCTCGCCTTCTTTAAACTACTTAAATCTATAAATTGTTAGGAGGACATTTAATAATTTAGTCTTTTGCTAAAAATACAGCCTGAAACTATGATCTGTGAGAGGATCACAGTGCTCTGACCATTGAAATAGCTGGTACTTTTGAGTACTACGTGGATTTCAGCTGGTTAATCCAATATTGAAAAACATTCCTTAAAACAATTACACAAGTCTCTAACCCCATCACTTTCCCAAGAGGACAAAGGTACACAACAGAAGTGTGAAATACCCAAGACATTCAGAAAACACCTTGCTCTGTTTTTTATATCACCAGATGCCTGAAGTATCAACACTGCTGTAAATCATACCAAGGTACAGAAGATGATGCTGGACAGACTATTGGATAAGCTCTGTATTTCACATCAGCAGAGCTGTAGATATGATTTATTCTTAGGAATATCAGTAATGTTCTGAGAAATCATCGTATGTTTTATATACTGCCTTCTGAATCCTTTGTATCAGAGTGGGAGCAGTAGATCCTGCTACTGTCTAATTAAATGTGAATTACAAGTTCCATTATATAAGCTCTCTTTCACACACTCTGCTTTATTCCCGATATGTCACAGATGTGAAAAAAAATCCAAACTATGAAAATGAAATTTCCAAGTAAAATCCTGTAGGACCAAAGTTTTCCATGTGTGGTTTTTGCAGGGAGAAGCATAGTTTTAAAAGTTTGAGTCACATCCATATAGCTAGCTTTCAACATGTGTTAAAATCATGCACGAAAGTCAGGGTGCATGCTGCAGTAAAATTTTGTGCACATCTGCAAGATAACTTGACAGGGAATCAATTTCTTTTCACACTTCAACATTTCAGTTCTGTGTATTTTTTTGCAACTTGCTGAGATCTAATGCCAAGCCAGATTTGACGGAAATGACTTCAGTCATTTGAAACTGAGCTCTTGAAGCTTTTTATGGAACTGGATTGAAAGAATGCTAATTCCATCTGTGTTTGTTCAGAATGATGGTGATTCCTAAGCACAGCAGAGTTTCCTGGTGAATGGTTAAGTTCAGCCGGGAGTGCTGTGAAATGCTTTAGCTAAATCTAGACTTCTCAAAAGCCTGACTAACCTGGCAAAGTTTATATTGCTTTCAGGATGTCAGGACTGTAAAAAAAAACCAGCAGGAGGTAGGAAGAGAAGTAAGTGTCAAGGCGAACTGCCTCCTCAGAAATTAAAATGGCAACAACAGGGTGCCCCAAATCTTCTAATGTTGTGGGCTGGATGCCAGTTTTGCTCCTCCCTCATAAGGCAGCTGTGGCTTGCAAGGTTTGGGAAGCTTGCAATGGCTTGTGTGGGCAGCTACAGCGGAAGCCCATATCCAACACAAGCCCACCCAGGCTCTCCTTGAGGCTGCCCCTTGCCGCTACACACAGAGCAAGACAGCAGCATAGTTTCCTACTCTGTTTTGTGAATGCTGCCTCTGCCTCCCAACTCACAGAAAATACTTCCAAGCCAAATGGAGGAAATACTGAGCGGTGACAGGACCCCAGCCTGGCCAGAGTGCACAAATCTAATTTTTCTCTCCTTCGACACCCTGCCCTTTCCTGGAAAGAGATACCAAAGGCTTCCCCAGGCTGTCTGTGATGACCGAATCATGAAGTCATGATGACCCAATCATAAAGTGGTGCAGGTAACGCTCATCCAGTGAAAGTCTGCACAGGGCAAGTCACTACAACATTTTTTGGTGTAAGCTACGCTTAAGAAGTCAGTTTATAACAGGTTCATGCCACACATTACACAGGTGCCATACTTTTTATTTGAACTGTGTCCTAAACTTCATGGTACACAAAGCAGCAGGTGTAAACTGAGGATGGTACTAGAACATAGATATAAACTTACGGTCAAAACTTAAATCCCTCCTGCAGAGCTGGAGCTTTGCTCCTAGTTTGCTGAGTACCTGTGCTACTTCTATCACTGCTGTTCTGTGCGTTCGCTGGGTTGGAGCTAACCACAGTGGTTTGCACCCAGGTTAGCAGAACCTGCCAGTGAGTTGCTTTCTCAGGCTGGGACACTCAGGCTCCCCATATATGATCATCACCAAAATGTCAAAGGAGTGATTTTTGAGTAGGGAGGGGAAATTTAGAGCAAAATAAATAAAAAAGTCTACAGCAGCTCTGCAGTGATGACACGGCCCAGCCTCAGCTTGCCAAGCTTGGTATTACTTTGAAGAACGTACTTTTGCAGACTCTTGTCTACCATGCTCAGGTTAGTCAAAACAGTATGAGGCACCTATCTCCAAGAGTGTGGAAAATGCATTCACTTAGAAAATGGCAGAGAATTATGTTATGAGAAGTGCATTTTGATGCCTAAATCCAGGGCATTTTTTGCCAGAGAACTTCAAGAACAATCTCAAGAAGTGCATGTACACTCTGGTAGGATTTGTGTATTATTCCTTTGGCTAGAATACGTCATTCCAAAGCTTACAAGCAGAAAAGAGAGAAAGTACAGTATTATTTTTGCTGGAAAAGCAAAGTTGGAAATAATTAATAAGTGAGTTCAAATAGATGTCTCTGAAGTGTCATACACAGAATCCAGTAAAATTATGACTGGGTAGAGCTGCCTTTAGCACGCCTAAGCAAAGAGAGCATTAGAAAAGACCTGTATTCAATTACCTCATCTCTGTCTTCTGCAAGTGTGCATCTGTTTCTGTATCAAGGTCCTCTTAGCTATATGGAATAAAATGGTAGTAATGCAGTTTGAGCATCTCAGGCTGCCTAAGAGGAACATTGTTTGGAGGCAGGGAGGCAGACAGCTCACACGTGAGGTGTTCACACCCAGAAATGGCAGGTGTGCTCAAGTTTTTGTGTACCTGATTTTAACAGAATGTAAAGAGTATTTAAATGACCAATTTCTTTTCTTAAATCAATTTCAGGCATTTTATCCATGCTGATTGGAGATGCCTTTGGGAAGACTCAAGTCAGTGTGAATTTGCCCTGGGCTAGGTAGGACTTTTACCCTATTTACATGCTGCTTTTGAATTACAAGGCTTTTCAGCTGCTGCCATCACAAGGTCCTGGAAAATACATCTTCTCCTGAGATAGCTATGCTACCAGTTTCCAACATAGCCCATGCAGTAAAATAAAGGAGCCTCCCCATTATCCTTTGGATACCTTGAAGTAATTTACTGGAGTGCAGACCTAAACCTTAGCTGCTTAAACCTTAAGCAGCTGTCTTAGCCAGGGAGGTTCTCCTTGTCAAAAAGCACTCGCAGAAAAATTACATCTATGTAAATCTGGCAAATAATGTAGATGGTGATTGAATCTGGTAGAGTGTAAAATAAGGACATTAATAAAGAATTGTTTCTGTTATTTGGATTTTGTGGTTGGCTACTGCAGCTTATGGCTAGCCATACATTTGGTAACTTTAGAAGAAAGTAAAATGTCAACAAGTTAGTGAGAAATTACTGGAAAGAAAGTTAACACCTGATGGCTAATATGCATGCTTCCTGTTAAGCAATGGGAAGGTTCATAAGAAAAGTTTGAACTAATGACAGGATTCAGCTTCACGTGAATTGCTACAGGGAAGGAGCTGCAAGGGAGAGATCCCCCAGCTCAAAGATGGAAATGCCATCTGAGAAAGGGCAGAGCTGATGTAAAAGAGGGATCAGGAGGGAGACTTTGATTTAGCTGCACAGATCTTGTGCTTGGGACATTAAATCAATTGTCTGCCTTGGCAGTAAGAGTGTATCCAGGACTCTCATTGGGGAAGGCATAACAGAGAGTGCAGAGCATTTCATGTATATTCCATGTACCCCATTTTCTGAGCTCTGCAACCCGAGAAGCTCATCTTCATGTTTTCCATCTAATGCAAGCCAAGATATCCAGTTAAGGCAAACTTTCTGCTCCTTTAGTCTGGCTAAGGTAAAAGTAAATTAATAAATTGGCAAAATCCAAATACAAAGTAAGCACCTTCCAAGTGTTCAGAACCAAATGAAATGAGAGCTATTCATCATGTGAATACCATCTCCACTTACTGTATGTATCCTGGTAATACACAAGCAATGACTTTCCAGGTCCTTGGCTAAGGATCTGTTTGTCACACATTTCTAGGCTGCATTCACCGGAAAGGATCTGGGTTTAGGGATGCCACTTGTTTTTACACTCAAATTAGTTCATACTCCACATCTGAACAAGGAACCTGTACTTGTACTGTGCTCTCCAGCATTTGACAGGTACTATCTCTTGGGCCTGACTGCACCCAATTATTGCATGCCCAGAGGATAAACAGAATTTGCTAGCTACTGCTCAGCAAGGTTATAGACGTGTCCCCAAGACCAAGTGCTCAGGGGGCTGCCCTGGTTTCATAAATTCATTCAGCTATTCTACTCTACCACACTTACTTAGATTCACATAACTGGTTTTAGGCCTGCACTGGGAATCTCTTGAAAAATAAGATTTTCTGACTGTCTTATTTAAAACCTGGATGGGCTCTCTGATCTGGTTCATGGTGCTTTGTTAGTATTTTTTTAGGCTATGAGTGGAGCCAGAATATGACTGAGAGGCCACTGATGGATGAAAATGTGACAGAGGAAGGGTACTGCGTCAACACGTGTTGCCATGAATGGGTTGAACCCTGGAACTACAGATGAAACCTGACATGAATTGTTAACCTATCATGTGGCAACTGATCACTCTTCCATGAAGCACAGCAAATTGTCAAATGCTACCTGTGTTGGGCTTCTATTTCACAGAAATGTGCAACTTGCTAATCATACTTTACCGAGATTAATGCAATAGTAGCCACTTTGGCATGAGAAATGGCTTTGGAGGAAACCAAACCCCAAGCTTGTCTTTGAAGGGTACTGTCTTAGAGCCATCTTTTCCTTGGTGAATACCTTTTATTCATGCAGCACAGCTGCATGGACTAACTGCACTTTCCCAAGTGTTGAATTATGGTTTTCAGTGTCTCAAGCCCTTGGAAACTCTGTGAGAACTTGGTCAGTGAAAGGAGAGACAGAATAAATCCTTAAGTGGGAATAAATTTATGAGGGGTAATTGGAAAGGCAGCTACTTGCAATGCTCAAAGCAGGTGCCCTCTTGGGAAGACTGATTTCTTTCCCTTAGAAATGTGACAAATATATATTTCTGCATCTTAATATTATGACAATAAATATTACCTTCTGGTGCACTCTGAGATCCACTAGGCTAGATTCTGTCCTCTTCTATGGCAAGAAGCAACTCCAGTCTCAAAATACTCACAGGTAAAATACTTGCATTAATACCGTGAGTTTACAAAAATGAAAGCCTCAGCTACAAGTGCTTAAGCTTTAAGCTGAGAACAGTTAGAAAATAGGACTGTATCAGGGCAAAACTATCAAAACTATACATTCCTCATGCTCTTATTCTTCCTCATACTTACAGCCACCGCTGAAGACAGGTCAGACTACATGGACCCCTGGCATCCTTACCAACTCTTAGGTTTCCATTCACCACAGGTAACAACATCTTGGTGCCAATAGATTAAGTGTCCAAACTCTGGCAGGGTCAATCTATCCAAGGATGTGAAGGAAAGCTTGGGACATCCAAGCACTTAATTCCCATCTCCCAAGGTATTACTTAGTACTGTAGCAGTTACACCATCCTTCCCATCTGGTGTTTGAGGACACGGACGATTCCACTTCTCCAGCTAGTTTTAGCTATGAACTACCCTGATATCCAAGGAGTTATGCCCCTACTGCTATAGAAAAATAAGGGACACCTGCTCCAGAGGATATCGCAGGGAATATCCTTGAGATTAGATTGGTGAATAGCTGCTTTGAAATGAGAGGATTTCTCTGCAGAACAGTGAGATGCTTTCAGGTCTTTGGGAACAGCATCCAATTTTAACTTTCTGCATGTGCGTTTCAACAGGAAAATGAGACATCTTTGCCAAATTACATGGTTTGTAAGAGAATAAATAAGCATACATGCAAGGAAGCATAAACCAACAAAGCCACCCTTGCCAAAGGATGTTTATGCCACAGAAAGCCCACGTCTTGAGGAAAACATGATTAACAGCGCCACGCTGATCTTAATCAGATTTATTGAGACAAATGTTGAAAATCCAGCGTGTGTGTGTGTTTGGGAGGGGTAAGGAAAAAAAAAAAAGCCCAGATAAAAATGCCCAGAGGGACTGAGCTAATGACTGTCTTCCCATTACCTCATGGGATCATTAGGTCGACATGATCTCGCCGCGGCCTGCACCGAAGCCACCTCCCCGCCGGGACGGAGGCCGGAGGCCTTTCCCTTCCCCTCCACACAGGTGCAGCCCCCACTGCGGGAGGCCCGGGCCCGCCGCCATGTCGGGACGCCGGGGGCGCCCCTCGGGGGACGCCCCCGGCGTCCCGACATGGCGGCGGGGCCGGGAGGGCGGGCGGGTAAAGCGGGACAACCACCCCCGCATCAGGACGCAGCCGGGTCCGCTCAGCTCCCCGCCCTACCCCCCCCCCCTTCCCCCGGGGCCTGCCGGGCAAAGCGGCATTGTTGGCCGCGTCCATCACTCCCCGTCCCCGGCTGACATAATGAATGCGCTTGGACACACCTTCCAGCCCGGCGAAGAGGCGCGCCGCGTCTCCACGGAGAGCCCCTGCGAGCTCTCCGCTCCGTTCCCCTCAGCCCTCGGGGAGGCGCCCCGCAAGCCCGCCCGGCCCCATAGCCCGGCGCCCCGTCCCAGCCCAGTGAGGGGCCGCGGCGGCCGGGCTGGGCTGGGCCGGGCCGGGCAAGGCGAGGCGGGGTAAAAGCCCTCGCTATGCTGCCCAGCGCCCTGTACTGGGACCTGGTGGGCTCCTCGGCTCTTCTCAACCTGCCGGCGGCGCCGGGCTTCGGCAACCTGGGCAAAAGTTTCCTCATCGAGAACTTGCTGCGGGCCGGGGCGCCGCCGAGCCCTGCCCAGCTCCGTCCCCTCCCCGCCAGCCCCGTCCCCCTCAAGCTGTGCCCCGCGGCGGAACAAATCAGCCCCTCAGGGGGTCCCTACCCGACAAGATGGGCTTTTCAAGTGCTTAACCCCTCCGCAGCGGACGGCGGCCGCCTGCCAGCGCGGGCTCCGGCAGCGGAGAGAGGCAGCGTCTTCCCGCCGGCAGCCACAGGTGAGCGCCGGCCCCTTCCCGCGTCCCGCCACCGGGGAGACAGGCAGAAGGGGCTTCGCGACGGGTCAGCCCCAACCTCCGCACAGCGGGGACGGCAGCAGAGAGACGCGGCCGCTCACCTCCTGCCAGTCGCTCCGACGAGCCTGGAGGCGGCGGCGGGACGCCGTGCCGTGCCCTGCTGGGTGCCGCACCACCGGGGGCTTACCTCCCCGCGGCGGGGTGCTGCCGGCGGGACTCCGGCGGAGAGTCCCGCCGCCAGCGCGGGACCCCTAGGAGCTGGTGAAGGGTAGCCGGACGGCGGCTTTAAACTACGCGGTCCGGCGCACCTGTGGGCGTAGTGAGTGCGGCAAAGCCTTGCGCTGGTAGCGATCAGTGCTTTTAACTGCCCTTAACCGCAGTTCTTTCAGGTCTACTAGTTCTTCACAGCCTGAGGTGACGGTAAAAGAGCGTTACCGCCAACTGCTATGTAAAAGGTCTGTACTTAGCCATTCGGGCGGGTGTTAAAGTGAAAGCGCTTTGCTGGGTGGTGGGATGCGTCACTCGGGCGGGTTTGAGCCGTTCTCCGGCGGCCCGGCCTGCCCACAGGCTTTGCTGTCGCGGGGGGTGGCTGTGACTTTCTACCGGACAGGCCCGCAGTAAGCTGTGTCACTGAATTGGAAAGAAATAGTTCTACAAAACAGGTTTTGTTTCTTGAATGTGCCGATTTTCTTACACGTCTCTTTTGTCTGGGCATGAATAACCTTTAAAAGCATTTTTTGGAATTTTTTGAAGTTGAATTCAAAGTTAATTCATAATTCATAAAATTCGGTGTCAGACTCACCATGTATATTGAATTTTGCCTTTCTGTTATACTATACCAACTTATTTCAGCCTTTTGTACTGTCAGAGTTTTTATATATGATCACGCAGTTTTAAATGTGCTTAAAGTGAAAATCAAACAATAATATTTATTGAAGTAAGGCTTTAAGGTATGAAACCAAAAGGCTCGTTTTAGAACCAGAATTAATAACAGTTGATTTCAAGAATATTTTTACTTCAGTTAAATCCTACAAACTGTTCTCCAATATCCAAAACAGATTTTAATCCTTTAGCAGGATGTACTTTAAAGGTGGACAGGAGAGAGTTAAAGAAGTGTACATTAACATTTCTTGAATATTCCAGACCTCAGCTGCCAGAAGTGTTATCTTAAGCATATTGGTTATTTAAATATGTTTATTTTAACTAACTGTAGGCCAGGCCAGGAAACAGGACAAGTATCATCCTTCTGGAATTAGGTGCGTATTTCCCTCCCCCCCCAAAAAAAAATCTCTAGAGAAAATGCTACATTTATGTGTACAGAATACATGTAAAAAGGGAGATAGCAGATGCCCCAGCACTTATCGCTATAGATAAACTTTTTCTAAGTATTGCTGAAGTTCCTGACTGCCAAATTTTTCAAATGCTTGCTTCTGGGATTAATTCTTTGATCGCCCTACAGTGGTACTTGTGAACTTAGCAAAGTGTTTCAGGTCTGCCTGGTGATTGGGAGTCCAATCCTATGTTTCTTCTGATCCCACAGCTCCCAGGGATTTCAGAGGGAGCTTTGGGCAAAAGCATCAGGCTCTTATATTTGAGCAGTGAAAAATACTAGGTTTTCTCATGCATTATGCACTCAGAAAAAAGTCTCCTGTGAATGTAGATGTGCAACAAAGATGTATATATTCTGATAGGAATCTATTGATTCTGATCTGACTTACATGTTTTAAAGTGATGAGGGCTGTTAGGTGTCTGAACTTCCATAAATGTAAATTAGATTGGAACTGTCCTGCTGAGCCAGATTTTGTGGTTTCTAAAGAGTCTCTTCTCTCTAGCGTAGGCGTACGCTGGGGGGACTGTTCAGACTGGACACTTGCATTTGCGAGCAAGACTGGGGTGGTCAGGCTGTGTGTTATGTTTCTTGTTTATGCAGTCATAGGGCAAAAGAGTGTTTTGTCAGAATAAGAATTTTAGCGTTCACGGACTAAGGAAGGTATTTTAACTAAGGAATTCATACTAGGTAGGGGTTTTTAATTTACTGATTTTTGTGACTATTCACTGTTTTTTGGGAGTTTTTTGAGGAATAAACTCTTTTCTATTTGGACCCCTCAAATCACATGGCATTTTGGAATACTTGATCTAAGTCTTTAGTAAGACTATTGAACATGATAAAGCAAAATGTTTTTTTAATCTTTCTGAACTAGCAAATGCTTTACAGATCATGCAGGGACTAGAAGTGCTCTAACAAACTAGCTTGGCATAGTCCAAGATTTTTAAAATTAAAAAAAAAAAGCTATAGAAAAGATAATTGAACTAATCAGACTTTTTTGGAATCTAATCTGTATTGCTCACGTAGTCCCAAATTCTGGTGAGGTCACCAGAAGTTCTCAGAAAGAAAGGAATATAAAAGCATACCAGGGACTGAGCTGAATAAGCTGAACCTTTTTACAGTTCCAAAACCAGCATGTATCCACAGCACCTATCAAGGAAAGACATGAAGAGAGCACTCCATTTTAGGGTACCTTTTAACATTCCATAAAAGTGTTAAAGAACGAAAATCCTGTATTCTTTCTGTAAACTGGAAAACTCTTATCCATCGCTGCAAAGGAGACAGAGTGAGATGGCACTCTTGACCTGTGACATCTGGTCATGGTAGCTTTTCCCTTTGTAACTTCTCTGCAGCAGAGTTTTATCAGCAAGTTTCCATTCCTGTAATTTACAGGTTCAAAGGATTTAGTTTGACCATCTAAAGTGCTAATCTGCATATGTATTTTGAGTTCTCCTCCAAAGTTATCCTAAATGAAAAACTGAAAAAGTACTCTCAAAGTATCACACCATAAGATACATCATCTAATGAGTGTGCTTGAGAGAAATATATTTGTTGCCTGTAAAAGATTAAAATCATCACTTTCCATCATTACACTGATTTTTAAAAATGAAATGTAATCAAATCATAGGTTTTTAAAATTAATTTAGTTTATTTTGACTTAAGAGTGCAACTGCATGAACAGGCAGCATATTACATAAAACTTAAGAAGGAAAAGCAGAAGGACTGCTATTGTTAGATGATAAACTCACTTGCCTTCTGCAGTGGTATGCTGGTTTATACCAGCTTGGAATTCCTGTAGGCTTTCTGGCATCTTGCTCTGAAGCCCCGGTGCTGGTGATGAAACACTGAACTGGGCTCACTGGCTCCAGCAGGCATGGTGAGCACCGTGTTTCTGTCTAGCTGAACTGAATTTCTCCTAACCTGTGTGCTATGGGCCTGATTCTTCTCTTTTAAGACCTTTTGCCTTGATAAAATAGATGTATAATGCAGTCTTCTACTTTGTGAGAACTTTGCATACCGTGTGTATTCGTAGCCCTGAGTAGGTAAAGCAGTGCAGAATCTGGTTCTGATTTTTAAACACTGGATGCCCAGACTGTGTTCTTCCTGGCTAAATACTCTAAAAATTGCACTATTGTAAAGCAGCATTTCTCAATGAAACATATTACAGCTATGCAGCTTATACTTGCACTGCCTCTTAAAGGATGAGGGAAGCTCCAGATAAAAGTTCTGAGCAAATTAATAGACCCTTAAGTGTGGAGGAAGTCCTCAATTTCTGCTTGCTAATCTGGGATTTGGTCCCTCTCCTTGTACTTCAGTCCTATCATTATCTTCTGGATAAATAAGAAGACTTGATAGTTTTGCTCAGTGCTTTCTGACATAGGAAAATTGTCTGGAGGATGCTGAGATGCGGTCTGTTGTAGCACAGGTGCTTTGAAGAGGTCCACTCCACATTTTTCCTCATGACTTGGTTTCCAGAAGTACTGGCTGACACCAGGTCAGAGTAACCTCCTTGAGAAATGCAAAGTTACTCTGCTACCTGAAATTATATTCTGAAAATCTCTGCTTTTCTCAAGTAATTTGCTCTGGAGGAGGATGAAAGTAAGTGCTTTACAGCCTGAATATGGTCAGTAGTAGTATGACTATGAATATCGTCATATGTGGCAAGAACCTGGCTTTCTGCTTTCATCTTGGCATTTTGATAGATTAACAGAGAAAGGAAACTGAAAACCACAATGAAACAAATAAATATAACAGTGAGATACTTCCATTGCAAAACTTGCTGAAAAATTGAGTTTATTCTGAGCATCAGAATACAGTAGAGCAGAATAAAGTACAGTACATAGAACACAAAAGAAAGCAATTAGAACAAGTATATCATAAACATAAATTGGACTTACAATAATAAACATCCATTTTGTGATATAGATGTAACTTTTCTTTCTGCAACAGTTGAGTACTTTACATTTTAATGCATTTATCATCACAGTGTGCCAGTGAGATAGGAGAGATTTCTACTGCGTAGAGGAGGAGCTGGAGCAAGAAGAAATGAGGTGACTTGCCTAAGGTAATACAGAAAACCAGTAGCATTGCAGGGAAATAAAACCAAGCCTTCCTCTGCAGGCCAACTCTTTGGACCAGTGTCAGTTTTTCCCCCCTCATGTGATGACAGCAATTCTATGCTGCAACACTCCTATTTTAATCAATATACCTTGTTGCCCATTTTTAGTAAAATCTCTTGTGTTTATGACAACCAGGAGATAGTTGAATTACTGAAATTAAGTGGGGTTTTTTCCCTTCATTTTGGACCTTCTCTTAGTGAATAAATGCTTATTAATTACTGATTTCAAACCAACTAGCAGCCAGAATGTGTCCTCAAGCAACATGTAACACTAACTTTCAGTAAAATAAAAGGCAGGAAAGGGCCAAGTGTTTTATCTCAGCTCCCACTAGGCTTGCACTAGCCTCTGGAAAGTGCTACCCTCACGCAGGCAACAAGTTGACTAACAAGTCTCAGGATTTTCCTGTTTCGTTGGTGTTTTCTGGGGATAATTAGTTTCTTTAGAGTGGGGAGATCTATTTGGCATCTTTTCTTATGCCCTGATTGCCAGGAGCACTGAGACACCTTCATTGTTTTAAGTTTGTCTTTGGAGACAGAGACGTTTCTGTAAGTATTAGAAATCACAGACTGTGTGCAGCATCTTTTCCTGCTTCCAGTTAACTTTGTGAGCTGTTTAATAGAATCATTTTGGGGTGCCCAGCATACCATAAAAGAGTGGCTGCAAAATGTCTTTTAAAGGACAAATCTTTGTCCTCATTGTAAGGTTGCCAGAGCCAGACTAATGCCAGCTACTCTCCGACCCTGCCACCAGTCTGGCAGTCCGGACTCAGCAGGGCATATGAGCATTGGCTGGGCAGTGCTCTTGCCTCTGGCAACTCCTGCTGTGCCATCTCTGAGAAAGGAAGAGGAACCCGAGTGTGGTCCTTAGTAAGATTTAAGCACTGCCAGAAGATCTCAAAGCTGCACTAGGAAGACCTGTGGTGGGGGTTTGTAGAAAAGCAGTTCGCTGAGGGGAAGCTGTGGAATCAGTCATGCCTTCAGGTAGTGAATTAACTTATGTAAAATGTATTCTGTATTGCAGAATGATCTGATCTTCTGAAATCTTGTAGTATATTCTTCATGGTTTTAGAAGACGTATGAGTGTGATAAGGATTAATCTCATCAGGCAAGTTCTCTACTTGAGTGCAGATTTCAGGTTTCATTGTACTGTGAATTTTTTGCATTAATGAATTCCCCTGAATTTTGGAATCATAAAATCATAGAAGCATGGAATGGTTTGGGTTGGAAAGGACCTTAAAGATCATCTAGTTCCAACCCCCATGCCATGGGCAGGGACACCCTCCACTAGACCAAATTGCCCAAAGGCAAGTTCTCTGTCTCCATTGGCCACCAAAGATGTTATGCATTCTTGTATAATGCAGTTCTGCAAAATAACTCTTATTGTAATTTTTCTAAATGGTACTTTTGTGGTCCATCATGACCCATTGCAGAATTTTGAAGGGCTTTTTTTCCAAAGTGAAAAAAAGTGCATGTATATAGAGCAGTAGGAGGCTGTTTCAAATGTCAGATGTGTAGACCCTGATCCTTCTAAAGTTGGACACCTAAATATTTTCAGTAACTTGGGCTGTGTTTCTTTGAGGTGAGTCATCATGTAGGAGGATAAGTGGCCTTTGCTTTGTGCTGAAAAGCTCATAAAAGTTTCCCTTGAGAGGCTGCCTTTTTCTGAAGTTATACCACATAATTCTGTTGAGGTGTTTTGTATGTATGTTGAGGATTTTACCTCTTCTGCATGAATCTTGGACGATATGGTGTTGCTAAAGTCCTCACCCCTGGAATCTCAGATTTCAACTTGAAAAAGTATTTCCTTTTACAAATGTAAAAAGACTAAAACCCTCATTTGCTAAAAAAAAAAAAAAGAAAAAAAATAAGAATCCACTGTTTGTTATTTTTTCTTTTTAACAATGGTTAGCTGATCTTGTGACTTTTGTCTGGTTGGAGCTGGCAATACTAGAACAAGTGAAGATTGGTCCTGGCACTAAATTTTAGCTAATCAGTGCACACCACTGCAATAAATGGTGCATTTTAACCTGTGGTAAGATTTCAAATTAGGGCTGCACCAATGAAAAACCAGCGAATTGTCCTCTTGCAGCATATGACCCTAATTTTGCCTCGCTTGAGGAAGTTATTCCTACATGTTTAAATATGTTAAAAATCAAAGAAAATAACTTTAGTGCCTTTATGGCTGAATTTTATAATTTTTTTACAGAGTCTTTATGGCTGTACAGAGGACTGTATTCTTTTAACATTGCCTATAAAGGATAAGAAGAATGTCAAAGCAATCCAACTGTTTAATAAAAAATACGTGTCTTGTCTAATCTAGTTGTCTAAATACCTTGTCTAATAGTCAATACAGAGAGACTCCACCAGAGGATGACACAACTTATCTTCTTAGACATCTGTTTTAAGGTGATGAGTCATTATGTAGAGCTACTTATCTCTTCTTATTGACTGTACAGGAGGCCCAGACGAGGAGCTTAGACAGCACACTGAACTTTTAGACAGAGAAGTGACAGTAATGCCCCTTTTGACAAGAACCAGTAAGCAAGACATGGTGGGGCATACTAGCGCATGGGCATCTCCTTCAGGAGAAGGACAAAGCTGGAGACAAAGCTAGTGAATCCACAGCTTTCCAGATCCCCGTCTTTCTTCTCAGTAGCAAGGGTGGAGGCCACCTTTAGTACTGACACCAGGAGACCCATGGAGTCTTTGGCAACTGGTGCGGGGTTTGGTTGTTGCTTTGGGTTGTCACAGAGGTGAAATCTGACCATGTATAGTCACCAGCCTGAGGCTCTTACGTTTCCTCAGGCGGAGAAAAAAAAATCATACATGTACAGCAAATCATGCCCTAATAATAAGGCATGTGAATGATGCCTCTGAAAATTGACACTGATTCCCGTGATCTCAGCTAATCTGCAGCGTGACTCTGTCAGCCACTATGTTGCTATAGATGTAAGGAAATGACCATCATACTGTTAGCACATTTCAAACCCTTTTTGGTGTGACTACTCTGCTAATTTTTGAAAGCCCCACTGAGACCCAACATAAAAATGCAAGTCCACTTCTCGGATCTGCCTTTTGTATAGGATTTAAAATTATTTATTTAGAGCTCCAGAACCCTTTCTATGGACATTTGCAGTATTTTAAAACTGCTCTACGTATGCTGCTCTGCCCTGCCGTTTTGGCTTCACTTCGTTTGAGCATTCATGTGGTCGTGTTTTACAGGAATGAATGGGAAGCAAATAGACAGTGACTTTGGGAGTGCAGGAAAGCCACCTCTGAGGGATGCTGTACCACAGGCTCTTGCAGTAAGTTTTGCCAGGTCCATGCGGTGGTAACTGCCTTTGGTGGCATGTGGCAGCAGCTGTTGCTTCCTTCTCACGGTCAGGGGCTCCCCTTCAGCTGGCTGAAATGCTTTGGGGGTGCACAACTGCTGCTGGAACATTGCACTCTAAGCACAGTAACTGCTGGGGACAGAGCCATGGTTCATTGTGAGGCCCAGGGCTTGTGGTTCAGGAGCAGAAGTGGTGCCTTGTGGCTCAGCTGGACCAGTAACCTGGCAGAGCTGCTGCTGGACTATTTGCAGGGAGCTCTTCATCACGTGAAACTTTACTGCAGCTTTGCAAAAGCCTGCTTTAATCATTGCCAAGAATGGATGTAGGTAGGAATTTGCAGTTTACTTGTGCCCGCTTCATGGGCACAAACCATCCAAGGTTCTCAAATGATATGGGATCATTTTACTAATAATATTTTTAATTTGCCTGCTAGGGCTGGAGCCTGGACATCACTGTGGAAAGCAGTTCTTGTGGGCTTATCAATACTTGGAGAACTAAAATGTTCATGCAGCTTGAGGTCTGTCTGTTCCTATGCTTACTGTTTATTGTTAGCTGGCTCTAGGCAGCTTTCTGAATCATTCTTTGGAGGTGTTTCAGCTCTCTTCACAGGTTTATACCACATTTTTATCAGTTAGCTTTAAAAAAAACCAACAAACTTAACGGCATGTGCAGTGAAGGAGGCCTGTGTGGGTAATACCAGAAATTTACTGTCGATTCACTTTTCCTCAATAGCCATTTTTCCTTCATACCTGCCCCCTTTCCTGCTGGCTAATGGTCTACACTATTTCCTGAATCATTTCACAACACTAGGATTAGGAAAAGCAAACAGTGTCTTTAACAATAAGCCATTTTAAAATTATATATCCATTTGAACTGAATTGTACTTAGGAACCTTATTCTCAAAATGGTGGATAGTTAGAAGGAAAACTTCTGGTCCCACTGTCAGCATGACTTTTTAGTATGGGAGGGCTTTTGAATTTAGTGTATCCTCAGAGCTAGCAATATGTTTTAAAATATCAGTATCTGAACTAATCTCTGATTTTTAGCACTAGATGAGCTTGGGGTCCATTTGCATGTTTAGTATCATTTTATTGTCTGTTTGTAAAATGCTTTTTATTCACAAAGCTGAATGTAAATGAGCATTATTACTATAATTGTGCATGTAGCAACAGTGTCAAAAGAATTTATCTTTTGTGAAAAAATAAAAATTATTTATTTAATTTTAGATATTTCATCCCTTCATATTTATGACCTGATAGATTTTCTTTTAAAGCATATAGTACAATTTTTAGAGTGCCAAAAGGCACTTATATTGTACTCTGATATTTCATTTTCATGCATCTGTGAAGCTAAACCTGTGAAGTCTGACTCTTGTGAAACATTTAGTTCCACACAGTCTCCGTTTTTATGAAATGAGAATGCAAAGCAGAAGAAAATTAAGTATCTTGAATACAAATTATTAGGATTTAGCCCCTGGTTAACGTGTACTCTACATGACTGGAAGCAACAGCTACCTTTTGGTTACTGTGTACTTTATTCTGGCCAATAAATACAGAATATTCTGACATTTCAGCAATTTTCAGCGTTATGTGAACAACAAACAATGTTTGCTTCAGATTTCTTGACCAACAAATATTGGTAGAGTGGCCATGATGTATGTGAACAGAAAATAAAAGCATAGGCAATGCTTTCCGTATATTGTCCTCAGCACTGCTAGGTATTGTGTCATTCCTACAGGTACAATCATAGTATAATTCTGAAATACATGTATGTTAAATACATAATTTTTCTCTGAGCAATTTTCATTCTGTTAAAGCAGTTTCACACAGACAGTGGCAGCCATTTAATGCAATGAATAGTCTCTGTTGTTTCTATCAAAGATAAAAAATACACTTGGATGCGTTGGGTTGAAGCATTAACATTTTTCTCTACATAGAGCTCCCAAGCTAGAGCTGAGTATCTGCCAGATTTTTTTACTGATATAACTCTGTAACTGCTACACATTGGTTTAAGTGCAATGGCTTCAGCAGATGTGACCTGGGGATGTGGTTTGATATACTTAACATAGAATTCACTTGTGCATCAGTGTAGTTGGAGCACATGGAAGAAGTTTATAAACTAGACATACATGTTGGCTGTAGGCTTAAGGGGACATAATGCCATTGTTTATTCCACAGGATCTGGAATAAATCAGTCTTGAGAAATGGTCTCAGGAACCGTTTGGTTCAGAGTTATATGAGGGTATCACCTGCACCTTACTTCTTAAGCAAATGTTCTGCCTTAAAGGGGTATGTGCCATGCAGGCAGAAAAGACAGCAGTTGGTTGAGGGAATTAAGTAAAAAGCCCAAGAAATGCAGAAGCATGATTTCCATCGACTTGAACAGAATTGGTGCCAAGATCTCTACTGTTTGCATCATGGTGCTGTGCTAGTGCATTAAATCATTGCCAGCAACATCCATGGAAATAGGTGGTTTGATTGGAGTTTCCTTAAGCAAAATGTCTCAAGTTTTGACCCTGATCCATCTCCTGACCTTTATGCTTGCAGCTTGCTTGTTGAGAGATTTAGTGAATGGAGAAAGCCTATCCTCTCCTATTCCTCTTTATTTGCAGGAGTGTGCTATCTGAAGCAATAACTTACTCAATTCTGATTTATCCAGGTATCTCCTGGCTGTATCACATATCATTATGAGCACCACATTATCAAAAAAGAGCAAGGGACTGGAGAGAGTTAAGAAACTATAATGGGGAATATCAAGAACAGGCCAACACGTCTGACAAAAATCATATAGTACACTGTTCTATTTTTAGAAGTAGAAAGCTTTACCTGACTAAGGGAAACTTGATAATGACGTGATGAATGTGGCTCCCAAGGAAGGGAGGAAAAGCTCTTTACCTGGGAGTTTGGGAACTGCAGCAGATAAAAGATACTGTCAAGAAAAAGTTCTCATGTTCAGGAGGATGGCTGTCTGGCAGGTCTTTACCTTCTCTGTCTCCTCTGCTTCTTCAGTTACTTAGACACCCCACCAGTTGCATTCAAGCCCCCTGGATACATAAGATAGGTAATATTTGGCTGCACATTCTTGACTCTTTTAAGCTCCTTAAGGATGCAGTTCCATGTTTGATGGTCACGTGTGGAAGAGAAGCTTTAGAATACTAACGCCTGCTATAAATCATTCCTTTTCGTAAATGTTTTGCAAACATACACCTTAAATATAGGCAATTAGTTCCTTTCAGAGTATATTTATATTTCATTAGAAAGAGCAAAGTGTTGATGAAAAGCTGTAGTAATAAAACACTTAGCAATTTATAATTACAGTTGAAGAAATTTTCACCTAAGCTTGTAAGAATTCAGAAAAAAAATAGAGGTAAATATTTTAAAAATGTTTAGAGTTAGGCTTCTACAGCAATAGCTTATTGCTTTGGAAGATCAGCAGATTTGACAGTCAGAAAACATAATATGATGCCCTAAATTGTACTCAGGAACCTAATTTTGAGTGATTTTTTTTTTTTTTAATAATTCCAGTTGAAAAACCTTTAAAAAATTAACAACGTGCCTTAGATACTTTTCTCTATTTATCTGTCTTTATTCCTGATTATAGATTTCTTATTTTTTTATCTTAATGTACTTTTTTTTTTTTTTTTAATTAATCAGGTTATTTCTAGAGATTTGGACAAACTATAGTACAGGGTATAGAGCTGTTTATTTTCTACCTAAACCAAAACAGAAAAGTGATGTAAATGTTTTGATGTTGATCACATTTTAGAAGTGTACAGTTCTAGCAAGCACGATGTATCTATTTAAAAAAAAAAATTCCAAGTTTCATAGTTGACTAGTACAAGCAGAAATTAAAAGGTGATTAAGATTAATGGAAAAGTCCATGAGCTTTATAAAAAAAAAATAAGGGATTATTAGATAATGAAGACCTTTCTAAGATTTGGAAGCACTTTTTAGACATAACAGAGACTTTTGATTCATTGGTTCAAAAAATTCTGTAGAAATTTTACCAAATATTACTTAATTCTGTGGGATGATTTTGCAATTTTTTATTGTGTTAAGCAGAACCTTCTTCAGCAAGTGGTTTATTTAAATTTAGCACACTTTCCCAGCAAGAATGAGTTTACCATCAGGATAGCAGAGTCAGGCCCTGTAGTTTGTGCCTGTAGAGCTCAGTTGGATCATCTCATTGCATTTTATAGAATTTATTTGTAAAGGTTTCTTATTTTTTGAAGTCCTTATTGGTTTAGGTGCTAAGAACAGCATCGGAGTACAAGCAGAAGAGACAGGATTTACTTTTAGATTCTGTTTTTCTAGGATATCATGCTTACTAGAATTATTTAAAAGAACTTTTTCAGATGCATTATACTCTTTATTTCAACAATATATTATTTAAACATGTTAAATCCCAATATTTACAGAAAAAAACCCATAATTGTAACAATTACAGAAGTAAATTTCAGATCTGCAGAGTTTCATTCTTATGATAAAGATATCAAGAGTTTTACATATTATATTGAAGCTACATGTATAAAATAACCTTGCTAAATTAAAGAGCAATTACTTGGTTTATCATTGTTTGCCGTAAAAATATCACCATCTTGAAAAAAGGAAAAAGAACTTGTGGGGCAGGACTTTACACACTGACTTTTTGGAGGACTGTTGTTATGAATATCACCTAAGCTCAATGGATAATCAATTAGATCTATGCTTTCTTTGCAGCTCTTTCCAAACACTTTTTTCTCCGAGCCCCGCCATTCTACTCAGCATGCTGCGGTGGGTCCTGTCAGCACCCTGCATCCCCCACTGCTTTTCCAAGTAAGTTTTTATGCTTCATCAGTAATGCTTGAGTTATTCTGTAAACCAAAGCAGCAGGATTTAATGTGTTCTGGAAAACTAATTGGTGATGCAATGGCAGCAGCTAATTCCTTAGTAAAATCACAGCAATCCTATTCAGAGGGTTTCCAAAGATTTATCAAACTTAAGTACACTGAGCAATTGTGAGAGGTTTCTAATGGCATTGAGACACCCAGACAGAGCTAACCTAGGAAAGCTCCTTGTTTTCAGTTTGCTAGAAAAGATTCTTTAAAATCAGTAACTCTTTAAAAAATCTGTCTCAATAAACATTTGCAAATAGGAAAATAAAAGAGTTGAAAGATCTTAAAATGGATGCTGCATTTTAATCTCTGTTAGGGATAAATTATGATTCAGGAAGCCTTAGCATTATTTAAATAAAACAGTCATTCTTTTTGTAGCAGTCAAATGCATGCACATGTTTAATTTGTTTTTCTTTTTTAATTATAATGTAAAAAAACGAAGAAGTAAGTTGAAGAGAATTTTGGCCCGTATATACTATATGTTCAGGATTAAGACCTGGCACACACTTCCATTTAATCAAAATCTAAATTTAACCTTGATTGTGAAGTTTGCATGCAATAGTGTAAGAATGGATATTCATGATTTTATGTGTTTATGGCTCAGGAATGCAAACAGAGGCAGCATTTCCTACTCCTTCAAAATGAAGAAAAAGCACAAATTGCCTTTCAAATCCAAATGAAAATTGGAACTTATGCGTGCTCTAGCATATACTTTTTTATCACAGTTATATTCAATTCTTTCCTGACTACGTGTGTGTGTTTTATGAATGTTTCAGAAGGGCAGTTGCTAAGTTGAATGATTCTTGACAAGTGAGGCAGCAAATGCTGGCAGTTTAATGAGCTGCAAGTTTCTGAGCACCTCTTTAGGGGGCTGACACTTTCCCACAGAGCATTTTACATGGCCCCGGCTCTCCCACAATGGCTGACAGCACCATGACCAATCACCACTTTCACTTTACTCATCCACACGCGACCTCACCACAATTTTTCACTGTGCAGATGAACTTTAGGAACCATTTCACATTGAAAAGGCCTGGGCAAGGGTCAGTTGCCCTTTTGTATGGCCATAAAGCAATACTCTATGTGCCAGTCTTTTCTGCTGTCTCACATTCCAAGAGATTTTCTGGACACCATTTAAAGCACTTGACTGAAAAATAAAGCAGTGAATGAAACTGACTTTTATAGACTCATTCTAGCTCATCTTCCCATATAACCCTGTCTACCTGAAAAGGGATTTAGTGGATGAGCTGAGTGTATACAGGGACTTGCTGAATACATAGGCCCATTATCAACTGTGGGGATTGTTTATTAACCAGGACTGATACACTACTATTTTGGAAGTGACCTATTAATTGTCCATTTAACTAGAATGTATTGAATTCAAATGAAAAAATGGAAACCATGACTAAAGCTTTTACTTGCTCCTTCAAGGTGGTCTCTGCCATGAAGGCAAATGAAGATTGTTCCACAGATTAAGAGGACATTTATCACTATATATTAGGATACAAAGGAAAGACTTAAAAAAACAAAGCAAACCAAAAATCAAACCAACAACATAGGAAATAGTTGGTAACAGATTCACATTTATGTCAGCAGAGTACTAAACCTTTTCATGCACATTCAGAGCCACAGGCTGCAAACTGACATTTCATTTTGATAGAATTGTTGTGATGTACGAACAGCTACCTATCCCGACATACAGAAAAATCCTTTAGTCCACAAACGGAAATTTAGGTTTTGTGTGAACAATCGGGATGCACTTTGGAATATGGGGCATTCTTAAAAAAATTCTCAAGGCTAGTCAATTGAGGGTGAGTATTCATTATCCCAAACATGAGCTTCACATTTTTTGACCCAGTGGCTGTTTGCTAATGCTTGTGAGCATTCTGCTCACCATTAAATTTTGTTTAGTTAATCTTTTAAAAACAGTTACATATTGTGCCTTAGAGTGTGTAGATTCTTCACTGTTAAGTTAGTCTAACACAGGTGTTAAGCTGTACCCTACATACTGCCTGTATGGGAATTAATTGGCACCTCGGGGCTCTGGCAGGAGGTTGTTTCTTTGCTGATTGACTGTTAACAACCAGCCAGGAAAGACAAATTTTAAGGGGTCACATAATCTGGCATCCTCTGTCCTTGGCTGACAACTCCATTGTGGAATGGAGGCCAGGAGGCAAGGACCAGCCCTGTTACGCCTCTTCCCTCACTGGTGTCTCTCATCCCACAGTGAGGATGAGGGAAGGTACCAGCTCTTCTGCTGTCAGACTATGCCTTCCAGTAGACTTGAGAATGGCTGGTGACTCATCAGAAATTGCTCAGAAGTTACCTGGAAAAAGATACCTAAATTCACCACATTTGAGCAAGAAGGAGAGAAAACATGCTTGAGGAAGAAGGGCCAATGTTTGCCCCCAGCTTCATGGGCAGGATGGGAGCTCAGGGTGGGAGTCATGAGCAGGCTACACACTTCTCAGAGAAATGTGAACCTGGCTTGCCCTTTGCAGAAACCTCCATTGTGGCATTTTGACTTTTGTTCTGCAGATAGTTTATTTTGGTTTGGATGTAGTCTGACTATGTCTCACTGTGTCATAAATATCAGGATAATAACCAGTAGGTTATGATTTTTGTATCTGATCTCAGATATAATTTTGAAAATTGAAATATGTCTGTATAAATTTAGATTTATTTATACTGTAGCATTTTAAATCATAATAATTACTTTTTGCCGCAGGCTGGTATGGGGGACAAATACAAAGATGGGTTCTTAAAGCGTAGAAAAATTCAAGAAAGGCATGTCTAGCAGAATGCAATCATCCCTAAATCAGTAATGTTTGACACTGGCAGTGTATTTTAGGGAAGGATCGTTGTACACTTACGCAGCTTCTGATATTATTCTTCTGCTGGTCACAGCTGGAGGCAGGATACAGCGGTAATGTATGTAGTATCAAACCAGTCACACATGCACCACAAAAGTATTTAGTCGACTTTGTAAGACATACACATATACACTTTAGTTTCTCATCATTATACACACACAGTTCTACAATATCCTTGGTATATGTTTGTTTGTTTCTCTGTGGGTGCTTAAAGATACGCATACCCATGTGTATATATGTATAATACACAGAAGTTGAAATGTGACGTAGCCCAAAGGAACAGTTTGTGAAAGCTGCATCTGGATTTAATTAGTATTTTCAAGAGCATTATATCTATTGAACAAATGTATTTACACCCCCTCTCTCCCGCTACAGCTGACTAGAATAGATAGACTTTTTCATGAAAGAATGTGCAATCTTTTAGAAAATCTGCTTTATATGGGAATTTTGCCATTGGCTTCAATATGAAAATGATCCTTGACAGAAATCGAACACCAGCACACCTTTGCAGCTGCTATAACTATAAACTGGGATGGCAATCTTGGCCCATGTACATGGGAAGGCGGACAACAGGAGGACAGCTTGCACCTGTAGAGTCTAACTTGCATGCAGTACACACCAAAGCTATCTTCGTGGCTGCCCTCTCACATAAAGATTGTAGGTGTCAGTGGCTGTATAGCCATGGCACAGGTTTCTGAATCAAAGGGCAGCTCTTTCCTGGCCTGCTTCTAACTGCCCCATGCAATTATCACACCCAACACTTGGTGACAGGCCCTATTCAGCTGGCCTCTGGCACTGCTCCCCGGGACGAGCATTTGGGGAAGCTGGGAGTGCTGGAGGTGTACCAAACCTCACCAGGGACTGCTCCCCATACAGCGCATCCTTCTAGGGGAGAGGGAGCATGGGAAAGCACTATGGCTTTAGGCTTTATTGGGAGTGAGGAAGGCGAGCGATTTATCTGGATTTGAGTTTTCTGTCCTCTTTGTGAGGCCAATGAAGGGACAATGTGAACACTTCTCCGCTCTAGCTCTTTCCCCCAATTTTGAGGTTGTTTTCCAGGGTAGGGTTCCCTCTAGGCATGGATCAAGGGGATGTGATTGGATTCATTAAAAACTGCCCTCCCAGGACTTGCTATGAGATGTCAAAGGATTAGAAACCAGGCTGAAAGGAGTAAGTTCAAGTACTCCTCAAATCCTGTAATAAAGAAATTGCTGCAGTTTCCAGAATGAGTAAGTGAATGGCCAGGGATTTTCTGAGAAATAGTTCACTCTGAAAGCCTTTCGTTAGTAAACAAAACTAAAGAAAGCCTATTTAGTTTCTTTGAATCAGTATTACAGACCACTTTTATCTGGTTCTGCATTTCACACAAGGAGAAAATAAACTCCTAGGAAAACTTACTGCAGTTTACTCAGTGATGATAATGTGCAAAGGAAAATGGAAAAGTTTCTCCCTGATTATATTTGAATTTTACAGTAGCATGGGCCCTGTGTTAATGTTCCTCTATGAACTCATCTGATTTACTTTTTACCATGTCAAGGGGAGACTTTTGACCACTGACAACACCTCTAGATCCAAGTGAGGATTTAGTCCTTAATGAACATGACTGAAGCATTACGACACACTTATAACACCAACAAATCAAAAGTGGGACAGTAGTCTGCTAGCATTATAATGAACAGCATTTAATATTTCTCTGATATGTGTTAGATACTATGTGAAACTCTCATCCATTTCCACTAGGAGAGGAAAGTGTCCTGCCTCTTCTGACCCAGGAGTCTAACTCCAAAGCCCGGAGAGGTATATTAAGAAGAGCTGTCTTTTCCGAAGACCAGAGGAAAGCTTTGGAGAAAATGTTTCAGAAGCAGAAATATATCAGTAAAACAGACAGGAAGAAACTGGCAATTAACCTGGGTCTAAAGGAGTCTCAGGTAAGGAATGACAGAACATCTGTGACTTTCTGTCTTTTTGAGGAAAAATCTTTAAAATGGCTTCGAAGGAGGAAAATTGAACAGCACAGGGGCAGCCCTGAGCTCCTTCACTGAGCAAAGACCTCAGTAAATCAATGGCAGTTTTAACCAAGGAATGCTTGAACAGGCTCCTACTTTATTTCCTGAAAGTGTGCATTCAAAAGTTGATCGCTCCATTTTCACACAAAGTGGGAGAAACACCACCTCTGCATTTCATTTCCAACTCCCATTTTGCTGTCTGACAGAGCCCCCTCCGGAACTCTGGGCAGGGAACTATGCTCCGTCCCACTGTCTGATAGGCGGAGATCCAGGCAGAAAACAGCCGAGCATAGAGCCCTCCTGCATTCCTCTACGCACCCTTTGCGCTTGCAGATGAACAGCTAGTGACAACGCAATCAACAGCACCGCTCTGAAACCATTCTGCCCTAAGACACAGGCAGCCATCCCTACAAAAAGAAACTTAGCTGCACAAGGAAAGAGATCCTTGGAGCAGAGAGGAACTCTAGAAGGAAAAATTTTGCAGGGTGGCCTTCTAAAATGCTCCCACTTTACTTACCAATTCACATTTCATGGGATTTTTCACGAGTCCACGTTGGCCTACTGCAGGACTTGAGAGTTTAGCTGAGGGTCTGATACCTCCAGTGAGCTGTTCTAACTGAACTGTTAGTGGCAGTGCTGAGGGGCAGTAGCCCAATCTGGAATCTCAGGGCCCTGACCTAGCTGCAGATAAAAGCAAAGGAAAAGTGCCTGGCTTGAAGAGCACAAAACCTGAAAGAAACTGGAAAAAATGTTTGTGAAGGCGTGTAACAGGAGAAAATGAACGTGGTAGCAGCTGGCAGGTGGGATTCTGAAGGTGCTGAAGTAGATGCAGATACCTAGAGTACAGCTAGAAAGAGTGAGAGAGTGACAGTACAATTTTATTTCCTTGCATGCAGCAGGAGCGAAAGTGCTTAAGATATGTAGGGCAGAAAAACCTGGGAATGATGATGGGAGCTCTCATCATCTTTATCTTGGAGATTTTCAGAACTTGACAAAACCCTCAACAATTTGATCCAACGTTGCAGTTGGCTCCACTTTGCGCAAGAGGTTAGATCTTGTGGTCTGTAGTGGTTCCTTGCAACCTGACTCTGATTTCCATCACAAGTGCTGCAACTACAAACAAAAAAAGCAGCACAGTGTGGTGCTTCTCAGTGTGATGAACAGAGCTGTAATCTCTGCGGGATAAACTATTTCAATGAAAATGTGTAATTGCACTCACCAGTGCACTGCCTAAAAATTTCCCAATATGTAGTCAAATTCCTAATATTACAATTATTTCCTTGAGTTTTTCTTCTGTGTTCTTTATATTCAAGAGAGCCCAGGGGAGAAAAAACAGTGGAATGGCAAATATATAACAACTACCACTACAGGAAAATAATTTAATGATAGTCTGTGTCTTTTTAATTTTTTTTCCTCATGAAAGGAAGAGCAGTTGCCATGAAGGTTACTTCTTCAATTTTCTGACCAGTTGTGCTGGAGGAACAGTACCTGCCATCTAAGGCAATGATTCTCAAACCTTTGAAAGCTTGGCCACTTTGTCTTCATATCAAGCATCTAAATACTACAACTAAATGCAAATATTAAAGGGAGAATAGAACACAGTCTGAATAATTTGATTGATCCTTCTCCTCCCTATTTCTTCTCTTTATGTAAAACCAGTTCCCAGATGTATATTTCCCCAAGATTTTCCCAACATTTCATAAACGCCTTTGAACGCTTGTGATCAAGCTTCAGAAGTTTTTGAAAAATTAATTTATCTCAAAAGCACATAGATTCTAGGCAACTCCTGGAAAACTATAGTCAGGCAGACAAAATGTCTTTAAATCCTCACTACCCTCTTATATGTCATAACACACATTTTGAAGCTATATGGCCAAGCTGGTTTTAGCTATGCTTGTGAATGGGACAGTCATAGTTCTTAGAGCCTCTTTTAAATAGAAGGCTTCGCATCACCAGTAGTATCACTTAGCTTTGTTAATGATGATGCTGATTTACTCTGAGAATCCTTTTCTGTCTAGAAAGTTGTTGCTATAGGAAGTTTCTCTATCCCTAGCCACTGGGCTGTCCTTTTTCCAGTCTAAGCCAAATAATCACCCGTTTGAGGTGGTGAAAGTGAAGGAGAGCGTTTAGCCCAGCTGAGGTAAATAGCGATGGGAAAATCCTCAGATAATGTCGGTCAACTTCACTGGATCTACTATAACAATGAATAAGGATGGAATTTGAAACTAAGGGGATGGAAAGAAAAAAACCCTTGTTAGGGCAAAGTTGTTTAAAAAAAAAGGATGATAATAAACTCTCATTAACTTGCAAACAGGTGAAAATTTGGTTTCAGAATCGAAGGATGAAATGGCGAAACTCCAAAGAAAAAGAAGTGCTTTCAAACAGGTGCCTCCAAGAAGAAGGTCTTCAGGAGAACTACCTCTCACGATCCACCGTGAATTTTACCTCGCCGTGCCCATCTGTGTGGGAAGTGTCTCAGGAGCAGGCAAGTCCAAGGTGGAGGGAGAATTCTCCAGGAAATTCTGAAAGACTGACTAGTACACAACCACCTCCAAGAGCAAATTCATCGCAGAGCCCGTTGTATTTGTATCCTGACCAAGACACTGCAAATAAAGCAGTTACATCATCGGCCTAAGGAAATAGGGGCAGTTTGTAAATTGAGTGGAGAGCACAGGCTTCAAGTAAGCAGTCTTCTAAGACTAACAATATTTGGACATTGTAAAGCTAACTAGTTTATGCTTCAGAAATTTGCTAAAGTCTAACACCATTAAAATGACAAACAACTAATGATTTAAGAAGTATTCTTCAATACTCAGTCTTTTCTTGTGTCTTTTCCAGTCTTGTACTGACCTTAAAAGTGAAATAGGAACTGATGGTAAGTAAAATGAAGCGAAGAGCATGAAGCTGAAGTTGTGCTCTGATTTATACATCTCCGTTGTATACAATATTCATTGAAAACACACTGATAGAGAATCACTTTTATCTCTCATTGCAGTCAGACCAAGTAATTTCTTTTGTGCACGAGATAAGAATAACCCTGTTTCCCTCAAAATAATAAGTTGCTTTGGGTTGTTTTTGAAATGAATTAAATGACACAATAGGTTTATATTAGACAAAGATAAGCATTTTTACTATGTTTTCTCCATCTGTCCCACCTGTATCAGTATTTAGTTAGTTTTAAATAGAATGGTCACAGGTCAGCTGATAACCCTGGTAAAGTATGCAATAGTAAAAGACAACCAACCAAGCCTGTAAAATATTCCGTGTTTAAATCACTTTGATTTGAATGCGTACTGGGAAACGCAGTTCACTAACTCCTGCCCTTTCTCTTGTAGATGAACCTTCCAGCATTCTTTACTCTGAATTTCAGTGGCTTTTGTCAACTGTTAGTGCAATCTCTTGTAATCTCTTCTGTATTTCAAAACTGTAATGGTAATATGCAGAATTGTAGCCCAAATGCACTAAGCAACAGAACTATAATTGGAAAAGCTGCCACTACAGCCATCTCAGAGAAGTACTCAAGGAGATAACGTACTGTAGTGGCCTTATTCCTGACTTATTCCTATTTAAACTGGTGCCAGTAAGTACACATTAGCATATGTCTGTATCAAAGACAGGACAGTACTCTGTGTAATACAAGTAGCCTGAAATAATATTATTAAAACTGCTTTACTTAAAATGATTTGCATGCTTCCTCCACTTTAAGGAAATCACTCTCTGAATTTAAGTATCGTTTGTTGTTTATTTGCAAGGCTTTCTAGCTCAACACGGGCGCAGAACTGGTTTTTCTTTGTCATACATTGATGAATGCATTTGTTGAGAAGAAAGACTAAAGGTATTTTATGTTACAGGCAAAACCGTTTGGAGAACCTTATACTTTTATAGGGACTAATTAATATCTGGCAGATTCATATATTTTATAGTCAAAAGAGATGATTATGTTAATCTAGTCTGGCTTTTCTCATCATGCATGCTATGAATGTTTCTAATTATTCTTGCCTTGAGCTCCAAAGCTTTTTGAACTCTATTGTACATCTTTCAAAAAGCCATACAATTGTTACTTAACATTTTACCTTTTGGTAAAGGTAAACAAGTATTCCCCTTGTTATGTTGTATTATCTGGGAAGTGAAGTTTAGGTACGTTTGCAGCTATAAAACTTGAGATTGCAGTGATGAAGCCTGTATCATAAACTTTATGCATGATCAGGCAAGTTTTGTATCCCGCCTTGTGCATGTCTTGCCTTCTAAGTGGTCAACTGTGCAGTCCTAATCTTGCACTATGTCATTTGTTGCATGTGATTTCCTATGTTTGTTTTAAAGAAAAAAGAAATGGCAGAAAAATTAAGAAGTGATCTCTTCCTGTGGTTGCAAACCATTATTAGCGCAAGCTGCCTAGATACCTACCCTCAGAAGGCACTTGTACACATTTAGTATGCCATGTGTTATATGCTGTTCAGTAACGTGAAAAGTTTATCCCTATCCTGCAATTGAAATCCCAAAACCAACTCATATTCTGCCTAAGACCTTTAGGGATAGATGGACAGATTGTCTACACATGGGGATGAATTTACTCTCTAATTGTCCTATTGAAGTCATAGTCCTGCCCTGTTTGACTAACTCCTGCCTGAAGGACCAGCAAGTGTTGGTGGCCCAGATTCTTCTGAAATGGCATTTACTAGTATCTGCCTGCAGTGAAAGGCATGCAGGTATTTCCAAATTACCATGAAATGATCACATGAGGATACATGTGTGGGGGTATTCATCAGTGCTTCCCGTGTTGGGGGAAATCAGTGTGTGGTGGGGGTGATTGGGGTTTTCCCATCTCACCTTTCAGAAAAAGGGAGTCTTCACAGCTGCTCATATCCTTTTACTGGAAGTCAGTCGAGCATCAGTGTTAGAAGCAATACTTCTGGAGAGGGGAGTCAGCGTGCTCCCTGGGAAATTCTTTCAGTTGATGGTGTTCTAAGTACCGAATGTGAACTGCTGTCAAAACTCTGAGCTGATGTGCTAAACAGAATACAGTTGAGGAATGTCTCACTGAGGCAAAGATTAAGCAAGGCAGAATTGGTTTCACAGTTATAATGTTGTATGTGTTTTAAATTGAGCAAGTCCTGGTTTCACTGTAGCTATTAAAACTTACACCATTTCATGGCCCTCTCTTAACACCTCCTACCAGTATTCTTATTCCACAGCTAGAATAAAGTTTCAATGTGCCAGATAAAACATTCTTTGCTCAAAGATGCTGATCAAGCTTTCTTAACTCTGAAAGTATACAGTGAACTTTGAACTATACCTAAAATAGTCTGATTCAATTAGTCAAAATGTATTTAGGCCCATGACACATACGACCTTGATTCCTCTCATTTTAAGCTATTTAAAGGAGAAGTTTCCCTTCAGTCCATACTGTGAAAACTTGGTAAATGAGAAACAGCAGACAGTATGAATACAAAAATATTACATGCTTACAGTGCCAGTTGTTTCTGTGTGAAAGATCAAGTACTAAGTATTCGTTTTCTTCAAATAATGTATGCACACTAGTTATAAAAGAATGAAGCACAAATTATACGCAAAATCCCCAGCAGGTGTTTGAAGTGCTTTGTGAGAGGTACATTGCAGAGGTGTAAGGCACAGAATGCATCTGGTGTTATGGAGTGACATGATAGATACCCATGGCGTCTCACAGTTAAAACCAGCAACGCATCACTTTGACTTCAAATGCATGGTCTGGTGGATGACCTTGCAGCATGGTTGGAGGGTGTCTATCTGAGGTATTTCCTCTGTGTGGCATTTTGAGACTCTAGTTCCAGGCTGTAGAATATCATGAAAGACATTTGTTGGGATCCTGGGGCTGGGCAGAGTTCAGGTACCTCAAATTCCAAACCGCAGTTTAAAAACCCACCTCTTCAGAGGCCATTAACAATGCAGATACTTATACTCGCTGGGCACCTCCCTGTTTAGTCTGGCAACTTATCAATGCTAATGTAATACAGAATACAACAGGGAAAGGGAGAAAGGGCTGAGACTCAGTACTGGCTTTGTTACCGGAGCTGCAGGCTGCCATGCCCTCAGGCTGTGTTGCTGACATAGGGATCTGGCTGCACAACCCAGCAGCCTCGGGAACAGGAGAGGCTTTTCTCACCGCACCTCTTGGAGATCCTCCAGACAGGTCTGAATGCAGATCTTGAAAGTCTATTCTTAAGGTCAGGCACTCAAAGGAGCTTCTCTGATACCTAACAAGAAGGTCATGGTTTCCATTCCTAGGTCTGGCTCTTGGATTTTTAAAAGGTATCACAAATGATGCAGATGATGGCAGTCTACATCAGGCACAGTCACGTTTTATTGCGTGTGAACAGCTGTGAGACTCTGAACGTGAGAGGTCAACTAGCTCCTCCATTGACCTCATATAACATTGCTAAAAGCTGGATTTGCTGACCACACCTGTGTCAGCACTCACACTTTGGTTGTACAGATTTATAGCATCAAATAATTTTCTAAAAGTTATCTTCTTTTTATTGATTCTTTGCCAAATAGGAATTAATTGTTACGATCTGCTGAGGAGAACAGGACTGCTTTAAGGCACAAAACTGCATTACTAACTTCAGTGTCAGAACAATAGTACAACGGTCGAATGTCACTCTTGAGCTGCAGTAGTACATTGGATTTGTTTTATCCGCTGTGATTTACTAGTACTGGGTTTTAAATACCAGTTGCCATCACTGTAGCCACACAGCTCCTCTGATGAATATATGTTCCACAGTCGAAAGACTGGCATAAATTAAGCACATTCACATGCTTCAGCACCCTCTTACCAACAAGACCATTACTGATTTTCACAAACTAGAAGGGAAGATGAACCAATTTCAAGCAAGTTAGCTGTGAATTCAGCACCCTCAGAAAGGCCTGGAGAGATATTAGGGCCCAATTAACTTCAGACTTAGTTTTGGGCCACAGGGAGACCAAAAGGCCCCTGGAGAGAAAGGTTCACAGTGGACAGAATTGCCATTGACTATAGAAGTCTTCAGTGACCGTGCTGCTGAGTTACGTGCCTGATGGCTGCTGCTGTGTAAGATAACCTGAGGTACGTAAGCCTGCATCTGAGATGCTCCCCGTGCGGACTCACACCTAAATTAGCTGCCAGAAAACAGCAACTCCCACTTCTTGGTTTCCTATGGATACCGATTGTATTTCTAAGCAATGCAGCTGGGCATGGCGGATGGGGATGTCACAAGGCAACATGTCATCAGCGATCCTTCTGTACTCCCCCAAACACACAGACATCTCGCCTTTTACAAACATCCAGCCCTCGAGGAATTCTTAAGTTTTTCCAAGTCTTTTTTTTTTTTCTTTGCACGTCAGTATTTGAATGTAATATGAGGTAGCTGAAAGTTAATGCATATTGTTCAAAGAAGTCTGTTTCCGTTTGTGTCTGCTTTGCTATCATAGTTTTAGATAAGAGTTAAACTACAAGTTTGTCTTGTGACATCTGTCACTTAATCTGCCATGCAAACATCAGCACGTATCAGATTCAGTCTAAATTTAAGAAACACTATCAAAGCCATTTAGCACATTATGAAAGAAACAAAATGAATTCTCAGTCACTGAGTGTGTCTCTGTCATATCCTCCATCATCCTGAAAAAAAGAAAAGTTATGACAAGGAAATCTCTAACGTACAAAAGCAACTTCTAATAACTGAAAAAATGAATTGGACTATACAAAAATGTCAATATTCTGGGGCTATCCCGCAACTTTTCATGTAATAAGGTGTGAAGAACGATGGAGATATTTTTAATTCTTAAATTTGTTTGGCTGACAAGGAAAGTTAATGGAAACATGCCATTCCACAAACTGAAATGACACCATGACTGACCTGTAACATACACTGTTACAGATAGTTGCATGTGAGCCCAGCACTTAACTGGAAGCCCATCCTGATTTTCTCATTTTCCATCACTTTGCAAAGTTGTTTCTCCTAATATTCTCAGACACAAATGCTGCGTTTTTCAACTCTGAAGCGTTTGACTATAGCGCACAATCTTACATTTTCAAATATTCCTGACTAGTGTCACTGCTGTCTTGGAGACAAATCGTGCAGGAGATGAAGCATTCCCCTGTGCAAAAGGAAGCGTCGCTGGTGTTTCTGTTTGGGGCGTCAGTGGCCACAGAGCAAAACGTGCCCTTTTCAGCCAACTGCTCAGTGTTTTCTCAATCAAAAGAGGAAGCAAGGTGATGTCGGCAATATAGGGAGGCTTTTGTTTCACCAACACGCCTTGCTTAGGCCAAAGGCAAATCTTGAAATGTAACACTAATTTGTGACGGCAAATGAGTATGAATGACTGTGGGTAATACTTTGGTGCATTGTTGTTCCTCCTGTGGCACCCACTTCCTCATTTTCTCCACTGCAAAACATTCCCAGGGTTTTGCTCTTTATAGGAGATGAAAATTGGTTTTATCATCTGCTCCATTTGCAACATGTTTGCCACCTGACCCTCAGCTGCAACCCCTGCGGTGTCTTCCCAGCTGCGGAAGTTCCTAGTAGCGGTCATGGTTGATTTCCGAGACACCTTGCAACTCACTCAGAGAGATACCAGGCTCCCCGCCCGCGGGGACACGGCCACTGCCCACGGGGACATGGCGACCTCCCACCCTCGGGGACACGGCCACCCCCGCGGGGACACGGCCACCCCCGGGGGGACACGGCCACCTCCCACCCTCGGGGACACGGCCACCCCCGCGGGGACACGGCCACCTCCCTCCCGCGGGGACACGGCCACCTCCCACCCGCGGGGACACGGCCACCTCCCACCCGCGGGGACACGGCCACCTCTCACCCTCGGGGACACGGCCACCTCCCTCGGGGACACGGCCACCTCCCGCCCGCGGGGACACGGCCACCTCCCGCCCGCGGGGCCCCGCGGCGCCCCCCTGTGGCAGCGCGTGGCACAGCGCGTCAGCCCCGTCCGCAGGGCTCGGGGGAGCGGAACGGAACGGGACCGGCCGGGCCGGGGCGGGACACTGCCGGTCCCGGAGGGAGCGTCCTTCCGCCAGCCTGGTTTGGCCCAGTAACCCCCGCCCCCGCGTCTGTCACCTTTCGCGTCTGATGTAGGGCAGCCGTGGCGGACCTGCTGTGCGCAGCGCCGCCTTTGCCGAGGTGCGGAGGGGTTACAGGCTAACGCCGCTGTGGTTCTTAAGGAACGCACGCTGGCCCAGCTGCAGCATTTCAGAGACAGCGATGATCCCTTGCTGGCACAGGAGACACACCACCACCACCACCACGCTGCTGTACTCTGGGGCTACTGTCCCACTGTGTGATGGGATAAATGCTGCAACTATTAATTGCTGCTACATCTTCTGTGATTGCGGAGACATGCAGGCAGAGTGGGCGTCCCTCTCTGGTTCTGTTTGCCCAGAGGAGCCTTCCTGTACTCTCTTTGGAGCTGTCTTTTCTTTCCAGAATTTCTTCAAAATTTGCACATGAATGCTGCTATTTTGTTATGTGTTTGTAGTATCTCGCTGCTCAAGGAACTGCAGCTAGTAACTTCTTCAGGGCAGGCACCATAAAACCCCTTGCATTTCCACCATACGTGGCACAACAGGGACCAGATGTGAACACTCACAGCTTCTAGCTGAGCAAGTACATCAGCTGACAAAGTACATCAGCTGTCTACTAGACAGTAGATATCTGAGGATATCGGCAGTTACAGAGAAGTAACTGAAAAGGTTGTTCCTCTGTTCTGCATAAATGTTTCTTTGAAACGTTTTCCTGCTGAGTTTCTCCAGCGCAAATCCAGTATCATTATTAAATAATCATCAGCATTTTACTCTCCATTCTTGGCAGCCTGAGCTCCAGCTACTGTCAACAACCATCAAGATCAGAGGAGGCCAGAAAAGAGCATTCAGGGATGAAATAGTCAAGAATATTAAAGATAAATCCATGTTGATTATAAATGCCTGTTCAAATGGCTCATTTAGGATCTGAATGCAAAGATGTTTTGTTCTGTAAACAGCCATCAGCACCACCCCACTTGTAGGAAAATGGGATTGCTATAAAATATCTGTCAGCTTTCAGATTTTTATTTGCTATGGAGTTTATCATCATTACTGTAAAACCCAAGCCCTGTGTCAGCAGGTGTCATAGGATAGAGACTTATTGCTACCTCAGCCATGCTCAGCCCTCAGACTGAAACGGTATTTGGACCAGAATTCTCACTTACCTTTCATACAGAAACTTTATCTTCAGGCATTTCCACTGAAATCGGTGAAGCCATTACAGGTATAAAAAAAGCATTCCAAATGAATACAAGTGCTACAACTAGATCTTATAGGATATACGTGAAGGCCCTTCGAAATTAGTAATTATGACGTGAACATAAAAGTCTGCCATGGGCCCTGCTGTTACATGAACTGATCAACAGCAATACCACTCTTCAGTGTTAAGCAATATTCTGCAGGTATGTATGTATGTAGAAATGAGGGGAATTTTTTTTTAACATAAAAATATACTGTATTGATAGTATATAGATGTATTTGTACCAAGGTTTAACAGACTGAACTTCACTTTCAACTATGTATATATCTAAACTGTGTGAATCAGCCATAATATAGTCTGCCACAGTGTAATGTGCAAGGACATTTATTTATCTACTGCTAGAGTACTCCTTTTTATCTGGAGTGTTAACCCACATACACACACGATGCTTTATTTAAATATTTCATCTGCATAGGTCAACTGTGTCAAGTAGCTGCCAAAGAATTTCAAACCCACTTTCCTATTAAAATTACTGTAAGTGTGATAATCTATAAATTCTATTTTTTCATCTTTATAAACAACATGCTGAAGACTACTTGTCAAGAGATTACAACTCAACAACTATTTCCTGGCATAATCCTACACTTAAGAATTTTTAAGTAGCTTTGTACTTTATTGGAGTCTCTCCTGAAACAGTGAATGAAGTCAGAGTCACTCATCATGTTCGCTTCATTACTAATTGATAAACCAGCAGCTTCAGATGATGCCATTCCATTTAAAGAATTGCTGATGATCCCCATTGACTGCATCTGTATTGAAAACAAGAAAAGAAGTACAACTCGTAACTACACATACAACAAATCCTTAAAATACCAGTGCAGAAGTCAACCGAGGCATCACTATGTTGGACTGTTCGACTCCAGATCTTTCACATGCTTACTGAAGATATAGGTGAAGGCTCCTTACATAGAATAACATTGTCGTTTTATTTTAACAGTATCTATACAACCTTTAGACTAGCCTGAAATGAACTGATATATGCAAGAATACTGGGGTATAACTCCATCTGAATTTAACTAGAGGAACCCCTGTTATTTGGCAATCATTATTTCCTCTTGAAGTAATAGAGCAAATCAGTCTTGAGATTTTTTAGTCATTTATTTTAATGAATTTTGTGAAGGAAAGCTTCTAACGTCAGCAGTCATCAGTGCTGTTTAACCTGGTGAACTCTGCAGGCTGTTATCAACTCTCAAAGTAGGAGCTTCACAACAGAACCAAGCTTAGTGTCTTACAGAAAAACACAGCTGCAAAATATTGAAATACACTTGCATTGTTTGCTTAATTTTTTAAATTACATTTCTACCTTGTGCTATGTCCATAGTACAGAGGTGTCAAAACTTCAAAGCTTTCCTTCTTAGTAATTCCTTCAAAGGTGTTTTAGAAAAATAAAATCAGGTAAATATACCAGAAGTGTGTAGCTAGTTTAGAGTTTGATGGCTTGCTTCAGTTACAGAATGAAGCAAACAAAGGTCAAGCTTTGAGGTTGACACCTCTGAACTTCAAGGCCATTTTAACCCAGAACCATGGCTGCACTTGGAAGATGGACTTTCCATTTGTAACTCTGAGTCACCCTAACCAGGGCTGCATTTTAGAACAGGGTAGGATTCCTCTTATTATAGTGATGAGCTGCTCATCATTTTAAAGCTTGTATTCCCCACCTGTGTTCATGAAGCTGAAAGGTGAGCTACTAGCGTAAGATACTAGTTTATTATTCACTTTTTTGTGAAACAGACTCCTTGGCAGTGTAGCCATTTCAGAGAATGGACATACAGCCCTCATTTCTTTAGCCAAAATGACAAATAATTTTAGATATGAATGCACAAGAAATACAAAGATCAGGACTTCTGGCTAGTAGTGAGAAGACAGAAATGGAAATAACAAAAAATTACATCCAATAATTTATATATGATCTGCCAGAATTTGGAACGGAGTTTTGAAATTGTTTTGGGACTGGCATCTAACTTAAGCAATGCCACTGTTGTCTTGAAGAACTTATCCCAGCATAAAATTGTTGCCTTAGGAAGGAGCTCTTTGCAGCAGACAGCAGTGATACTTGAATTATTTAGAATGTAAATCCAAATAAAACTGAAAACAATAATTAAGTATTTGTCACGGTCTATCCACATCTCCTCTACTGCCCTAGAAAAGTCAAGTCATTACTGGCTCATATATGAAGCTGTAAATGGCTCTAGTCTTGGTACTTGTGTCTTTCTTCCATATATTTCAGATATTAATAAAATATTGCTCTACACATATAGGCATATATAATGTCATCTATTTGCCAATCCATAAACTAAGTCACATCCTTTGACTGAAAAATTCCTGTATCTGTAACAAAGTGCAGCGTTGCTGGCTCGAAGCCTCTGTTGGCATTAAGGCTATAGCCCAAGTGAGAGCAGACGTTGCCCCTTTTCCCCGCCAAGTCACTCACATCACATGACTGGTATAAATAAAAGCTACATTGAAAATCTTGCCTTTTCTGTTACTTTCTCAACTCCAGTCTTCAGCTCATGTACCATATTGCTGATTTGCTTAGCTTTGCTAAGGCTGTCATCAGGCAGCTCTTGATGGTGCTCAATATGCTGGTTAAAGTGGGAAAGGGGTTCTTTCCAGGCTTGCAAAAGTTTCAGTATCAAGTGAGTCAGTTCTTCTCTCTTATAAATTAAAATAGTAAAGAGTTTCTCTGTTAGTTTGCAGCAGGTCATATGAACACTGTCTTACTGTGAAATCTCAGTGGGATTAAGATTTAAATCTGCAATTCAGTATTTTTCAAATATTCAGAACTTAAGGGCCACTCTGTCTCTGGTTGTTTGCTTAAATATAAGCAACACCCAAAAGTTGTATTTGTCTTGTTTTCAGCTTTCTTAGGCTCCTAAGCTCTGTAATACCTAAAACTATGGAGAACAGCATTAGCAAAATGATAGCATTCCTGTCAAATGTACTTGTTATTGAAAAAGTTTTCAGGAACTCTTAGATGTCTCAAAAGCCCAAGAAGCCTCATCTAGACATCTCTGTTTGCTGGTATGGAAGTGCAGGGGTTTCCTCACACCTGCCGTGGTTATGGCCGTGTTGGGAAGAGGTTCACTGCAGGCGTACTTCCCAGAAGGTGCCCGGTGCTCAGGACGGTTGTTTCTCTAACAGAAACTCAATGGCCGTAAGACCTCTCTTGCAATGTATGTTCAGAAATACAGTTGACTGGTTAAAGCTTTCTAAAGCCAGCAGGGCCTCATTTCCCATGCCCTTTCTACGCATCTTGGGGCAATCTCCTCACTCCCATCACAACCAAGAGCAAAACGTTAACATTTGTCGCTGCCTGTCTCCTCCTAGAGGCAAAAGTTTCTCCTGCTGCTGTATCCTCGACTTTACAATATGCTTTTTCTCTGTCTGAAGAAACCCTTTTTGCCCTTCTCTAAATTAATAACGATTTTTTTCTCTTTGCCATTACATCTGTCTAAAACAATTTGCTGTTCTTTTCCTCTTGCCTAACTACTGATTCAGAGATAACGACTGTTATTTCTTTCTCCTGATTGCTTTTTGTACTTTGCAGTGACACTGATTAATTTATCTGTCACGTGCCCAGTTTTCTAACTTGCTGTTCCACAGACACTGCCACAACAAAATCAAAAGGATGTCTATCTGTCAGCCATTTGGACAAAGTACTGCTGCGATACCTCTGTTATAACTAATAAATATGATCTAAACATATGGAACCATATACAGCTTTTTTTAACAGAACTAATGATTTATATGCAACACCTCTGTGATGTGCACCTGTTTGGAGTCAAAACTTAGCAGCTTCTTCAATCCAAACTGTTGGTGAAGCAACGGAGGCAGAAAAACCTCTCTGCCTATCTCCAGCCCCACTGGGGTGGGGGATCACCACAGCGCGATGGGTGAGACTTTTGGGGGCTCTGACGGGACGAGGGGTATTTTCCCCTTTCTTCAGGGGGGAGCAAGGAGGCGGTGTGACCCGAGGGGCCCTCTCCCAGTCCCCCAACCCCAAGGGGGGTCCGCGGTGCCCCCCACCCGCCCCGTCTCCGCCCTCCGCCGCCGTCCAGCCTTACCGGGATTTTTTGGGCGTATTCTTTGCCGTTGGGGGTCAGCATCCCCGACGTGTGGCACTTCCGAAAGGGCTTCCCCAGCTCGTTGTCACGGGGAGGAAAGTGCTTTTCCTATGGCGGAAGAAAACCTAAAGAAACACTGAGAGCACCCCCTCGCCCCGGCGGCAGCCTCTCCCAAGGCGGCGGGAGCCCGGCCCGGCACTCACCAGCTCGGCGTAGAGCGCCGTGGAGAGGCTGTGGATCCTGCCCGAGTGCCGGATGACCCGGTCGAAGAGATCGGCCACGCTCAGGAGGCGGCAGCCGGCGTCCCCCGGGGCGCAGACCAGCAGCCACAGCAGCGCCAGCGCCGCGGCGGCACCTGCGAAGAGCCCGGCGGCGTCGGGGGGCGCGGGACGTCGGGGGGCGCGGGACGTCGGGGGGGGCCGCCCGGCCCGACCCGGTCCTCTCTGCTCTGCTCCGCTCCCCTCCGCCCCGCCTCGCTCCGCCCGCCGCCCTCACCTGCTCGCCCCGCCGCCCGGGTGAGGGCCATGGCGCCGCGGAGCTCGCTGCCCGGCGTGGAGCGACTGGGACCGGCCGGCGCCGGCGTTGCTCCCGCGTCCCCTATATATGCCGGGTGGGGATGTGCGCGGCGCGGGGGGGATCTCCTGGTCATGACGGGTCCCTCCCTGACGTGCGCAGCCCGCGGCCACCGTAAGCAAGCCGCCCAGAGCGGGGCTCCCGGCTCGGCGGGCGGGCGGGAGTCCCCTCACACAGACGGGGCCAGTCCTCCCCCGCCCCCGGCAGCCCACAGGACCCGGCAGAAATTGGTCTCCCGGGCTCTGTGATCTGCCGGGCTCTGTGGTGGGGCTGCTACAGACCCGCGCAGCGCCCGTCCGCCGTGGGACCGGGGCTGCCCCGGTGTCGGTGTCACAGCCGACCCCCGTGGGCAGAGGCGGGCGGCTCCTGCGCCCGCACAGAAGTGGCGTGGCCAGGTCTATACCAGCATGTCCACGGCCATCGAGGGGGTAAAGGTGTGAGAATTGAGAACAGGCGAATAAACTGGGGGGTTTATACAAGGACAGCAATGGGCAACATGAGGGGTAGAAGACTGGCCTGATGACATTAATCTCTTAACCATCTCTTCAAATCACACAGTTAAGATCAGATCTGCTTTCCCTGCTCCCTTGCAGGTGGTCAGAGGTAAGACCACTGACAGTGTGATAGCTGGTGACTGCATGCTTGGTGGTGCAAGCATGCCTGAAGACAGTTGGTGATGCCCCATATGGCTAAAAGATTAAGGGAGTAACATGGCAAAGCATGGCAGATCAGGATCCCCAAAGGGCTGCAAGTCCGAATGAACTCGGTTGCTGTCCTCAGTTTCTTGGTGTGAGATCCTGAGCAACCCTGCAAGACGTATAAGGAAAGTTGAGATGTTTGTCATGAGGCTCATGACTGCTGACATTTAGATTTCCTTTCACCCAAAGGAAGGTTGAAAAGATAGCACATGAGAATGAATATTCAAATGTCTTTCTCAGACAATCTACATTGCCTTCATTCATACAGACATCTCAAATGAAGGTTATTTCTCTCTGAGAGCCACCCACAAATCTTGTGTCCTTCCAGGGAACTTGTCTTGCCATGATGTGCACTGAGCTAGCTAGATTTGATTTAGTTAAATGAGTGCAATTTCCAAAAATAAGTTACTTTTTTCTTAACAGAGTTGGATCAATATAAGCAAATACTAGAAATCTCACTACTGGGCTAGTCCACACGCTCCTCAGGCTCTACCAGCAATGCAGCTTAGACAGCCCTTCAAACCAATACATCTCTGAACCCAACAGACCAAACTCACTTCTCTAAAATTCCCCAAAGTCACTTCTGAAGTTCGATAGCATGATGCATCCATAAGACACTTTTTATCCCTCATTTTTTTGAATTTCTAAAATTAGTTTTAAAAGCAGTTCATTAAGATATGCTTAAAGATCTACGCTATTTAGCAGAGGTTGTTCTCATTCTCTTACCTCTTACTGTTTTATCTCTAATGAATAAAACAATGCAGTTAATTTCAGTGGTTAGAGCTGCTGAGCCAGTTCTTAATGGGGATCATACAGGAAGCCTTGGCAATAGCTCCGAGCTCGTTGGTAGCTGATAAAATACTGCTGGCTTGTGGTCCAACTGAAGGCTTGGAATATTAGTATTGTTTCTGATAACTATCAGAAAATGAGCAATCATGCGTATGACAGGATCTGACAAACACTGGTAGCGTGCATATGGGAAGCACATAGATCGGTAACTTATTTTTATGGGCCAATAGCCATTTTCTTTTGGTTTTCACATGTCTTGGAGAAATCCTGACTAATACAAATCTTATCCTAGAAAAGGCTCCTTAAAATGTTAAGACAATTTTTGAGTTATGAAGGAGCTGTGAACTTGTGCTATGTAAAATGACTTACATGGCAAAAAATGCAGTGCAACTTAGAGGAAAAAATCCACAGTAAAAGATGAAGTTTTATTTAAGGTTCCAGTTTCTAAAACGAATGGTATTTTCTTAACCAGTGATATATTAATGTTAAAATAACTGTTTTTCCTGGTTCTTCACTGATATTTTAAGTTTGTAGATGACACCAAACCAGAAGAAGTCACTAGCATTTTAGAATATAACATGATCTTGAAAATTAGAGAAATGGCCTGAAGAAAGTAGGGTACAGTTCAGCAAAGAAAAATGCGAAGTACTATACTTACACAGGAACTTAGACTGCCTAAATACAGAACGAGGCAGCAGTTGCACAGAAGCGGATTACAACTTGTAAGAAATAGCAAGCTGTACCTAAGTCAGAAGTATCTTACTGTTGCTTTGCATTGTTTATGTAGTCATTTGTTTTGCAATCTGGGGTTTGTACTTTGAAGAAGAGTTAGAATCATAGAATCATAGAATGGTTTGGGTTGGAAGGGACCTCAAAGACCATCTAGTTCCAACCCCCCTGCCATGGGCAGGGACACCCTCCACTAGACCACGTTGCCCAAAGCCCCATCCAACCTGGCCTTGAACACTTCCAGGGATGGGGCATCCACAGCTTCTCTGGGCAACCTCTTCCAGTGCCTCACCACCCTCACAGTCAAGAATTTCTTTCTAACATCGAATCTAAATCGACCCCCCTTCAGTTTAAACCCATTACCCCTTGTCCTGTCACTACACTCCCTGATAAACAGTCCCTCTCCATCTTTCCTGTAGGCCCCTTCAGGTACTGGTAAGCTGCAATTAGATCTCCCCTGAGCCTTCTTTTCTCCAGGCTGAACAACCCCAACTCTCTCAGCCTGTCCTCATAGGAGAGGTGCTCCAGCCCTCTGATCAGCTTCATGGCCCTCCTCTGGACTCACTCCAACAGCTCCATGTCTCTCTTGTACTGGGGCCCCCAGAGCTGGATGCAGTACTCCGGGTGGGGTCTCACAAGAGCAGAGTAGAGGGGCAGGATCACCTCCCTTGACCTGCTGGTCACGCTGCTTTTGATGCAGCCCAGGATGTGGCTGGCTTTCTGGGCTGCAAGCGCACACTGCCGGCTCATGTTGAGCTTAGAGTTCTTCTGCTATACCTTGCGTTTTTAACGCCTCCGCTAGAATAGTGTGTTCAGTGTTGGACATCCCATTTCAAGAGACATATGAGCCAGATGGAGAACCCGGAGGAGAAAAGCAAGAATGATCAAAGGTTAACCCCCCCCCTCCCTCCATGTCTTACAAGGAAAGACTGAAGGAAGTGGGGTTGTTTACTCTAGCAGGGAAAGACAAGGCAAGGATACAATTTTCAAGATGTGCAGAAGAGGAAGGGAATCAATTATTCACCACATTCATTATGGATACAAGATATAATGGGATTAAACTGCAATAAGGGAAATTTAAATTAGACATTAGAAAGAACCTCTTAATGGTTAGGAGAGTTAAAGACTGGAACAGATTGCTCTGGGACACCATGAAATCTCCATCATTATCTAACCTTTCTTATAAACTTTCAAACAGTTTTCAGACAGTCAGCAGTGGTGTTCATCCTGCCGTGGGCAGGAAGGTGAGTGGGCAACATCAGACCTCTCCTCCTTCCAGCCTGCTGAAGTTTTATAGTGCAAGACCAACTGGAGTTCATTATGTATTCAAAACCACTCCTAAATTTACATCATGAAGGCGTAAAAGCTGAAATGAAAATGTTGGTTTCAAACAAACATTTTCCATTATTGATTTACCCTTTTCTTATGGCGACAGGCACATTTTACGGCATGAGAAGGGGCAAGTCACATGCTTTTGCTCTGAAAGTTAATAATACGAGCTCTTGAATAAAACAATATGAAAACTATGTAATCTGGATCTTAGAAGTGAAATGAAAAAAGAGCTGACTACCCACTTGAAGGCGTTGGCCATTTTTGGAAGGCTGGATCACAGACCCATGGTTTTTCCTAGTTCTGTAAAGAAAAAGGCATACTTCTGCTTTTATCACTTCATGTAGAAGTGTTTTCTCACTTCTAACTTTTCTGTTCTTCTTTCTCTCCTCTCTTGAAAAAAGCTTTGTCCAATTCAGTGTCTCCCAACCTGCAGTTATACATTAATCACTGGATTTGGACTGTTCTTGATTGTTGCAGCCTTGAAAATCCAAAGACATAGGCAATACAAGGTAAGTAATAACAGATCGTATTTTATATAGCTGGAAAAAATGAAAACAAGCTTTTGGGCAAACATGACCTTTCTCTGAGTGAATCTGAAAAAAATTGTCTGTTTGTCCAACTATCCATTTCTTTAAAAATTAATTGTTATCAAACCTTGTCTTGCTCTTGGTTGTATATTTCTTGCCTTTATATCTTTCTTTTACTCCTTCCTCTCACCCTTTCTTCACAGTATAAATAATCTTTAGTCCCCTCATCTTGATTCCATTTGTCTCTCTGGGCAAAATCCTTCCCCACCCTCCATCACTTTTAATAACTCTTCACTCACTGAAAATTTGTTTACATTCACCAAATAGATCTCTTTCCCTTTTATGATCTTTTCAGTCATGTTTCCCTGTTGTGATCTTCACTGAATCTTCTTTTGTTTATGCCTATAATGACATTTTATAATCGAAGCTCTCCATTGTCATCTCCTATAAAGTCTCCTGCTTTTCTTGTCCTCTCTTGGTTTCTACAACTATGCCCTTCACTGTTTCTACTGCTGCTTCTCTTATTTCTTACATGGACAACCCTCCTCATCTCTTCTCCAGGTTTATGTCAAGGCTTTACAGGAGTTTGTCTTGCATTTTACAGTCTCATCAGCAAAAGCAAAAATTCAGCTACGGCTTCTTCCTGTCACTTGGAGTGTGCCTTCCTGCTCCATATTGGTTTCCTTATGTCCAAAAGAAATCTCAGCTTGCCTCTTCAACATGTGCTTTTGGGTGCTTAGCTTTCAGTTCAAACATAAAACAACTAAAGGAAAGCACAGCTCCTTCCCCCCCCCTCATATAAAAAACATTTTATTTTTATTCTCTGTGCATCTCAGAGTGCTTGAACTAGAGATATGCATGTGTTTGGTATGTATGCTGATGAGTTCTTGATCCATGGCATTCCAGAAAAGGAGTTTGATTGAAGACTAGCCTGGGCTGCCAGAGCTGCTTTCTGCATTTGTCATGTTAATTTGGGGAAGATGGTTCAACAGAATGAAGTGTAGCACCCTCAGCTCTCCTTCCACAAATCCCATCTTGTTCTCTTCTGCACTGTCTTGCTTATGGCCTTACTCTGACCCAAGGAATAACGTCCTTAAAAGATCTGATCCTCCTTTCAGCACTCTGGAAAATGAGGCATCGAAATAAGAATTTTTCCTGTGGAGGATGAGGCCTTTATGGGACAAACTTCTAGAGGAAAGGACTTTGTCATCCTTCATTTGCAAAATACTAAAGAGAAATGTGTGTTCAGAGCATGCAGTGCGATTCTCTTCCAGTCGTTCAGGACAGGATTTCTCCCCTCCAATTTTAGGCATCTACACTTTAGAAATGGGCACCTTCTGAGGTTCATCTGGAGATAGGTGTCCATCACTAATCTCTGGTGGTGCTTGGTTTTGCCTGTTGATTACCAGAGGAGCTTAGGGTCATGACTATAAACTAAGTTAGGCCAGTGGAATCTCATTTTCTGTTTGCACATGTAGACCGGGAACTGGTGGAGCATGTGCTTGACACACCAAGTGGAGCAGGAATGCTGCTTCTCTTGCTACTCCTCTCCTGGACAACCTGTTAGACATGTTGCATGTTTGCCTCCTCCAGGACTACAAAGATTATCCTTAGCAGCCAGGAAAACATCCTCCTTACTATTTGTGATAGTGATGGTAGTACACAAGTAGGGAGAAACATGGTTTTGAAATATCTGCTCTATTCCAACTCTCTGGAGAAGATTGCCACAACTGTATCCTGGGCTGCGTCAAAAGAAGTGTGGCCAGCAGGTCCAGGGAAGTGACTCTGCCCCTCTACTGCGCTCTGGTGCGCTCTGGTGAGACCCCACCTGGAGTACTGCGTCCAGCTCTGGGGTCTCCAGTACAAGAAGGACATGGAGCTGTTGATGCGAGTCTAGAGGAGGCCTACAAAAATGGTCAGAGAGCTGGAGCACCTCTCCTATGAAGACAGGCTGAGAGGGTTGGGATTGTTCAGCCTGGAGAAGAGAAGGCTCCGGGAAGACCTTATAGCAGCCTTCCAGTACCTGAAGGGGGCTTGTAAGAAAGATGGGGACAGACTTTTTAGCAGGGTCTGTAGCGATAGGAGAAGGGGTAGATTTAGACTAGAAGAAATTTTTTACAGTAAGGGTGGTGAGACACTGGAACAGAGAGGTTGTGGATGCCCCCTCCCTGGAAACATTCAAGGTCATGTTGGACAGGGCTCTGAGCAATCTGATCTAGTTGAAGGTGTCCCTGCCCATGGCAGGGGGGTTGGAACTAGATGACCTTTAAGGGTCCCTTCCAACCCAAACTATTCCATGATTCTATGATTAATTCCTTAGCTGATCTGCTGACTACTCATCAGAATGAACTGCTGTGCTATTTTAGGGAAGGACTGTATGCACTTAAAGATCAAGTAAAACTGAAGATAAAAACCCAGTTATAAATTCAGGTACTTTAAGTTGTGGAGCCCTTCATCATACATCCTGCTAAAGAGGTAGAATCAATTGTGTAAGGATGGATTGGGGTCTATGTGGAGTGTCTGAGCAAAAATTTGCCACGTTAAAGAGATATTACTGTAAATCAATGGTTTCCACCATACTAAGCATCACACAAGTCAAGTGGGAAAATCAATGTCTCAATGTTTTATTTATGAAGCTATGTTTCTTTTGGATATTGTTTCAATTTATTTTTTGAGAGGAGAACATTTCTATTCTCATCTCTGTTGACTTCAGTGGGATTGCTTATACGTGTGCATTTAGTTCTACCTGATAAAAGATTTACTTAATCATAATGATTTGGAGGGACTGATCCAATCACAGGGAAAGGTAGGTTCTATGAAAACTCTGATCTTCCCTGAAACTTGAAAGGGTAATATGTCCTTTCAGGTCGTGACTTTGAATTTTAGATCCTTTTCTACACAAACTTTTGTTTGTGAAATTTAACTATTTCAAATTTAAGTTGTATATTTTATATTAGATTTTGTATATGTCAATTTTACAACACGTCAGTGTGGCCCGGAGAAGCAAACTACTGAATTTGAACATGAAAGTTAGAATCTATAATTAAAATATTTAATATTATTTAGACAATGAAACATTAGGAGAATATAAGCTCTGCACTCTGGGATGTACAATTCCATTGAAGAATGAACTTGTAAAATATTTCTAAAATATAAAAATGGAAGAATATAAAAAAAGATTTTTAAAAGAGAAAGGTGTGATTGAATCCTACTATTTGAATATTTACAAATTATTTTATTGCCTAAAAAAAGAGAGATGGATGAGATGTCACATTTAACAGCTACGGATTTTGTGAAGTGGAACTTGATTTTCCTCTAAACCGCTATAAAAGAAGCCAGTCTTCTCAAAAAAAGCCACACTCTAACTATAGAGGTGCATCGCCGTCCTTTTTACTCCTTACAGTGTCCATATAGGATAGTCTGTACAGTACCTCTGATGTGCTATAACAATACTAAATATTTCAAGCTTAGCCATGTTTCTTCCAATATAATCCTATGCCAGCAGGATCAGCAGTAGCATAATAAAGAGATGTGTTAAATCTTACAGGAGACAGACTCCTATTTGGAGCAACCTTTTTTGAACATAAAGATAAAATTATGCATTTAATGTTTGTAAGTGCCTCAAGCAAAAATGCATTCTTTGGCTCATGATCAAAATTATTTGGAGATAAATTTCAGGCAAGGTCATTACCCCAAATCTGAGATTTTTAAGTAAATATAGATATCTTCATCGTGCACTGGAGGCAATCTCAAGGTGATACCCTAGTGCCACTGAAATCTGTAGTTGGCTTTGGCTGACTGTCATAAACACTGGGGTAGACCATCACGCTGGCATGGCTCAATTAACTTTGATGAATTCACTTTTGGTTCACACCAGTGTCACAGAGACCAGGTTCAGGTCCTGAGTCTGTATTACTGATAAGCACGCACAGTTGAAAATGAACTGTAACCCCCGGGGTTAGTTCTGTAATACCCATCTGGAAAAAATACATGGTATGTCCTCTGTTTAGGGTATCAGATTATTTAGAGCATTTAGTGAAGTAGGGAAGAAGACACTAGCATTACGCTATGCACATTTTGGGTTTTTTTCAGGACTGTCCACAAATTTGAAGTGATGCTTCATTTAAATTGTGACTTCCCATCTGTCACCATATTGAAATCATCGTTGTAGAAGAGAAGCATGTCAGAGGTACCAAAGGTCCAAGTTTTTTATGAGTGTAGAATGGACATAAGTTAACTACAGTTCATTTAACATCTGGCTAGTGTCAGGTGTTGCCAAGCTGTGTCTTCCCCCCTGGCATAATAATATTTTACAGCATAGAATAGTTGGCAAGATCTCAAGCTTTGCTCTTTTATAGCAGGACTCATGGGCAAAATGACATAAATATACGAGTCCTCCATTTTGTGAAATACTTTGCAATTTCTGCTATACTCTTTTCATATTCTCAAATATTATAAATAAATTTATTATTATAAAATGCTCCTTACTGCAGTTGAAAATGCTAAGTATGCTACGGAATCTTCATTCTCACTCCTCGTGCACATAAGCATTATAGGCTTTAATGACATGACCGAATGTTTGTTGTTTTTTCTTCACATGGTTTCTGCTTGGTTTAGTATACTGTAATCAGCTGAATAAGCAGCTATTGAGTTTTGTTTTTCTCTTGTTGCTCACTGTGTGCTCCCATGCCTTATTCACAGCACACTGTTCAAAACCATTCTGAATACATAATAATTTTCCTCCTTGATTCTCTCTATTGCTCTTGAATATCTGTCTGTTCACAAGCATTAATTGATTTATTATCCCAGCATACTCCTGAGGTGAGGGGATGTTATCATACCCGTTTTCCAGATAAGTGAAGAGGCACAGTGAAATTACATACTCATTTGGATAGTCAATTTGCAATGTAAAAGATATGAGGAATAGCCTCACATCAGATTATGAAAAACTTCATATATAAGTACTACCTTTACTGAATTCAGATATAAAAATCTTTTGTTTAGGTCCCAGCTCTGCTATTCTCAAGACACTTTTATCCCCCCCTACCATAGGGGAAAAAATACGTAGTTTCACCCAGCTCTGCTTGGAACCTTGAGGTCTGTTTTCAAACTTTTTTCTTTTAGGGTAAGAAATTGATAGCAGTGGTAAGTTGTCACTCATTTGTGAGGAAAGGGTAAAGATATTTGCTGACACTAAGGTGACTGTAGGTAAGTGAGACCTGGGAACATTTTGTTCCATCTCAAACTGTAAAGGGGCTGTGCTGTAGTCAGATACAACTGATCTCCATTTACATCTTGTTTCTTTGGTACCGAGACGCCAACACACGGTAAGTATTCCCTTCACCAAATACGCTTAGTATTTAGATTTTTTCCCCAGTTCTCCCTTGCCTTCTTGTTTTGAGATATCTGTTTAGCCCCTTGCATCCTTTCTTCCTACCTCTTCTAGCAGTCTTTGTCCACAAACTTAGCTTCTAGTTATCCTGTCTGCCCTATAACCTGTCTTCATTAAACCCTAATGTTCATTTCCTTGCTTGCACCAAAATTTTTGCCCCGTTCTATTTGCCTTCTCACAAGTCAGGCCTGCAGCTTGATAGGACATACCTGAAGCTTGGTAGGACAAATTCAGGTCCTCCTTTCCTCCACCTGTGCTTCCCAAACTGCTCTATGCAGGACTAGTCCGTATCCTCTCTGTATTTGAATTGGGCAAATTCCTCTTCCAGGGTTTCAGAGCACAGCATGGAAGCAGAGGCAATGCAGAAGAGATGTTGCATATTCTGAATTCAAGTGTCATAGCCAAGATCTTTAATGCCCTAGTAGCTTAGAGCTGCATCATCTCTAATGGAGGATGCTGAGTGGAGGCGGGATTGCTTGGAAAGTTTGCAGCTAATACCGAGAAGGTTATATTGCATGTATACAGTGTTTTCCAAAGGGTTACAGTTTGACCATGTGAGAGCTGATTTGCACAAGAATAAAAAATACCTATCCCAGATAGGAAAACAACTCCTGATACCATGTGTCCAATCTCTTCTTTGAAAGTGGGGTTGAAAGGAGAGTACTGGAATTTTATAAAGCAAATGTTGCCTGCTCTTTTTGGAACATAAACAAAACAATCTTTTTCCCTCCTCTCTTTTTTTTTTTTTTGGAAACAGCCCCCATGATTCAGGCTGAAGTCTTTCAGAAAATCAATAAACGTTCACTAGATCCTGAATTTTTTGTAATTTCAATCTAAAAAAGCAAGGCTTGGGAAATTATAAGGAATCGGGAACGAGGAAAATACGCAACCTCCTTTGTGATAGGCACTGTTATCAGCCTGGATTACAATGAGAAATAACAGAAAAACATGAGAAGTCATTTTTAATATGTAGTTCCCTAATCATCTTTGAAGGTTGTGTGTCCAAGACGCTCTTCAGTTGTGACACCTTCCCTGCTTTTCCTTTGTTTAAGGGAGGGTGGCTGAGGATTTTCTGTGCTGCTTCCATGGGTGGTATTTTCTCATTTAGCCCCACTAAGATGCCAGTATGTGAGCCAGTGAGTGTGGGTGGAGTGGAAACAAGGTGCAGAAACTATTTCTTCTCTCCAGTTCTCCAATTCGTTGATTCCGAGTAGGAATGCAAGAGAGCTAGCAGGCAGCTGGCCCTATTATACCTGCAGAATGAAAACCAAGGAGAAAAGTGACGACTTTTTTTTTATCTTTTCCTGAACATGGGTAGACTAGTTAGGAGTTCATACCTCCATATGGGACAGGAAGTTTTTCCTATTTTCCTTGACAAATGTTTTTCCTGGATTTGCACTATTGCTAAGACTCCCTGCTCTGAAGCTTACAGGACACCTGTGTAGGACAGCTTATAGCTGTCCCGTACGTGACTTCTGCTGAACAAATTCTGCTCCCTTAACTCAAAGGCTTTTCCAGCCCCTGCTCACCACACCAGCAGTGCTCAGGGGCCAGGGGAGCCGGAGAACCAGCTCTATTTCTCATAGGAAGTACTAACAGTATGCACTATCCCACTTAGGGGTTAGGAGGTGTTTTTCAATTCCATTGTTCGATGGAAGAAATACTGAGTGGAAAAGTGACTTATCCAAGGTGGTGCAAGGAGTTTTCCTGGCTAGGAATAAAATCCTTGCCTTTCGGTTCCTGTGCTCCAACCTCAGGAATCCTTCCCTGAACAGACTGGGTGCTCCTTGGTGAGGCAGGACTGGTGCACATGCTTCTGACATTTATGTTCTGGCATCTGTAGGAAGTTCCAAATTATACTCTTGTAGCTTTTTAATAAATATTGTATAAAGTGACAAATTATTCAGAATCAGAAAAGAAAAATTGCTCCCTCTTGTTCTCTTAATGTTGTTTTTCTAGAGGTTTTTTTGTGCGTTTCCAAATCACTGACTTGTACTTCCATTTGTGTTTACATGCTTATGGGCTTTATTCTTCTGTCATTCCCTGACCGCAGCCATGTGACAGCATAACGATAGTGAGAAAGCCTGCAGGTTTCCTTACCAAACTGCTGCAAACCATTTAATAGATTGGAATAAGTGGTTAACCTTCCACTTTCTTATGTAAGATGAACATAGATTATTTATAGAGGCTGCTGTCTCTAAATTTGTTTACTGTCACATGGACTGGGTGCCTGTCTTTCACGTGTCTCTGTCAAAACTCCTTGGAAAAAATCAACCTACCACCAAATGCTAAGAACCCACTGGTCTTGTTGTGTGTTGTAGTTGACAAGGATGAAAAATGACATACTTATAATAAAAGAAATTGGAATGAGTAGTTGTGTATATATGTATAATTATCATGCTCATATGTTTACATCTAACTCATGCCAAAGGAAATCATTAAATGCCAAATTACTGTAATGTAACTTTAGGCTTCATTTCAGCATTTTCTAATAATCCTTTGAGTTCTGAGGACAGGAGTTATTTAAAGTGGGTGGCTAGAACATCCTTCCAAAAGGGAGAAGCAGTCATGAAAGTTAAAATTTGCTTTCTCCTGTGTATCTCCTATAACTGACCTTTGTGTGAAAGAAGTGCAGAGAAGTAAAAATCCTCCTATCCTGAACCAAGCATAACCAGGCAGGAGTACAAGATCCTTCCAGTCTGCTCTTCTCATCTTCTCGTATTTCTGAGAGAAGGAGTAACCATCTTTACTACACTCCATACTGGAACCATAGGATCTGTGCAACTGCAGAGTTCTTCTGGACTGCGCTGAGGGGACCAGGTGTGTCACTTGTCAAGATCTCCACGGCTCTTGGGAGCATCCCTTCTTGCTCCAGCCGAGCCCAGGATGCAAAGGGAGCAGGAGGCCAAGCGCTGCTCTTCCTTGTCCACTGACCATCATCTGGTGCTCCTCATGCTCCATCGGCCCTACAGCCCTGTGCATATTGATGTGCCTGGTCCTGCCAGGAGCCAGTGCTATTGAATGACAGAGTTTAAATCACAAATGATGGGAAGAGTTCTCACCCAGAAAATGTTTCTGAAAATGCCTGCTGACGTCCCCAATTTGTATACCAGACACCCTATCACTTCTTAGTCCATATCTGTTGCCAGGGATGAGTCATTCCAGATGCAAGTAGGAAGGGTAGAGACTGTCAGAAGAAAGGGGAATTGCAGCTTTGAGCAGTCCAAAGCTATGTGCAACACTGGCATGCAGAAGACTTTTCCTCCTCCTGACTCCTCTCTCATCAACCTGACTACAAGATGGAATAGATGGAAGAATGACGTGAGCAGAGACAAAGTGACCTGCTTATGGTGCTTATGACCAGCATAATGGTTTGTGTTTCTGATTAATTCCATGATGTTATAAGACTCAAAGCCTATCTGGTCTTGCAGTGTTGTGTGGCACACTATCTGACCACTCCACTCAGCCACATCTCCTTCTGAGGGGTTCATAAGTCTGTCTAAGGTGTAGGTGACTGGCTGTTCAGTAGCCTTAAGGCATGTCTGAGTAACACCCAACTCTTTTCTTATTGGGTGTCCAACATGGTAAAGTATATAGTGTTGAAAGAAGGAAAAAAGTGGAAAAAATGGTCTGGAAATAAATTGGCTCAGGCTAAGCGAAAATCTGAGAAGGAAAAAGTAAACACTGTTAACAAGAAACATGAGCCCAGCTGGAAGGAACTAATGGACTTTTATGCAAAAATGGCTCTGATTGCTTTTCTCTGCAATGACGGAGGAAAATGTGAAGCCTGGAAGGAATAGGAGAAATAGGAGGGAAAGCCATTCTGAGGGCTAGCTACCCTGGTGAAAGGAGGATGGTCCTGGGGGTGTGGGGGGGAGATGTTCAGCATTTCAAGCTCGCTGCACAGACTGGTCTGTCACTCAGCGAGTGAGCAAAGTTTTCCTCAACTCTGAGACAGGCCAGAGAAAGCTTTGTGTTCCCATCCTTTCTGATTTACATTTCTCATTTCCTTGATAAGTGGACTGTTAATAATGTTGTGGTGGTTTTTTTTGTTTTGGGTTTGTTGTGTTTTTTTTTTTTTTTTTAAATCTCAGCTGAAAATAATTTTATTGGAAGAAAAAAAGAGAAGAAAACCCAAAACTATACTTTTCTCATCATTGTCCAATGGATGCGTTGTGGGAGTTTTCCTTTGTTCTTAGGTATGCAGGTATTTTAGTTCACGTTGCACAAAAATGAATGAACCATCACATGATCACGTGGAAAACTGTATGTGGCATTAAGAAATAAATTATAATTGTGTGTCACCAGCTATGAGTGGTCTTCAAGAACTGACAATTCTGATCAGTGAAAAATTGTCCTAGACTTTGTAGTGGAACATGTGAACCCTGAAGGAACCATTACAGGCAGACTCATTAGCAAATGCTCATTTATTTAAACTACAGACAGAATATGTTGACAGTGAAACTTAATTGCCAAGAATGTATTTGGTTTAGAATTACTGAACCAAATACTAGGAGACTTTTATAGGGAAGTATGTTGTCACACCATCTTTCTTATTTAAATGGGGCCATTAATCATCATGCTACAAATCCAATGCTTAGCAAGAACAGTTCTATTTTTTCTTAAATGTGTATAGATATTGCACTGTAGCTATTTCATCATTCTTCTCTCCTAATGCAGCATTAATATTTTCCTATCTCCCACTGTCAGGTCTATCATGTAAGTGTACATAAGTGTACAAGGCATTAAGTGTGAGATTAAGTAGCCGTACTGAGTTATAGTGACTGTTTTCTTGAATAGCAGTATACGTAAGCCTGGAATAATGAAATTAAAGTGGTGTGGTTGTCTGTTTCTTTGTCAGTGGCAGAGTATGTCTTTAGAAGGGAAAAACTGTCAAAGAACATGAATATAAAGACATCAGCTCTGCAGAGTATGAAAATATATGGCTATGAATGTATGCTAGTTGGACTGATCAGTCTGACAGCTGCAGGATTACTCAACGTTACATCTAAACACCTTTTGGAATCAAAGCCTGAAGTCTTAAGGGGTAGATCCACATAAGACGTTCTGCAGCTGTGGAGAATCCAGGCCTGATACGGTGCTGTGAAGGACTGACAGCAACAAGGAAGCTCTGCAGAACCACGTCTGCTATTTTAGGAAGTGGCAGCTGAAATTAAATACTCACAGCTGAGATTTTCCTTTTACTTGAGATTCTCATTCACATCCAGAGCTAATATAAAACTAACTTCAGGCGAGATTTTAAAGTTCTTCTTCATTTGAAGTAATGACTATTTATAATACCAGCGATGTGACAAATAATATTAACTAGAATGAGGATTATTAAAATCTACAGTGCTAGTGAATAGATTGATTTGCTATTTTCTCTGTAGCGTGCATTGCACATCGTTTAATCGGAGAGATCTGTGTTTTGGAGTTACATTGTTGCCTAAGTAGTCTGACATTTATTGGATGATTTTTCAAAGGGACAGAAAGACAGAACAGCAAAGAGATGGGAAAGTCAGTGAGAGCTGGAGTCAGGGTCTTTGAGCATGTTCTTTTTAATTGTTTTTTAGGTAATGTGTAAATATTGTCCAAGAAGTTCAGTCTATTGTTTAACAAGTTAATATTTTGTCTTTGCCCATTAGCAAATATTTGACTCATACAATTCAAATCATTAAAAGTGTTCTTCAAGCATGAACACGTGTGGAACTAATTTTTGACTGGTGTCCTTATCATGTGGTAGGTTTTAAAGATTAGGAGGCATTGAATGAGTCACTTCATAATGCAAGGTTAAATAAGGATGACCTTTACTAGGGTTTATTCTGTCTTGAAGGGAAGGAGATCAAAACACGGGTTTTTCTCCATTGCTCTGTAAATTCACCTTAATTTTGACCTGCAGCAATAGTCTCTAGTTAGGCAACAGGGAATTTTAGTTTTATACTTAATTAATTTTTAGTCATCCTTTGAAGTTGGATGCTGGCCTTCCTGCTCTTGTCGTAATTTGTGGTATTTGTCAGTTACATGACAAAGTGAAGTTGATTTGAATTAAAGGCTACCAAAGGCCACCAAACTTATGTCAATTGTAAGCAATAAATCCAAAGACGGTATAGTATTAGTGGTTTATCTTGTAACTGGATTTTTTTTCTTCATATCTATTGTACATGGTATGTGTTGCCTTTACTGTTAGTTCAGTTTTTTATCATAGCTATTTTGACAGAGCATCACTGACTTCCATGGAGCTGTGTTTGCTTATAGCAGCAGATCTTCCAACCCTAACAGGAAAGTTTGATTCTTTTTGCATTGCAGATTAGAGTTTCTTTCTCTCTTCTGCAGATAAATACTCCATAACACTTCAGAAAAGAGAAAATCAAGGAGGAGATCAGTCAACTGAGCAGAGGTGGGTGTTGAACAGCAAAAGCAGTACTTCCACAGAGCTATGGCTCGGTATTAGAGAGCAGCTAAATACCAACCTCCCGTTATCCACATCCCAGTCAGCCCTTGCCTCTGGGGGCAAAAAGTCGGGGCATAGCATTTTACACTCAGTTTGAAGAGCATAAAGAGGATCAAGGACCAGGATGGCAAGGCTGAAGGTGATGACAAACTGTCTCTGATGAATCTGGCGTTAGCACTGGGTGACTTAATGGATACAGTGACACTGAAGCTGATGAAAGGCAGCATCACAATAACAAAGAGATGCAAAACCGTATAGTCGGAATGGGAATGGAGGATGACAAAGTATAAGCAGCCCTGAGGAAGAGTGTGACTGCCTGCCCTGTGGCACCATTAGCAATCAGGATGCCCTGACACAGGACAGGCGTACAGGCAGATCTCCCCAGCATGGTCTCTGGGAAGTGGATGGAGGGGACATGATTCAATGGAAACCCAAAGGGGAAAGATGGGGCCATTCAGTCCATTTGTGGGGATATTTGTGGACCAGGTTGGAGAGAAGAGCACTATTAAGAGAGAACAAATGCAGAAGAAAAGTGCAGGGCTGGCTCACTTATGAGCAGAGTGGGTCACTGAGGGTGGCAGAATTACTAGAGATGGGCAGATAGTTTTTGCTTTGGCTTGCTGAAGTCAGTAGGCCATCCACCTTGATGAAAGTTGCATGACATTTTAATACAAGTGTAAAGCTAACTGAAATTACATGGAATTCAACATCTGAAAGCAAAATAATTTTTCAGTCCTTCTGGGAGGAATAAATCAAACCTGAATAAATCAAACCCAAATAAATGTGGCAGTTTCCTGATGCAAAGGAAAGAATAGATCAGTATGATTTCTAAACATCCAAAGATTCATCTGGCCAGAGCAAAAAGCCATTCAAACAATGGGCCCTCAATCGAATGCAAACATGCCAAGCCTCCATGATATTTGGCAAGAATGTTTTAGTTTAATATGTGTATATATTCCCTTTTTTATCCATAGAATTGTAAAAGGTATGGAGCTGAAGAATAACTTCAAAATAAACACTTTTATTGTTAGAAGAGTTTAGCATTTAATCATTTAGGAAACATCTTTAAAATTATATTTACAGTCATAAGGCACCTACTGAAGAAAGTATTTTGCAGCTTCCTAAAAACTTCACAAAACTCCACACTTTCTTGCCTTGCAATTCTATAATCTGTTATTCACTGGAAAATGTCAGGTTTTGGGGAGGGACGGTTGTTCTAGCATTGTGTAATAGGGAAAAGAACCTAAAATACATTACAAAAAAATTGCAGACAGTATTATTACAAGCTGTAAATCATGAGAAATGTTTCTAGAGGAAAAAATTCTTAAGCAGTTCAGTGCTCTTGTTTCTCTTCAGCCAAATGGCAAAAAGAAACAGCGTTTTGATATCTAACTCTGCATTGTGGTCACAGGCAACACCTGTGTTTGCAATCCAGGAGCTAAATGTCAGTGCTCTGCTTTTTATTCAGATATGAATGCAGAGGTCCTGGTGAGGGCTCTTCGGAGATGTGACCTACATGTCTAGCATGTTACTGATAATACATTTTTAAAGACAGAAAGGTAAAGGAGAAATTGGGATTAAAACCTAACTATAGCAGTTAAAGCAAAATGGCTGCTGGGGAAAGGGTCATGGCTTCAGGAGTTGCTTTGCTGCAAATTGATGCCTCCTGTCTGTAAAGACATATGTAGATAGTTAACAGAGGATTGGTAAAAGTACAATATATCCCAGAGTAAAGAAAAAACCCCAACCTCCTGAACAAGCAAACTCTTCTTTCTTTAATGTTGAGGCTTTTTTTCTTTGCTGAGGTGAACACTGAAGAGTATTGCATTTCATTCCTTTTTTCTCTCTTTCTTCCTCTAAAAAGAAATTCAAAAGAAAAGGAGACAGGTTATTTTTTCATCTGGAAAAAAAAAAACACTCCAGAAAATTTAGAGCAGAACTTCCCCCCCCCGCCCAAGCTGTATTTCCATTAAGACATTAAGTTTTATTTACTTTTTCCTAATAGTTGTCTTCCTGAACTATGCAAAGTGTGAGGGATGTGTGTAAATATTTGAAGGACTGGAGCTTTACTCATTTGTCTTTGATTTTTGTTGGACCAACTGGCTATCAGAGCATGAGGTTTTAGACCATTGTTTATTATGAGAAAATTTATACTAAAAGAAAGCTTCCCAGGAGACTCTCTCAACTTTATTATTACCTCGTTTGTCCACCTGTTCTTTTCCAAAGTTTCAGATTGACTTTTTTTAAAATTTTTTTTTTTTAACAGGTTTTGGCATTAACAAGATTTCTGGATTGCTTGTTCTGACCTACTCAAGGCTTTCATTAATCTAAAAGTACTTCTATTCCATGACTAGATAATACACCCTACATCTACCAGTTCAATGGTTTGTAGCTGTTGTAAAGTATCGGTAATCCGTGCCCAATTTGTGTTAGTCTAGTCCTGCAATGTTACACTTAGTTTTCACACTCTCCAGATTTTATACCTCTTTTTTCTTTCTTTTCTTTTTCCTTTTTTTGTTTTTGTTATCAGATACTGCAAATTTCTCTGTCTCTAGCACATGTTTAGCCAGCATCATCACACATGCTGTTCCCTTTCATTAAATACCTCTAACAGGAACTAAGACTGATCTAAACAATTAGTATATTGTATAATGCTTTTTATCTGGTGTAAGCATGCTGGAATTAGATCTGACAGCAATTAAATGTTCTCAGATTATCACACATGTGAGTTGAACCTGATCTGCTCTATATACTTTGTCTCTGCCTTTGAAAATTGATTGTTACTGACTGTAACGGGCTGGGCAGTTCTCGCTGGTTGGAACGCTCAAAAAAAGCATGATGTCTCCAGCTACCTGAATAATAGCCACTGAATATGTACAGGAAATTTATGGTCCTTTAAAACAAAGAATTCTACAACTTTAATGATTTTTCCATTTTATGCATCCGAACTAATAGTCTGTGCAGACGAGTAAGTGACTTTTTTTTCTTGCTCTCTCATTGGGACCAACTCTTGTTGAGAATCTCTGCAGAATGATGACTCTGCATATCGAAGCACTGATATGAGACACCAGTATATATGAGATTTTCTAGCTCGTTATGATTAGGTATGGGAACACATGCTAGGGTTGCTCAGCAGGGATTTCCAGAGCCTGAATCTATTCATGAGAGGGATGGGAGTGCCTCTAAACTAAAGATTTGTAGATAGAGATTTCCAAATTTCTTCCTGGTGCTAGGGTGGGTTCAAGTGGTAGCTGTTGTAGCAGTATTTCTGAAACAGAGAAAATGCTTATTCAACAAAACTAAAAATCTTTCTAGCAGGAAATCTCTCAATGCAACTGCAATATAATAGTCAATTTTTCGTGGTTCTTTGCATAACATTCTGTGCAAGCAACTCTATGAGATGTACATTATGAATATATCATGGAATGTAAGCATATAATCAACATAACCTACCTAAAACAATGCATAAATCTGCATCTGTGCAGGAGGAAGAGATGTGGAGATGCTGGGGCTAAGGAGTGAAGACAGGTTGGTGTCAGGATGATCATACAGAAAAACACACTGATGAGTTTCTGGGCTGGTCTCAGGGACAGATATTGGTGCTGGGCACATATGGGGTGCTTTCTGAGGGTGCCATGGATGCCAAAAGCACCCTGAGGACATCAAGCTGGGATTGTTGGTTTAGGGATGGTACCTCAAACTACCGATATTGTCAGGAAGTTTGTGTGTTTCCACTGCCTAAAGTATTGAACATCTTTTATTGGTGTGTTTGACACCACAACTCAATGGGAGAATCTCTTGCCAAGAAGAGACCACTTGAAGCACTTGGGAAACCCGTAGTGGAAACCTGATGAAGAGTGGGGAGAATTACTACCTTGAATCCCTTTTTAGGAAACCTCTAGCAGAGAATAGTCATTCCTTAAATCAGATCCTCTGTTTAATATTTAAAGCTTTTTATTTCCTAGCCACAAACAGTAGCCTATTGGCAATTTAAAATGGATTTTTCTGCCACACGATGGCACTGCAATCCTTTAGATAACAACGAGGGACGGTGGCAAACTATCTTCGCTTTCTAGACAAAAACTTTCAGAACATCCACACAAAACAATGCTTTGAAGAATCTCTTTTCAACAGGTTTTAGAGTTTAAGGAAAAAAAGGGCATGATAGTTGTTTTAACTGTTATTATTCACAATGATGGCCAAAATAATTTCCCCTATGCCTGAACATGTGCAACTGCTGTATAATTATTTGGCACATAAAAACAGTTCCATTAAATAGATTTGAACAGCAAATGAGGGATTTTGTGGTGATACACTTTATATGCATCCCAGATGGCTGCAATATATGGATGGCTTATTACAGTACATTTCTTTTGCCTGTACCTAAATGTAATCTCCTGCTGCCTGGAAGAAGGTTGCATCTTAGAGTGTGCCTAACTGCTTTGTGGAAACAAGATCCTAGACCACTTTCTAGTTTGAAGTCTGGCACTTCTTTAGCTTCCTGTCCTGGTTTCGGCTATAGCTGGTATAGTGCTGTGGTTTGGATTTAGTATGAGAATACTGTCGATAACACACTGATGTTTTCAGTTGTTGCTAGGTAGTTGTAGTGTCTACACCAAGTCAAGGACTTTTCAGCTTCCCACGCCCTGCCAGGTGCCCAAGAAGCTGGGAGAGCACAGCCAGGACAGCTGGCCCAGGCTGGCCAAAGGGATATTCCCGACCATATAGCAACATGCTCCGGATAGAACTGGAGAAGCTGCCAGGAGGTGGGATCGCTGCTTGGAAACAGACTAGGCATCAGGTTTTTTTTTCTCTGCAAGTAGTGAGCAATTGCCTTTGTGCATCACTTGCTTTATATGTTATTATTATCATTGTTATTGTTATTCTCTTCCTTTTTTATCCTGTTAAACTGTCTTTATCTCAAACCACAAGTTTTTTTCCCCTTCTCCTCCCCATCCCCTTGGTGGGGGGAAGGCTGAGTGAGCAGCTGTGTGGTGCTTAGTGAGCGGCTGTGTGGTGGTTAGTTACCGGCTGGAGTTAAACCACGACACTTCCCCAACCTCCCTGCCACAGTGTCAAATTAACTGCAAGAGCATTGTTGGCTTTTATTTTTCTTTTCTCAATTGCCTAGAAGTTTCCATCTATGTACCAGCTGAGATAAATTCTGTGAAGAAATGAAGAATTCCAGCTCAGAGAATGAATCAAAGATGGCAAGGTAGGAAAATAAGATGAGCCAAGGACCACAGTTCACTCCTCCAAATGCTTCCTTCATAGAGATGTGGTAAGCTGTATGATTTGGAAAGTTCCTTGAAGGAGTTTCCATTCTTTTTATGTACAGCCAAAGGCACTCAAAGATAGTTTGAAAAGGTTAACTTAAAAACCTGCTTTGTTGTTAAGGATTTAAAACACAATGCCTGCCATCAGTATATAATCAGCATATAATAAAGGCAATTAAGGAGACACAAATTTGTCTAATTAAGTATAATAAGATATGTCAAAATGTCTCATTTTTGTTGTTGCATTGACTTGCAAAAGCTGCCTTAGGTAGGACATGGTTAAAGTCTGGGCTTGGCACTCAAAAGCAGCTGAGTGCAATTCTGCTCACTGCCATGCTTCTGCGTGACCTTGGAGTCAAGGAGATGCAGAGAAGAACAGGGAGAGTAGTTTTTCTCTCAGTGCCTCAGTCCTCATCTCTGAAAACAGAATTACAATTCATTCCCACTTTCTCATTTGATATCCCACCTATTTTGAACATAAGCACTTTAAATGCTTCTGTTTCTGTACATTTGCAAAATTTATTCAACTGAATTGTGTCTTCCAGCTACTACTGTGATATGGCTAACACTGTAATTAAATGCACTATCATTGTAAGAATTAAACTGCACTGTGACTTGGCAATCTTGTGTTAGATAAGAGATTTTCTCATGGATTTATTATACCAGGTCAGTGTTATACACTGTCCTTATTTACATGCTTGCTAATATGGAGATTTTTTTTTCCCCTCAGAATACTTCAATTCACCATTTTTCTCTAACAACAACACATTTCTCTGGCAGTACGAAGTGTTACAAACTGGCTTTTTATTTAGCTGAATTACTAAAAACAGTCAGGACAGGTGTAAGTGAGGTTAACAGGAGCTCCAGTGACATGTGCATGGAGGATTGCAGTCTACTACATGCTCTATAATTTGTAAAACAGTTCAGCTTTTGGGGAATTGCTTTCATAAAGTTTATCTTTGTTCATAAAAATAATGCAGTGTTGATGCATGAGAGCCACAGGTTTTTTTCTACTTTAAACCTTTCCAGGCAAACAGGCCACAAAGCTTCCTTCAGTGGCTGGCAAGGAGCAGGCGCTGCAGTCCCTGCCCCATGGTTTACCTCCATCGCGACATGTGCCCTACAGCTGCCCAGTGCAGCGTTCTCTGCTTCTGGCTCCACTGTGGGTATGTGCAGGTAAGCCCTAGCTGCTGCCACGAGACCGGCCCTGGCAAAGGAGGCAGACAGCAGTGACCTGTTAGTGCAAAATAATCATGGGGTTCCTCTCCAGCTTTCCCCTGTTTGAGCAGGTCAGAGGCTGTAGGCTGGATGAGTTGGTTCGACTGTGCCTTCATGGACACCCCATGCCACAACAGGAGATGGACAGGACACAGGGCAGCCAAGCCTTACGAGAGGCAGTGACCCAGTGCCACCTCCACAACAAGGTGTTTGCTCTGGGACAGCTGCTGGGGAGCATCCAAGGAGGGTCTGGAAGGAGGAAGGATGTGGTTGCTGGACACGCTGTGTTGGTTGGTTGGTTGGTTGGTTCGTTGGTTGGTTGGTTGTAGGCTGACCATCTCCACCTTAAGGAAACTGCCAGGTTGGGAATGGTGTATTTGTAAATAGAAACTAAAAATTCTCAGGCTTACAAGTAATAAATGATGCCTCTTTTTTCTTAACAGTCACCTTGTCTCCCCATTTTGCATTGTATGAGGAAGAGCATGAATGCATGAGACCTAGTTGGAAAGAGCTGAGTTAGTGTCAAGAACACCTACACTTGTTAATGAAGCATGAAATAAAACTCTGTGTTGTAGCTAAAGAAAATTAATATCGACCATGAAACTTTCTGTTTTATAAATTGGATTAAGTGTATCTGGTGCAGTATATCACTTTTAATAGATTATGCTTTAGTAATCTTAGAGAACTGACTCTTCGGTATATCTGTGGCCTGTAGCACTACATACCACTAAGCCTGCCTGATTATAAAAGACAATTTTAACCAATTTTTATGATAAAGCTGAAGTCTGTTTTGTTTGAAATTCTCCACACTGAGATTATAGCCTCTCAGCAGAATTATTTTAACAGTTTTGGCTAAAGCAGCCCAGCCATTCGTTGGGAAAGAGATTGTTTTGCTCACCAGCCTAGGGAAGGAGGCCAGAGACTGGGGAGGAAGTGGAAAATCACTGGGCAAGGACATGATGAAAAGTCTGGATGACTCTAATGTGAAGACTGAGACTGAGTATTACTTGGCAGGAAGAGACAGACTGGAGAGAAATTGAAGGACTCTTCTGGAAGAAGAATTAGTACTGAGATAAGAAACTTGAGATATAGAAATACAGATTTTCTGTAAAAGAAAATACGATTGTACTGAATGGAGAGGAAAGAGACTGACAAAGAATCTTGAGAGCAAATTAGAAAGAGCTACAGAAATAGCAAAAGCATTTGCACTTGTTAGTGAAGAGTTGGAGGAGAAATAGTCTGAGGATATGGATAGGAAAGCAACCAATCAGAAGCAAGCTTGGAGGAAATGGTCAATGAAGGTCACATATCCCTCTACGCTGGAAAGGGAACCTTAAATTTAACAGCAAACATCTTCAGACTATATGTATATGTCACCTGAAACTGATTACTAATTTTCTGATGTACAGACATTTGTTGCACAATATTAATTTCCTTCTTTTTCTTTTTTAAAAACAAGAACATAAATACCATACTCCAAAGGAGAGGTTTCTCAGGTTAGGGAAGGACTTCTTAATCAGAAGGAGGGAGAAATACATACATGCAGATGGGATCTAATACCTGATTTCCTGCACAATCTGAACTCTTCTTGGACAACAATTATTCATTTCCATCTTGGCTTTTATTATCACATCAGAATGTCCCATACATGCAAAGCCATCTTCATGACAGTCCTGTGGGATGTGTGTGTGTGGTTACCAGGATCCTCCTCAGATGAAGACTTCAAGCATAAAAGCTTAAAGAAGAAAGTGCCCACTGGTTCTGAGATGTTTAAGAACTGGTTTTCAAAGCACGAGCTCTTTTATGTCCGGCACAGTTTCCACTCAAGAATCTGCCTTATGTTTTGGCTGGAGCGTCAAGAAATTGCCAATGGCCCTGATTTTTATCCAGCTCACTTGACAAAACACAGTCCTACCCCTGCCAGAACTGGAAACCTTGTTCTTTGGTGACCCCACACGTCCTCACACCTGACAGAAAAGGGAAAATTTGAATCCAAGCTTCAGGAGTCTGACCCAAAGGTATGAGGTTGCTCATGGTGTTTCCTCCTCTCATCTTCATAGCTCTCTCTGTGGTTTCCTCACTTTACAGGTACTCTGAGTTTTTTTCTCCTGAAGTATTAGTTGCTACAAATCACTTCAAGATGGTGTTACCTATGTTTTCTGAGACTTGTCCCTCATTTCCGACATTTCCTTCTACAGGGTTTGTAGGATGCACAGATCAGTGCGTGCTGCGTATGAACTGCCCATGGATGCTTGGCCCACACGTCCCATCAACCAACCCAAAGTTCCTTGTCAGTCACTTGAATTAACATCCAGGCATTCCAAATACCCCTTTACTCAGATTGCTCTGTGATTTTCTTAAAAATCCCCTGTGTATACACATTATACACAGAAGATTGAGTCTAAGCAGGTGTAAAGAACTGTCATATTCAGAAACTTACTGAGCTTTGGAAATATCTGTTTACTGTGTATGAAAACACCTGCAGAGAAGAGCATTTGATTTAAATAACGTGCATTTGTTTTCACTAATGACTTTTCTTCCTTTATGCTTCTACTAAATATTTACCAAGCAACAACCACAAGTTGACCAGGGTCCAGACCACCTGCATGCACGTGATAATGATGATCCTTACTAGTTACTGGGCTTTTGTCTTCTCCTCCTTTACTGGCCAGCCCGGGCTGCAGGCTGTGATGCTACCCATCAAACCTTGTCCTCGTTCAATACAGCTTTGTGTCACTGAAGCCACGCAGATTCGGAAGTGCATGAAAACCTCTTGTTCCCTTTTGTTTCTTGTCAATCTCTGCCTAAAAAACCATAGTTCCTATAGCCCTAAACCTACATTAAACAAGGTTATTATGACTGGAGGCTGAAAATTCACACTCGGTGACCTGAGTCAGGTTGTTATTGCTTCTCTCACCTGTGAGCGCCTTCTGTGCTAGCAGATGAACTCTTTACCAGGAGCTTCTGGTGCTATGATATAAACATGTAGAGACAGTGAGTAAACATTTCTAAAATTAAAAGAGTGTTTTATTGTGCGTCCAGTCATAAAATGGCTTCAACAATTAATGACTGTGTTTGCATCATTTGGACAGATTTTGCAGGAAATGGTTAATCCTTGCTTTAATTTTTCTTTGCATTGTTTCTGATTACATCCAGGAAGGTCATTAATTCAGCTTTGCTAATTAAATTCCAAGAAATTGCATCTTTCCTCCCTGAACCAGAGTAATTACACTGTCGGAGCACTGGCTGTGGACTCCCCTGCTAATAAGACTGTGGAAAACGCAGTCACAAAATCCTTGTGGATTATACAATACTTGGGAATCCAGCAATTTATACACACAGCTTTTTTTAAATAGGAGGGAGTTGTAAAGAGGAGGGTATTTGCCAGCATAAAGTTAATGGAGAAAAGCATGCTGACTTCTGCTTTGCTTTTGATAAAGTCAGTTTGGAAAAAAAAAAGTTTGAAAAAAAAAAGTTTAAAAAAAAAGTGATATTCAAATCTACAAGCCCTCCTCTAGCATCAGGGCAGCAGAACGAGACTAGACTCATGGTTAACACCAGAATGATTTAAGGCAAAAGCCAAAACCTGGAGGAAACACATCTGACTACTTCACTTTTCCTTTTCTGCACCACTTCACTGTTGCTTTTCTTCAGCTACTCTCTTTCCCCATCTCCATTTGGGATACATTGGGAAATGCATAAAACCCAAAATGACTGAAATAAGCACAAGTAGAAAGAAGAGGCAGCTGCAAGAGCACAAATCAGTCAAAGTAAATACACCAGAAGGCAAACAATTCAAAGAGCATATTAGAAATTATGACATGAATTCAGCTGACAGTGTGATTTATCATTTGGGGCCTTTCACCATCACAGCTGAGAGTCCTTCACTGAATGAATTGTAAGTGTTCGGGTACAGTATCTGTTACCATTTCTATGGGAAAGGAGATCTTCTGAAAATGGGCCTAGTTAGTTCACAGCTGATATTTTCAGTGGAATAAAAATAGCCAGTGTGGGGGAAGGGATCATGGAAAGTGGCAAAAAGCAGGGACTTGTGGGTGTAAGCCTGAAGGACTGATGGAGAAGCTGCTCTCTCTGCTGCAGCAACCTCCTTCCAAGGTGAACATACGCTGTGCAGGCCCCAGAAAAGCAAACGGTTTGTGGGAAGTAGTTTTTAAGAGAGATTGAAAGAAGCCTTAGCAAACCTTCCCTGTCAGCAGTATGGTGCACAACCTCCCTGTTGGTCTATGGCCCAAAAGTCTCCTCAGTGAATCACCACCCAGGGCTAAGAGATGCTGCAGACTCTGGCTGAGGCTTTAGCAGGTTGGGTTAGAGGAAAGTGAGGTCTCCAGATGACCTGTCTTTAAAGTGCAATGTTATCGTGGTTTAACCCCAGCTGGCAACTAAGCCCCACAGAGCCGCTCGCTCACTTCCCCTGGTGGGATGGGGGAGAGAAGGGTAAAAGTGAGAAAACTCATGGGTTGAGATAAAGACAGTTTAATAGGTAAAGCAAAAGTCGCACACAAGCAACGCAAAACAAGGAATTCATTCACCACTTCCCATGGGCAGGCAGGTGTTCAGCCATCTCCAGGAAAGCAGGGCTCCATCATGCGTAACGGTGACTTGGGGAGACAAACGCCATCACTCCAAACATGTGTGTCCCCCCCCTTCCTTCTTCTTCTCCCAGCTGTATATGCTGAGTATGATGTCATATGGTATGGAATGTCAGTTGGGGTCAGCTGTCCCGGCTGTGTCCCCTCCCAACTCCTTGTGCACCCCCAGCCCCCTTGCTGGTGGGGTGGGGTGAGAAGCAGAAGAGGCCTTGGCTCTGTGTCAGCACTGCTCAGCAGGAATGAAAACATCCCTGGGTTATCAACACTGTTTTCAGCACAAATCCCAAACACAGCCCCATACTAGCTACTACGAAGAAAATTAACTCTATCCCAGACCAAACCAGCACAAATGTGAATGTACTCAAGTCTACTCAGGATTTGACTTTCTCACCTTCTCTGCTGAGCCTTGCTTTGACAGGTGCTCTGTGCAGCCACGTTAATGTTGCCTTGGGTTCAACTAAATGTCCTGACATTTCATATCTGACACACTATGGACACACCATGGACACACCCTTTGCCAGATTTGATTTATTTCTAATAGGACTTCTTTGGGAAAGTAGAGCTTTTGGAGATTCATTAAAGTCTATTAAGAGAAATCTAGTTTCACTTCATCTTCTCTAGAGCTTCAGAGACTTTAATCCTTTCGCATGCCTTGAAAGCTTTGGAGATTTCATGGTAAGAAAGATAGACAGAATGGTTTTACAAAGGTAACTGGGCTGCAGAAGTCACTGTCCACATCAAGGGGCAAAACTGAACAGAATAAGCTCTCATACAGGATCTTTTTGAACTGTCACTTGTTACCTGAACTCCAGAGAGAGAATAGAAGTTGATACTTGGAAATGAAACTTAGTACTACACTGCTTATTGATCACAGTTTAAGGAAATACTGCTTCTTAAGATACGTATGTTTGATAAAGGCTCCATTTAAGCCCTTTAAAATGACTAAGTCTTTCAGGACAGACCTATCCATCTCTGGCAAGTACAGATGTCACATTGCATAAGGCAAAGCTGGTGGCAGAACTTGGATCAATTTTCTAACTCGCATTATTCTGTGAAAAACTTGCTGTGTTTGGTGATGAATTGGTATGCATCTAGGTCTGGGCTGGTCATCTAGACTTCCTTTATGGAGGGAAATGGGGTCTTCTATGATATTAATAATCTCACTCTGAAGCCAACATCTAAAATGGGCCAGATGAATCAACACCTAGAAGTGTCTCCTTCAGATGAAGGGAATTTAGTGTGATAAGCTCAGATGGAAGCACTTGTATTGCAAATGTTTCAAGTGAGGTGAAATGAATCTACCTATTCACCTTTCTTTCCTGGACTGTACTGTAGAAGACTGAGAAGATTTCTCAAGAAGAACTCAATGCCTACTTTACTTCTAATTTCTTTAGTTCTATTTGGTCATGTTTCCTGGACTGTCTGTTTGAGATCATTGGTTATCAAAGCAATAAAATCTTAATTCTCTAGAGTGTCAGATCTCAGATATCTTGAATTCTTTTCCGCAAGGAGCATGATACTGTTTATCTTGAACAATACCTTGTTGAATTGTTAATGGTGGTCCATATTAGCAAAAAAAAAATTAATTTTATCAGATCTTCTGTGACAAGAAAAGTACTGAAGAAAAATGTGATGCTTTCCTCCATAGGAAGATAAAGCCACAATCCAATCAAATACAGGCAGAAAGGTTGTGTTATGTCATAAGATCTTAGTCCCGGGATGAGGAGCATATGTGCTGTAGCAGGTCATGCTGATGGTGAAGTAAGGTGGTTACAGCCCCTCTGAACTTTCTTTTCTCTCCATTCAGTAAATCTATACTTGCTTTACTCTTGTCAATGGGAAGTCAATCTGAATGAGAGCTGAGAGCAAAATACAGTGTGCTATTCATCAGTTGCAATGGGGGAAATGTTCCTTCCTTCGGGGAAGGAATAACATCTTCTACCCTCTTGTCTTTATATGTGACCTATTCACCGCATACTCATACAAATGAAGTGCCCATCTACCTGTTTCAAGTTCCAAGATGTCCCAATGTGGCACTCTGGTACCTATCACCCCATTGCATGCAGTGATTATAATCTGATATGAAATGTTATAAGCTCACACAAAAATACTAACTGTCCCCCCAGGTTTTTAATCCGTTCTGTGTCATTTTCCAAGGCACATACTTATTCTCTTTCCTCACATGGAGCATTTGTATGACTCAGAAGTCTAAGCAGGTAGAAAGCTGGCACAAACAATGGATAATTGTAGAGACACTTAGCTGTCAGACAGAAGATCTAAGATGCAAAACTCTGGACATTCAGTTGATACTGTGATGTGGTTTTGTTAATATTTTTAGAAACAAGTGTACAGCATGTAGAATATATACTAGAGGATGAAACAAAGCTCTGCCTTCCTGAAGAAAATAGAAGCCATGTGGAATGTTAACTAAATTGTTCTTGCTTTCTTTTTTTTTCTCTTTTGCAAAGGAAAAAAGAGCTTTTTCCTGCTCTCCTAAAAATAAAAGATTGATGAAAACAATGCATGACATGCACATCAGGAAAATGCACCCTGACATTTTTGCACAGAATATGCGTTGCATGTTGACAGATTTTTGCTATAAAACTGACAGTTTTGGTGCAAGCTGTTCCTGCCATGACTATAGGGAATAGATAGCAAAAGGGAAAAGTATAATTTACACTGTGCACACTGGAAATGAACCTGACAGGCTACAAGGTGGCTCAGTTGTTCCATGTAAAGGTACCATAAGGTATCTAAAACTAGTTTCCTTGCCCTTTATAGAACATCATTCCTAAACATTATACTTAAAATGTGGTGTACTGATTACAGGAAAATCACATGTCTCTCTACAGATTTTCACACATATTTTAGAAGTATCGGTGTGGACCAGTGAATTGAAGTCCTTGCGAGATTCCATTTCTTCCCCCAAACCTTCATTGTGCAAGACCAAATTTCCTTTAAAAATTTAGATGAAACAAGACTGCTTATTCGTGAAAAGATTAACAAAGGTGACTATGCTATGTCTGCGTAGTTCTAAAGATTTTTTACAAGAAATAAAGATGGTAGCAGTCCTTGTAGCAAATTAAACATTTGGCTGCACAGAATGTATATCTATTAATTTTAAATGAGAGTACATCCAAAAAAATTCTTTCTTGTTGTATAAAGGTTATCATCAAAGCTATAATATATTCAAATTCAATACAAAATGTCATTTTACTAATAAATTCCTTATGCTTTGAAATTTCAAAGTGGAAAGATCTTTAAAAAGCAATGATTAAATATGCAAATACCATCCTTGCAGCCTTTTTTTTTTTAAGAGAGAAATGTACCTTTTAGAAACCTATCTGCAGAGAAATCTTACTTTTTTCTCATCTTATTTTTCTTCTCCGCCTCTTCTATTTTTAATGATGGATTGCTGTACAGTAGGCTGAACACCACACAGCTTCAGTCTTCCCTATTTAGATTAATCTAGGGAGAACATTAGATTTCTAATCTTGGGCAGTCTCACTTCCATTCTCCCATTGCTTGAGGGCTTATCTCCTGTCACCTCAAGCTAAATCCTTCTCATTTATTCACATGAACCATCAACTTTCATGAGACTGCCAAAATAAATAAGACCAGCAGGTTATGGCCCCATATTTATTTCAGTAACAGCTTTCTTCAGTGTAAGTGCCACACAGTAACTGCTACACACGAGGGCTCAGCTCTTCACACCCACTAGTTTCTAGGAGAACGACTTGATTTTTGTTTTCTTACAGCGTGAGCTATTTAGTAAAGTTGTAAGAAATGGGTAGGTTAGGCATATCCTCCAAACTCAACTCAGTTTTGAGGTATTTTTGTTTTCCTTGGCATTATGGTCTGCTGCTATTCTGCTCAGTACCTCTTGAGGCTCTCTTTTTTTAACTTTTACATGCCTGATCCAGGTTTGGCTCCTTTCTAGAGCTCTCTCAATGGGCCATGTTTGGAAAGTCACACGATTGATAGAGCTAGCCTGATGAAGTACTGGGGGCTCAAGGGTGAAATTTTAAAGCTCACCCAGAAGGTGAATGAATATGATTCTTCATATTCATTCAAGAAGAAGAATCCTTCATACTCAGAGAAGCTGCTGCACACCAGCTAGTGTCAGAGACCCATAAACCTGCTGGAGCTCAGCTGCATCCTTTGGTGCTCATCCCATCTGAGTGCAGGAAACAAGTTGTGGAGTTACATAGGAGAAACCTGGGATCAGAGCCATAAAATAATTTCAATGCCCCTGTAACAGCTTGTGATTCTCAAGACCTTACCTTTTGGGGTCTTTTTATTGGAAATTAACATTTCTCTGGACCCTGAACTGTATGTGTATTCTGCTAATCCAGAGGTCCTCCTGCACCTAAGTGGTCCAGCAGGTTACTGTGGCCAAGACATGAAATTGTGACCAGCAGCACTGAAAGAGGTGATGTGGCTGGCATTACATCTGGCCACCTTTCACTTTCCACCTTTAAAGACCCTAAGTCTAAACAGTAAAGGCAGCTACTGCCCAGTGCATGACGGAAGGCAGAAATGGGGCAGAAGGGTATTCCGGGTCTAGCAATAGCAGCGAGTCCTGGCATCCGATCTCGTTGGTTTGTTTAGGTCTAGAGCAGTGGTTGTCTTGTTTCTTTAAACAGCCCATACGGGCTCTGCCCTCTTCTCCATGCTGGAAGGGACACAGGGCATAAACAGCCTCCCCACGGTGTCTCTCCCTCCCCTTCTCACTTTACTGGAGCTGCTGTGCTAGGTCTCCCAGAATTGATGCTGCCTCTCTATACATCCCTTGCAATCAGCAGCAGAGCAACTGGACCTGGGCTGTCAGGCAGTGACACAGCAGAGGAGGGAGGAGGTTGGGGAGATGGTGTAGTTGATCCAGAGCGTGCAAGGAGAGGCTTACATTGAGCAAAACGCATCCCTGACTTTTGCCTTTTCCTTATACATCTGGTCAATGTGTAGTGCTGCACCTTGTTAAAAAGGCAGTAGGGCTAGAAAAACATCTGCTGCTGCCTACCCCCATTTCTATATTCAGTGTCAGGGTGTCTCACTGCTATGGGAGACCATCCACCAAGGAAGCTGCTGCTAGCTTCATACAAGTAACAGCAGTAGGAATGCAAATTCTCTCCCAGTCTATCCCTCTCCCACAGGAGATGATACAATTTGGGGGCAGCTGAAACTTTAGATCTGCCATCTGCTTCCACAGAGCTGTAAGAAAGAGACTATTGCTGGTCAAAACCACAGATGACAGATCAGTACAAGACAGAAATGTGCTGAGCAATCCAAAAGAAGACAAGCTTCTCTCCTAAAACCAGAATGCAATAATGATTCTGAAGAAAGCAAGGCTGTGTAGTAAGCTGTTAAAAAATGATACTCTGAATGATATTGAATTATGGGATAATTCTGAGTTGGAGAGCTAGAAGTTCATTACCCACTTTTCTGAGCTCAGCCATTACAGTAGTTTCATCTTGGCTACCTTCTTCAAGAGGACTACAGATCCTCCATAATCGCCTACCTCCCCCACAGCATGTCACCCAGAGAGCAGAGTTATCATCTCTCATAGGCTAGTATCCAAAAACATCTTCAGTGTGCTACTGATTTGTTGCAGAGCAATCTATCAAGAATGCAAGCCAGGAGGAGGTAGGAAGAAGTAAGAGTGGAGGGGAAAGGAAGAGTGATGCTTATTGTCATGGAAACAATTCCCCAGAGTATTGTTGGCCAGCACTTACAGATGTGGCTTACCAAACAGTGGGGCAGACCTACAGAATCTGTCAGCAGGGGTACATGTGACCCCGTGTGTGGTGGATGGGGTATTTGCAGTTTTGCTACCATTGCATAGCTACTTGTACATCAGAATCAATAAACTACTTGAGCCTGGTACTCCAAGACACTTGCAGTAACCTGGATACTACACTACTGATGAAGACAAATGTAGGATATCTGCAGACAGCAAAATCTGCTATGAGGCTCTTCTGCATTCTAATGGTTGATTCTAAGTAATGTATTTTCTGACCTTGAGCTCTGCATTTATTTTTGAAGAAGCTTGAGAATCAGTTTCAAATTATTGGAGGGATAGTTGTAATCTCCATTTTCTTCCAACTGCATTGCTTTCAATTCCCATCTGTCCTTTCAGACACCTCCTCTATTAAATGGTCACAGAAGATGAATAACAGTGGTGTGAATTCTTCAAAATTGCATTACATGTTATTCTACTCCTTATTAATGTTCTGTGTTGTTTTATTTACGATAACCTTGTGAACATTAAGATGAGATGGCATCCACATGGTCTCTACACCCAGCTGAAAAATGACGCAGGTGTATTATTAACATTCAAGGATGGGATAAACAATAAAAAGCAGGAACAAAGGATAGAAAGTACATTTTCAAAATTAGGTCAGAAATTAAAGGAGGACTGTTAGTGTTATGTATTTGGATGAGCTCTTTCTTAGTTGCCAAGGTTTTAAAGATCTATTTGTGTAATTCATTTAATTGTCACAAGTTCATATGCTTCTCTTGTAACACCTACTGTATGCTAATGTATCTTTTTCTAATGGATTTTATTCAGAGTTATTTAATACACACAAAAATGAACACTGCAAATTTTGTATTGCCTTTACTGGCTTCAAATACAATGTATATCAGGGAGCTTTGAGATTAAGGGAAGATAGGTTTTCCTTCTACTATGTATTTGCTTCACAGATTGGACTACTCCAGCATTTTCACTATTAGGATGACATGGTCTATGTTGCTTATTCAAAGTATCTTAACAGTATGGTAAACATTCCCTAGATAAGAAGCATGTAGTAGGTATTTAACCATTTTCTACATCATTGCATCTGTAATAAAATATTTTTTAAGTCTATTACGTGTGAAGCTATGTTCTGTACCACTTTCCTGGCTGCTTGAGAAGACTTTCAGGTTATGAAATCTGCTTCGCCTCATGGTTCTTGGTGGCAATGATAGAAAGATATGTGCAATTTTAATACAAGAATTGTGAATCTGCAGGTCCGTTCTGTGTGTGGGTTCCCCTTTCCATTTTCACAGCGCACACAGGCATCAAGTTCTCTCTGCCTCCATTTAGCATGGTATTGCCACCAAGCTCAACACTCAAGAACTGCGGCTCAGACTCCAAAATTCTTCACACTGCTTAAATTGGGATTTTTTAAAAATTCATTTCAGGTATCTCTTCATTTCCTTCTTAGCTTCACAGTGTTTAGGTGCATCTGAGTCATAGTTTCAAGCTTTTATCTATGAACATGAGTGACGAACGCTTTCCTTTTTTCTTTTTTTCTTTAATGAAAGCTGATAGTCTCATGCAATTGCTTGCTGCTAGCTGTGGCCTTCAGAAAAACAGCAAACATCCCAAGAGTCAAAGTAAAATATGAGTGCTGCCGAGATAGCCATCAAAACTTATCTGCTTTTTAGGCTTTTCATGGGGAAGCTGCATAATTATGAAGGGCAAGAAAAGGTGTTAGTAAGTTGTGCAGGGCTTTATGGTGGGAATAAGAGGTACAGGAACAGAAGCTTTCTGATGAACAGAAGGCAGAGAGTAGAAAATATGTTTCTGTCAGAGCCATCTGTTATGGATCTCCCCAGGCTCAGCTGTGGATACGGGTGGAGATCTCTGTAAGATGATGGAAGAATTATCTGTTGGTAGGAGTTTTTAACTTGTATATATAGATTGGAAAGTTATGCTACAAGTAATCGTAAAGTCCTGGTATTCTTGGATGAGAAAGTCTGCATGTTCTGCTATAGGGTCACTATTACCAAGTAAAGATGATCCTGCTTTAAACTCAGATCTTTACAGAGTTACAAAGGACCTGGCTGTCAAAAATCATCTTTGATCAGGTGATTATAAATCAGTTAAATCAGGTCTGTAAGTAAGGTTTTTGGATTCAGAATGGCAATTTTTTCTGGGTATGAAATAAGGCTCAGTGAAGTAAGGAGCTCAAGAATTGTAATGTGAAGGAGGCTTGGAGTTAATTTAAGTCAGAAGTGTATATTATTTAAGAGTTTTCTTGTGTATTGCAGGCACAAAGGGAAAATGGTAGGAAAGGAAGCTTGACCTGCCTGGCAAAAATAAGCACCCACAGAAAGTGTTTAAGAGTGAGAAGAAACCTGCCTCTAGTGGAAAAGATAGTTAGGAGAGCTAGATCTCAAAGGTCAGAAAATGCAGACATAAACTAAAAATATTCAAAAGACTCACTGAGCTGCACCTCATGAAGAAAATTAAAATAAATAGCAGGAGATACTATATCCTCCGAAATAAACAGAACACAAGAAGGCAAGAAGTGGGGGAACTGCTGACTGACAGATGGAAATGAAAGGTTAATCCAGGTATGGCCAAGCAGTAAATGAATCCTGTTCCCAGGATCTCGGAAGGCGATAGCGCTGGGATGTGAATGAGGATGGCGGGGTGATGGAAGTCATCCTTTCCCGAGGCAAAAGCAAAACGGAGGGCACATTCGCACAGCGTGTTGCAGTCAGGCGTGGAGCAGCTCTGCCGCTGCTGTGGCCTGCCCAGGTGGGAGCCAGCTCTGGAGCAGGCACTGCCGAGCTGCATCCGTGCGGTGCTGGCAGCGAGCTAACGTGCCCCGCTGCCAAGGCTTATGGCTGTGGAAAAGCAAACATAGCTCGCATGCAGCCCTACCACCTAGCACTGATTGGCAGCTCGAAAGGCCTCATCCAGTTTCGAGACGTCTTTAGTAAAAACCCAAAGTAAGACTGGCTTCATCGCCCACTCGGAAATGTGGGAAATGTGGTTCCAGTCTGAGCAAGTAGTGGGTGACACTTCCCCACTCCCAAACTACGAGTTAGGCAGATGGCCTTAAGCAAACAGAAATTTTATTGTAGGGTTTAAACATATCGAGAGGGGAAACCTGAGCAATCTGCCATGAGCAGGGCAAACACTTCAAATAATTTACTGGCAATAGTCCTGACCACATCTTCTCCTCCACTGCTGAGTGTTGGGTGAGGTGAGAAGTGCTCGCTGGCTGCCAGGCTGATATGTAAAATGGGGTGCTGAGGGGCCCGGAGAGCCGATGCTTCCCTGCTATATAGAAACTCAGGCAGCTGCATATATATTAAAAACTCCACGAGTCCTGAGCTGTCAGAGCCCTGCACATGTATCTGAAAGGCATCTCAGTCGACTCCCTCGTCCAGCTGAGAAGCCAGTGGATGAGGGAGCTGGTGCCTTTGAGCTGCTCCTGCTCATGTTTTGGCGGATGAGCATATCTGTTGTCATTGCTCAGCAGTCCTGCCCTCTCTGCTCTCTAAGTCCGTCCTCAGGCTGCAGTTTTACCTCGCTTCTGGCATGGCCTGGTCTTCAGCCCTGCCTTTCCCAAGAACCCTCCCCTCTTTGTTTTGGAAAAGCTGCAAGGACAGCCAGGATCCATATGGAGTCCTTGCCAGTACAGGGAAATTTTTCTGAACGCTCTTTCCCTTCATTAAGTCTCTCAGGGTCTTTGAAAGAAATACCCCCAATACTATTGAAACGTATGTTTGATAAACCTATTAAAGATTTAGTGAAAAAAACCCACCACTACCAAAAGTAGGACTGGGTGATGTCCCAAACATTACTTCTCTCTATCCTGACACTTCACCTGCTCAGTAGCTCCTCTTCTTCCCAGAAGATGCTGGCAGAGTACTTGTCCTCTGCTGGCACCTCTCCTCCTGCCATTTCTAGAGAGAAACATGCTGCTTCATGTCAGGAGCAAAAGAAAAAAAAGAAAAAAAAAAAAGGAGTGGAGGAGGGAGATAATCACAGCTCAGTTGGATTTTGTCCTATATGAACCCCAGAAAAGATTTTAGGGAATAAATATGGATGAAAAAGCAAATTAAAAGTGGACTGAATCTATCTAGATTTAAGGAAAGTGTTGAGACAGGGTGTGCCTCACAGGAACTAATATTTGAGTAAGAGATGACAGAGGATTAATTCTGACATTGTAGAACAGAGGAGGCTGCTGAATTACAGGAGCAGAGAGCAGTAGTTACGTTCCTTGTGTGGGCAGCCTTGGACCCAGTCTGGTTTGATGTTTTCCTTTGTGACCTTGGTGCAAAAACTAGACGTGCGCTTACAAAATCTGCAGCTGACACAAAGCTGGTATGTACAACTAATACAGACCAGAGGAAGACTTGATTATTATGCAGGAAAAATTAGATGACCTTGTGGAACAGCAGAATAGAAACAGCATGAAATTTAATAATCCAAAGTGCAAAATCATGCCCTTGAAGACTAATCACCAGAACTTTTGCTGTAGGAAAGGGGTTCATGAACCAGAGGAAGGAGGGATGAAAACTGATTGACCATAGGATGGCCATGAGCCCCCCTGTGCTATATGGCCGTGAAAACAGCTAATGATATTCCAAAATGTACCTGGTGAGAATTTGCAGCAGAGATGGGAAGGAATTAGTAGCAAGGTGAAAGGTATTGGGCTCAGAAGATCATACGTGTTTCTGTTCACCTCTGTTCAAAAGATACTTTAAACCAAACATGCAAAGAAAGGCACATATGCACAAGTAGGAAAGGTCAGACAGGGTAGCAATGATTACCATTTCTGTGTCGTGTGCCTTTTATTCTCCTCCCTCCCTGCAAGCTTTCATACGCTTACAAGATTTGCCGCTCTGCGTTTATGTTGTCCTTACTGAGTTAATCCCATCCCCTAAGGGATACTCCAGTCACCTGAACAGGTGAAGAAGTGAATTCCCCTTTCCACTGATGAATAACTTCATTATGGGGAAGGGGAAATGTTTACCTTCCTTTCATTCATTAGAGGTTGGCTACAGTAGGATATTACGGCAAGCACGTAGAGTCTTCTCATAGTCCTGGGAAATCAGCCCGTGCCTGTCAGCTGTACCCTCTTCACCTGCTCAGGGCTGAAGTGACCCACAGGGCTGCGCAGGAGTGATGGAGATGCCAGTAGCATCCACATTGTGGGGCTGGGTACCACCAACGACAGCTCGGTACTCAAGTGCTGGTCCATCCCCACGCTGCTCTCTCTCACAGCTCTATTGCTGAGTCATCTCTTCTCTGGACTTTGCTGAGCTACTCTGCGTTTACATCAGTGCGAGGGAAAAAAGAGGCTTGGGTTCAGTGCACCTCTGGCATTTTCCTCCTCTTCCTTCTGCCTTTCATGTTTTCCGGAGCCATTTGGGGTGAGAAGGAGGAACGGAAATGCTTCAGAGGATTGGCCAACGGGAGCTTTCAGCAAACTCCCTCCCATCAGCACTGTAATCTGTGAAAAATATCGTGCAATAAGGACAGGCTGTTCATTTTCCTCAGTGCAGAGTCTGGCTTGCCCTGTGTAAGCAGAGGCTATCTTTAGCATGCCGCCGGTCTTTTTTATGAAGAGATATAAAAGCTCCCGCAGCAGGAGTCCTCTGGCTCTGAGACTGGGTGAAGGAATGAGGCTATGACAGACTGCTTAGCTGGCCCCACCGTTCAGAGCCATCTGCTTGCCAAGATTTCTCAGCTATGAAGAGAGAGGCAGACACTGCCCTTCTCAGCGGTGGTATGTCACCGTATGTACTGAGCACTACCCAGAGATTAGGAAGGGTTCAGATAAAATGAAACCCAAACAATTTAAATAGAGGAAGAGAGGATACTTTATACTATCTGCTATTTTAAAATAATCCCTCTAGTTGTAAATAAGCAACAAAATGTAGTAGTTCTCCTCTCCCAAATGCAAATCAGCAAGGCTCTCCCATAACTCGTTCAGACCCCACTAATGAGTCTAAGCAGTTTAAGCAGTTTGCTTTATAGCCATATCTCTGCAGTAGCTTATGCTGAACATAATTTCCTTTCCTGTTGCTAGCTTTGCAACAAGTCCCAAGAGTTATTTACAGACACCTTAGTTTTATCTAATTTAATAGGTTTGTGTTGTCAGTGGTTTTGCCATCTCATTGTATTCCCTCTCTTCCTGGCCATTAATAAATAGATGGGTCCGGAGAAAGAGTGGCATTAATCCTCGCAGCGATCCTCTGGTACAGTCCCTGTGGCATCACACTCTACCACCTTTTCATCCCAATCATCTGCCATTCATCCCCATCCTTTTCTCTCTCTTTAACCCGTAACAAAGACCTTATCTCCTACCTCAGGGTTACTGAGTTTCCTTAAAAGCCTCATGTGAATGATATTATCAAATGTCTCTGTAAATGCATATCCCGTGATTCTCTTTTAGTCAATATTTTGCTAACTCTCTATAACATTTGAACAGATTAGGAAAGCACAATTTATCTTTACTGATAAGTATATCAATTTATCTCTGCAGATCTGTGCTGACTTGCAATTTATTCATCCTGATTTTTTCTCTCTCCTACGTATCACCTGTAGGTGTTTCATAAGTATTTAAAATGATTTTCTCAACTATTTTCCCTGTTAATGAATTAAGATGCTCTAGATTTCATTTCTGAGGGTCAGTCTTAAGAGCTATTTTGAAGATTGCTACAGCGTTGGCCATTTTCCAGCTATCCAGCTGAGTGGCTGTTTTAATGATGAATTACATATCTTTAATGATAAATTATGGTAGGCTGGAATTGTGCTTCATTCTTAGAATTTCCTCAGAATCTCTGATGAATTCCATTTGGTACCATGAATTATTGGAACATATATTTCTGGAGTAGTTACACCACTGCTGTTTTTAATATCTTTTATCCAACAGGGCTTTCACATCATTGCATGTAACTTCAGAGTAAAGATTCACCCCCAGCCCTTCTTTTCTGACACCCAAATAAATCATTTAACTTCACTGCAATTTTTCTCACCCTGTGCTTTCTTCCTTTATACTTAGCAGTCCAATAAGCCTATATATAATAGTCAGCTTTCCATACGTGATTTACTTGCATTACTTACTATTTGTCGCTGTGTGTTTGACTGTGTTTGAGTACTTTCTGAGCTTCATCTTACTGTATGAGTTGTATCGTGCCTGTCAAATCTTCTATTTTATTTGCACTCCTTTAACGTGGTATCCATTCCTGAAAGATGCTTTGGAGATCAAAATTAATCCTTGAATTTTACCATTTAATTATCCTGTGCCTTCCCTTGTTTCTTTGTTCTGAACTGTGGAGATCTGCTAAAGCACAGGTTATAAATAGCTTCCATTCTAAAGTTATGAATCACATTTTTTTAAAATGATTATTTCTCTGGAAGAAAAAGTCCTGTTTTAAATACTGCTATTTTATTTTAAAAATGCTGATGCTTTGCATATAGCTTCAATTATTTAGCCTGAGTGTGATTTCATTCACCCATACTTGTAATTCTATTGGCTTCAAGGGAAATATTCATGTAAATAGGGATATCATAATTATTCTCATCTTAATTATTTTACTTGGGACCATACTCTCTGAACCAAGCCCCATTGTTACTGAGCTAATGAACTCCATTACACATAGCATTTCTTCATGCTTACTCATTTTGATCCACAGGTATGTGGAGTGTTTACAGCTCTGGATTTATTTTTCTAGGATCTAGAATTTGTGTGCTAACAGTTAGTTTCTCCTACACATCCTTAACAGTTTAGGTGGCACACTTTAACTCCTACCTTTATCCTCCTCTAAAAGAAATGATCATCATTGAACATCTTTTTGTGTTCCCTTCTAATAAAAGTTACTTATTCACAGTTGTTTCATTTCTTCCCAACTAGGTGCTGGTTTCTCAACCACCAGTAACCCTCCTGTCCTGTATCTCTGTCCCTTTCTGTGACTTACACACCTGTGATTTAGCATGCTGGCTCCTGAATCCTCTTCCCCATCCAAGAATGGGGAAGTACCTAACCACCGATGTTATTTTAGATGTTTAATTTATTTCTCAAGGTTACACTGTTGTTAGAATTCAAAACCAAGAATGTGAGGAATTCCCAGCTTCTAAAATTGTTTTTTCATCAGTGGTTACTTCAGTGGTACTGAAGCTATTGACCGCCACCTGTCCCCATTAACAGTCTAAATCCCATAGCCAAGCAGGTATGTTCAAATACAGGATCTCTAGCTTTACATGTGCTTGAACAAGTAAGGAGTAAGACTGCAAGTGATGTTCATGAGAAATGTCTAGTGCTCAGACTTTTGAAAAACAGACCACTTAGATTAGGACTAATCAAGCATTTTATGGTAAAATAATTTTCTGCTGGAAATAACTCAAGAGTTGGGTGCTCAGTAGCAATAGAGATAAGCCAGGATGAAGCATATGCTGTAATCAGACGAAGCAGGTACTTGAACCTGGTCCTCCTAGCCCTATGTACGTTTCTGCTATTAGAGGGACAAGGAGTGGGATCTAAAATATGTGTTAGAATTTGTCTCTAGATGCTAATTTTTAAGAAAATGTGGGCCCAAATCTTTATCTTCCTTTTGTTTGTTCAAAAAAGGGAATAATGGAATTTAGTATCATGTTCAGTAATGATTTAGCTATATTAATTAATGGTAAATTGTAATTTTGTGGCTTAAAAAGCAATGCTAAAATGATACAAATTTTAAAATACATGATGTACATGTACACTCTGGAATTGCCAATCAAATTTGTCACCAGACTGTTGGTTCTGGCTCTTTGGAATTAGGGTTTCTTTCATTACATCTGTAGGACTAACCCAATGAAGCGTGGGCCAAGGCGCAGCATGCATTTCCTCTTCTGGACGATGCAAGTCAGGAGGTCTCCCTTCAGCCGCAGGCAGATTTGGAGAGGCTGGCACTGGGCATGTTTAGCATGTGCATTGAAGCAGGCTTCAGAAATCCCCAGACGTCGCTGTGCCGGAGCGCTGCGCTGTTCAAACTTGCCTCCTCGGGTCCAGAAGCCACCCACCGTGTCCCAGCACCACAGCATCTCAGCTAACAAGTATTTACAGATCTCCCAGCAGAAGAGTCTGATACGGCTCAGGTGTCTGCACCAAAGTGTAGAAGGCCCCTCACCCCCCAGGTTTTCACCTTTCTTCTACATTTTTGTCTCTAGGCAGTAGAAACACAAGGTCCTTTAAGAACTGGAGTTTGATGATGTGTTGATGCTGCTACATAATGCTACTCTACTTAAAGGCCTTCTTAATTATCTGATATACTGATAGAATCATTGAAGCTATTCCAGTTTGCCCAATAAATATGCCTTTGGGTATGAAAACTGTACAGATCAAGTTTGAAAAGCCTATTATTTGTCAGGCAGTGTAAAAGATCCTGTGATACTTTCTTTCCAGATATTGCAGAAGTAATTAGACTACACTAGGAACTGTTAAATTTGTACCTTTGAGGTCACAAGCACATTTTAAACTGTTTTTTTCCTCTCTCTGCAATGCAAGAGCCAAAATCTGGCTTTGCTCAACTGAAAACTAAATGGATGTATGACAGGTATTAATATTCTGTTCCACTGCAGTCCCACTCATGACACACCAGGCAGACGGGATTTCTTTGAAATTATCTGTGCTGGATTTGGGGAATTTGTTGGTACGGCAGCTTGTGCACACGAGAGGGAAAGCAGAGCCCAGTACCGCAAGTGTCTGCCATGCTTTTCGAGTGAGCAGGGTCTGGGGACAGGGTCTGGATCTGCTTCCTCATCCAAAGTAGCCTGGAATCTCTCCACTGACTCCGACCACCACAGCAAGCTGTAAATGTCACCCACTGACATCTGTGTCAAACCTGTAAGAACAGCCTGTTCTCTAAAATGGCATCTGCTTTTAATGAGAATAAAGCCTGGAGAATTCGTCAAACCCTTTGCGGTCATGAACAAATTCTGCTGTCAAGTATGGATTTGTTCTGATTTGATTCTCAGCTACAGGATTTTGTTTTCCCTTTGTTTTCTACAGTAGAGAGTCTTCTACTGTCAGAAATCCTCTCTCCACTTTGGTACTTGCAGATGGAATTACCGTATTACATTAGGTGGTGGAAGAAGAAAAAAATTGCACCACCCTCTTTCAGGGACTCGTACTCCAGCCAGTGTCTAGCTCTAGTGTGGGCTGCATAGACGTTTTTTTCTTCTTTATTATAAGAGTAAAACACACCAGATTAAAGTCTTTCCATGCCAGCTTTGTTATCATAAATATTTGTGATGGATATGCTGATCTATTTTTTAACAGGGGATAATATTTCAGATGGCAAAATGATCAAAACACAGAGTACACTTGGGTCAAGGTAATTTAACTCTAATCTTGCCTAATTGTTATTGCGGCCTGGACTGACAGAACTGAGATAATTAAATCCTGATCATGAACTATCCTCGTCTTACTTCATATGGTTCCACGCACCAAATACAACGCCAGCACTCCTAGCTGACATTTTCTGTGGAAAGACATTTTTAGGCATCATAATGTGTGAAGGCTGCCAGCAGGGCAGTCTATCACTTCTACCTTACATCAAAGGGATGTGCACCCTCTTCGAGGAAGAAAATAATGCTAGTATAAAAAACAAGACTTTAGCAAAGAAGGTTAATGTGGGCACCTTGCAACTTTGAAGAATCAAGGTTCAAGTTTGGGGAAAAGAGAGCGTAGCCTGCACTTCCAGCCCTTCTTCCTTGCCCTTGAATCAAACAAGAATCTTTGGGAAAACTTCCGAAAAATACCTTCATCTCTACCTCTCATTAATGTAATTGCTTCCATTTCTCTTTCTGCACCCAGAAGAATGCAGCCGTAACAACCACCTCGTAATTTCCACCACTCCTGGTGCTGCTTCCGCACTGCTGACTGCGCCAGTCCGCTTGCCAAAGCTGCAACCTCAGGCACAAGACATGAAGTATCCTCAAGTGGGATAAAAAGCCAGGAAGATGTGAAACTTTAAGAGACGTAAGCTGTGTTCCTTAAATAGCTATAGCTTTTGTTTCACATCTCTGTTTTCTGATGGTAAGATGGTAAGTAATTTTTGCAATTACAAGTGGGGCAATATCAAATCTGTATGAAACATTCATAACTGTAACTAAAATGGGTGACATCTCTTCAGCTGATGTGTGCTTGAGAGGAACGCCTTTGACGCCAAGGCATTTTAACTGGACTGGTACTGTCACGGTCGGGTGTGTAGCTTAGTCATTTTGACAGTCTCTGCTGGGTCTTAGCCAAATGCTGTATTTAAATCCCAAGTTCTTCAAGGCTTTCCTGGTCAGAAAGACAGAGTTCATTTCGGAGACGGGAAACCTGCAGCATGCAGGATGCTAATACAGATACCAGCTCCTACGTAGGGGAGGCTGCAAGACAGACAAATTGCAAAGAGAAGATGAGCAAAGGAGTGGGTGTGCATCCACGTTTGTGTGTGAGAAAGGGGAAAAGAGAGACAGCCCCTGTGCGAGGGAAAGATGCTAAAGGGCAGAAAGCATTTGGGGGATCAGGAAGAGAAGACTATGCAAGTGGGGAGATGTGAGGAGGGTAATGAAGCAGCAAAAGTAAATCGTCTGCTTTATAGAAACAAATAGATGTGTGTATGTGTTGGAGGGAGAGGGTGCCACAGGAGAAGTTCCCAGATCTGGTCAGGAAGCTGGCAAGAGAAAACTATCTAATAAACACCTGAGGTTTATTCAAGAAGAGCATCCGAGCTTTGCTCCTCGCTGTTGAAGCCATCATTTAGAAAACAAGTGAAAATTAGTTTGGTGGTCTCACCTTAGTCCCACAAGGCATTTTACACATCACACAACAACTGTACGGTCTTTACACACGACTGTTTTCATAGAAGGAAAATCTGGATCATAATGATATAACGGTGCAGACAGAAGTCCACATTGAAGGGTATTAACGGAAACTGCAGCAGCATAATTTGCCTGCATTTTCCCTGACAGTAACTAATAAAAGCCCTCATCCCTTGCAGTATCAAATTTACTCAAATTAAAATGCTGCTTCTCTATGACAACAGACTATTCTCCTTGTTCCACTTCAAAAAGTATTAATTATGGAACATCATGTTTTACAAATATTTTTCTGTATAAATGCTGCATTAAAGCAGTATAATGTTGGGTAAACAACTGTGTGTGTTTTGCAATATAAGGAAGATAGTTTTCTATACTCTCAGAAAAGAAGTTGCATCAGTGTTTTATAAGTAGGTCAGTGACAGTTCCTTACGTATTTCTTAAATTCACATGGACTCTCCAGGTTCCGGCATAGGAATACATGGGTAAAACTACTGTGAATGAAATATTCATGCTTTTCTTTAAAAATAAATAGACCCAGATAAGCTGCAGTAAGAGAGGTAATGCCTTCCCAGTGCAGGATTGTCATCTACATGCTTTAAGAGCTTTACTCAGTTCAGTTTATTAGCATATAATTAATATGAGTGTAATTAATATGAGATTCCCTTTGCAATGAAATCATTCATGAATTTGGGGCTTGTAACACAGCCCTTAACTTTTCATTTGGCATGAAAATTGTTGTATTAGTCATTATTCAGAAGACTTACTGATTTTTTTAGGATCTAGTAAGAGGTTAGATGGGGGTGTGGGTCAATATCACGATATCTGTTTAACCCAAAAATCTAATTGAAATTGAAACACTGATGACCAGAAGACTGTTTGTAAGTCAGTTGTATTACAGAGCGTCAAAGTTGTGTTACACAGTGAGCTCCTGCTAGTGTGACTCAAGCATGGTGGACTCACTTGCCTGTCGGGCAGCGACATCACCGCCAGGGCCATTCCCCCTTCCAGGAGATTTGGTGGCTGAGCCCAGGTCAGCTCCTCAGGAAGCCTTTCCACTTGGACAAACTGTCTATGTGGTACTGTTGACATATCCATTGCTGTGGAATTACAGGATGTCACTGCATCCTAGAGGTTTCGTAAAGAGAAGGCTGTTTCACTGTAGGTGTGGTAAGGCCTATGACCAGTTGGTATTCTGAAGAAAGTCACAGGAGAAGTCCCATGGGCAACACAAAAGATGAGCCTTGTCTCCTGTGGATGTCTCTGTGAGCAATCCTACTTCTAATGTTTGTAGAGATCAGAACTCTCTTAGCTCACAAAAAAACCCCCAAACAAAAAAAAACCCCAACCCACAAAAAAGAAGATACCTCTGAGACTCTAGAGAGCCTTGAAACTTGCAGAGAGCCTTAAAGGTTAATATCTGGAATGGGCTGCTTTAGACAGAGACCTTGCTTAATATAGAAAGCACTAGAATATTGTGCTTTCACCAGTACGTGGTACTTTTATGCTGTGCCACTTTCTTAGGTCTGCTACCCTTTGCCCTGTGTGGAGTAGATGATGGTGAGCCTCAGTGTGATGTGTGCGTAGATCTCTTGGCTCAAAGACATGGTTCCCATCAAAGGGAAGAGCATTCCAGCCAACTGAAGGCATAAATCCCATTTTCTTTCAGGTATTTCCATAATACCCAGATTTGAGTAAGGACATGCATAGAAAGACTGCAAAACTATATGTTTCTAGAGTGATCGAAAGTGATTCTATGGGTAGAAATACATGTGAGGTTTAGCCAACTATTTGAAAGATCTAATCATCAATATCATATTCCTTGTACTGGTAGAAATTCTCATTTTGCTGTTCGCTTACTTCTTGGTTAGCTGAATTATGTCACTATTGACATCTCACACAGCAGAAACACAGCTCTGTGCAATGCATATAATGTCTGCCCTGGGCTCCACATGGATAAGAGGGAATAAATAAAACAGGTTGGATGGTGTTTTGAGTGATTTTTCATGTATGTGACATGAAGATGAGTGGCCACTCCCCAGAGATCTATTGAGAGAGAAATGGATTATCAAAGGGGCGGACTCCACCTGATTTACACGCTTACTCCACTCTGGCAGCCCCAGCTGATGGAAATGGTCAGTGGCTGCTGGCAGATGCGAAGAATTCAAGGCAGATGTTTGCCTCTTTGGGTTTGTTCACCTGTGTGCCTGACTCAACTGGCGGTGGGGCTCATTACGCACCATTATTGCTCTAGACTTTCTATTTCTTCTCAAATTAATTGCTTCTGGTTCAGTTATCTGTAACCAATGTGATTGAAATAGCATGAAAACAATCACTGATGTGTGGCTGTTGTCCATTAACTGCCCCAAGAAAACACATCATCCATTAGACTGCTCCGGCAGCCAGCGGATTTTGAGTTCGGAAGCACAGTTCCACAGGCTGGAGACAAAGCTTTGGTGCAGAAGAGGTGCTCGGCTGGTTAGGATGGGGATGGGATGCCACTATCTCCTCTGCCTATGCAAGACACAACAACAGGGATGCCGTGTGGCCAGTTACATAGCTGGTACCAGCAGCAGGACTCCTTTTTTGGTTTTCAGGTGAGTTGCAATGGGCAGTGGCTGTAGAAGCACCTCTCACAGGGCTGGACTTGCTCCACCACCTGGAGGAGAAGCCTGTAGCTCTTCCAAGGGTGACACCTGTGGTGGGGCATGCTGGAGCTGTGTTCTAACACCCCTGTTGTGGATTTGGGTTGAGGGATAGATTGCATTTTCCCGCTTTCATCTTTAGACCCTCCTCTCTCCTTTTTTCTTATAGGAAAGAAAGTGTTTGCTTTGTACGTTGCCTACAATCTCAGTTGGTTAATCTGGCCTGGAAGGGACATTTACCATCGACTCCCATGGTCATCTTTGAAGAAAAAAAAAAAAGGGAAAAAAAATCCCTCTTCTAGCCTTTGGAATTATTGGGAAAGATTTGTAAAAGTTACTTGTAAAGATGTTATTATTTGTAAAGATCATAGAGGATGAATTTGGCGGAGGTCAATAAACAATACTGGAATCATCAGCTGACATCAGGGTCTTGCTGACATGCATGTGAAACTAGAAAAAAAATTAACCCCCCAATCCTTTATTCCACAGAATTTGACAAACTGGCAACAAGACATTTCTGCCTTGCACGTTGGGAGTCTATGAAAGGGAAGGGAAGAACAAGGCTATTCTTAGCCCCCTTTATAGGCACACAAAGTGAGGCACAGAAATGTCACTTGCTGGGGGGGAGGAAGGTTTGTTAAGGAACCGAGGACAGGACTGCTGTGTAAAATCGACCTTCACGTCAGGGCAAACGGGAACCTGCGACTGACAGCCCTGCCCTAGCTCCGCACACTCCCATCTTAGTCAACTACTGGAAACCTCCCGGTTTCTTTTTCACCCCGCAAATTGTTTTTATTCGTGCTCAAAGATGAGGCTGAGGTTTCGCCAGAGCCTGGACGGCATTACCTCGGGATGGGAATTCAAGCCGTGACTTCAACACGGGCGGACGCCAACAAAGCGCCGAGGCCGCACCGCCGGGAGGCAGGGGAGCGCCCCGAGGGCTCGTTCCAAGCGCCGCCCGGCCGCTGCCAGCCGCTGCCTCCCGCGGGGCAGCCCGGCCCTCCCCGCCGCCCCCGGCCCTCCCGCGGCGAAGCTCCCGGGCGGCTCCCCTCAAACTTCCCAGCCCGCAGCCCCCCGACGGCGGGTCCCTCTCCCCTCCGCGCCCGGCGATCCCCCGACGGACGGGGCGGCGGGGCGGCGCCTCCCCCCGGCCCTGCCCTGCCCGGCCCTGCCCGGCCCGGTGGAGGCGGTGGGCGGCTCCTACAGCCGCGGCATAAACCGGCGGCCCCTCCCGCCGGCCCCGCTGTCCCCACTGGACGGCGGGGAGGAGACCGGCGCTCCCGCGGGAGCCGGGCGGAGGCTGCGGCGGCTCCCCAGCCGAGGGGCTGCGCCTGGTGCCGGCGGGGCGGGGAGCTGCGGGGCACGGGCGCGCCGCCTCCGCCTCCTGGCTGCCGCGGCCTCGCTTGCTCGCTCGCACGGCGGCGGCAGGCTCCGGCGGGCTCCCCCCATTGTCTGCCCGCGGGCGGAGGGCTGCGCTGCCCGCCCGCCCCCCGCCCTCGCCTTTGTGTGCTCCGGCCGGCGGCGGGGCGGCGCGGCGCCCGCGGTGATGCGCGCTGCGGGGCGGCGGGGGGTCCGCTCCTCCCGGTGAGAGGCGGGGAGGGACCCAGCCTCTGCCCCGGAGGTTTTTCACCCGCAGCAGCCGGAGGAGGGGGACTATGGACTAAGCGCATCGGTGTACCATGGAGTCGGGCATCCGCTTGAGCACGCTCTGCCTTCTCCTCTGTCTGGGGCCAGGTAGGCGGATGCCGGACCCGCCGGGCGGGCACCGGGGACCGGAGGAGCTTCGCGGCGGCGATGCCCTGGTCCCCGGGCGGCCGCAGGTGCGGGGCGCGGCGGCGGCGGAGGGAGGGGGGTGCTCGGAAAGTTGCAGTGTCGGCGGGTGGGGTAACGGCACTTTCTGGGTCAGTTGCAGGCTTTGGCGTGGACCCCTCGCTGCAGATCGACGTGCTGTCCGAGCTACAGCTGGGAGGCTCCGCGGAGGGCGTGCGCCAGGTGCCGGGGCTGCACAACGGGAGCAAAGCCTTCCTCTTCCCAGGTACCGTGCCTCCAGCCCGCCCGGCCCCGCTCAACTTCGGCCGCCGCGGTCGGGCCCCTGCGCCGCGCACGGGGGGCTCGTCCGCCCCCCCCCCCCCCCCCGCCGCCCGGGGTTTGCCCGCTCCTGAACCACTCGGGGTCCTCACCCATCCCTTCCTGCCCGCTTTTCTTCCACTCTTTTTGTCCCCCCCGCCCTTTTTTTCCTCTCTTTCACCCCCCCCCCCCCTTTTTTTTTTCTTTGACTGGTAGACGCTTAATTAAAGTACAGCAGGAACGGGGATGGCAGATGGCTTATTTTGTAAGTCGTGGGGTGCAGTGATGAATAATAGCACCACCCACTCTTCTGCTTTACTTGGGAAACGCTAAACATACCCCAATTCCAGCTAAGGAAATGCTCACTGAAAGTTTCAAGCAAAATGCTGAAATGAAGTGCCCCGGAGGAGTGAGGCAGATGGCTGAAAATAAGACGACCCTTTTTTTTTACCGAGGGAAAGTGGCCCTTGTGAGCTTCTATGTCATAACCCTTGTGAGAAACAAAGAATGAGTTTTAGTCTCTTTTAGTGCTCGTGATTGGGTTTTAGTTCATATTGCAAATAGAAATGAAATGGTAATCTTGTTCCATCTTTCAAAAATACATTTAGGAGGTTTATTAAAATAATTAAACTTCCTTATACTGTAATTCATAAAGGACTGTAAAATAACTGTCAATGGCTAGTTGAATTTATTGGCATAGGTTACATTGCCTACACTCGCTCATTATCAGTGTATTTTTGAATTATACTTTAATAACGTACTGATGCGTTAAATGAAGCTGGAGTCAAGAACACTTTCAGGAAAAAAAAACCCTGTCTTAATTAAAAAAAAAAAGCCTAAAAATGACCTTTAGAAGCAAGTCTCTTCTCTGAAAGATGATGAAATGCTCCTTGGAAACATGACTAAACAAGAGCAAGGAATATGGCTCAACATCTGGTGGAGCAAGAGCAAATCTTCGCATCAGCCTGTAGTTTTAAAATAGGGAGACTTGAGCGCTGGCTCCTTGTGTCATGCCAGGAGTTTCAGCTCCGATCTGAAAGCATTTCTAGCGCAACAGGCAAGAGGCTGTGTTACCCGTACAGAAGAGTTATAATTCAAGGGAGATAAGATCTGGAAAGGGAATTTCTTTTTCATGTTTGCATTAATGAGATAATTTATCAGAAGCTAATAGTTGCCAAAGGCTTTTTTTTTTTTAAGGTGATCTCTCTAGTGGTGTTCTTCCCTGGTACAGCCAGCATGTGTCACTATGGACATTAATGTGGAGACGCATGGGTATATGTGTTCAGAAACACTGACACATGCTGGTTTTAAGCATCGTGATGGGCTTGTGGCTGCAGGGCAGAGTCCCCTGTGAAGGGGGCGACTGCTTGGAACCACAACACGTTTGTGTGGCTGTGGGCTTCGTGTCCTAAAATAGCTGTAATTTTAAAGTTACGGCTCTGAGTTGAGGCCCCATTGTGCTATAATGGGTTGGGGTGAGGGGGAAGTCAAAACTCCCTTTGACTTCATTGGTAACAGGATTAGAGGTTTGTAAGAATAAGACATTTCATTGTATATTTTCCCACTGTTGGGACAAAAAAATTCCTGGGATACTAAAGAATTTTTTTAAGTTGTTCCCTCTTTCTTTGTAATTATGAGGGTACATAGTTCCCAAGTGGGTTAGCAATTTAGTTGTAACAAAAGGAGATAGGAGTTTTAAATTTTCACGCCAACCTTCTTATTTTGTTGAGAAAAATTGGAGGAATAACAAGGATGAAAACACTTGAGTCTAAATGGTGGTTGAAGTCACTCTGTATCCCTTGGGAAGTCTTCAGCTCCCTGCAGGACTGGAGATATTTTTCCTGCTACTGCATAAGATGACTGCTGATTTTTCTTATAGTAAATGGGGTCCTTACTGAGCAGACAGATTTTCATTTTTGAACTTGCATTTAGAAATAGAGACATTTCCTTCCTTTATCAGACCACTGGGTCCACTTAGTCATTTTTGTTCTGCTCTTAGAGCTCACACTGTGTGAACATTGCTGCAATGTATGCCTCTTAATGTACGTATTTGCAGTATGTGAATCTCAAATATATGTACATGCTGACTTTAAATTTTGTTTTGCCTATGTGTTTTTTCCTTATTCCAGCTAAAGCCTTAGTCCTAGACACAGATGATTTTGTGAAGAGGCCACAAATTACTTTAAATGATCTGTGAACTTACTCTGGAAGCTTTAACTTGTGATCCTTTGCCTTTTGGTTTCTTCTATACATGTTTATGACATTTTAGTATGTTGCCTTTTTTGATAGACCGCATTCTCAACTGGTGTAAAGCCTTACTTTACATAGGCATAAAACATACAGAAAGCCTAAATGCTGTTCTGTATTTTAGAAACAAATTATGAAAGCGGCAGGTTGAACTGCCAACAGGTAACAGACAATTAAAGATACATGATGGGAAAATTGTACATACAGCTAAAGCAGAATAGTCTCTTTCCTTCTGTTTCTAGGTGAAAAGTCAGTTTTGACTGCTTAATTAGATGTAGTAACAATTTTCAATACAAGGGTTTTAGCATCTAATTGGCTGTTCTGACAAATTCTTTGCATAATTGATTTTCAAAGGTACTTACATTTCTAGGCCATATAACACAGTAAGCAGTTACTCTCTGAAGGTAGTTTTAGTCTGTTATAATCCATTCAAGAGCATTTACATTGGTCCTTATACAGCTCCTGATTTAAAAATAATTATAACCATTTGAAATTTACAGTGATTTGGACTTTCTTTTTGTGTTCAATCTGCTCTGTCACTGTACAAATCTCATAGAAAGTATCATATTCGGGAAGCAGAACTCTTCCCACTGATTTCAGCAGGATTAGATGCTTTGGTCTTGAATTCTAAAGCTTTTTAGGTGCCTGACGCTCCTTGGTTGTAGTGGATGGTAGCACCTGAATGCTACTGTAATCTGGCTCTAGTTAGCTCCAGGGACTTCTCTTTCTGGAAATGTGATTTGCAAAGTAATTGTAAAATGTTCCAGTGTAGCTTGTGGGAAGATACAATTATGAACAGAAAACAGGAGGAAGTCTTCCAAAATGTTAGTGTTGCTGTATGTGAACATCTGCCAGCACTTCCTAGCCAACAGCAGATATTATTATGTCAAAATATGTTGAGAGGAAAATTATTCCTCTTCTGGTCAGAGTGGCAGAACAGAAGTCAGAATATCTACACCACGAAGTTCTCTCTGTTTGTGACCGTTTATGTAAGTCAGTGAAATTTTCAATACCTTAGTTTTCCCTTTGCAAAACAGAGATGACACTAAAGGTAAAGCCCACAGATGACACTAAAGGTAAAACCCAAATTACTGAAGTGTAATTAATGTAGTTGAAGAAGGCTTTTGGAGGAATACCAATTGTCATTCTTACAATTCTTTCTTTGTAAATATATTGTGTTAATACAATTTGAGGAGATTGGTGAAGATGAAAGTCAATGTAGCCATTTTCCGATGCAAATACAAAAATCATATTGCTGCAAGAGCACTTGTTGCGTATGTAACTGCAGGGAAATTTGAGAAGGCAGACAAAACCCCAGCAACAGAGGCTGGAGGGTGCTGAGGGTTTTGGGTGGGTCAGACATACCTGACTGAAGTCTATGCTCAGGAGACTTAACGTTAACCACATGCAAGGTCCCCATGGAGCCAGGTATTTCAACTTGCAATAGGAGATGGTGTTCTGAGGTGTGAGGATCTAAATACGGGCTGCAGGAGTAACTTGGTCTCCTCTGGCACTCCTCTAGGCGGTAACTTTTTGTCACCCTCCCTCCTCCCTTTAGACTCTGTATTATATAACTTTTATAGATATAGTATTTTTATAGTCTTTCTGGATCTTACTTGCTGTCGAAAGCAAATACTACGTATCAGACTATCTTTGTCCAAAGAGTGTATGTGGAGACACCCTCCAACTGCCTCCAGCAGCAGTGGAGGGTGGTGGAAGGTACACTGTAAATCAAGTGATGAGAGGCACTAAAAATGAAAGCCAAGTGATATGTAAGGAAGATATACGCCCATCAAAAGGTGTATATACTCCTCAAAGAGGAGGCTAAAGGGTGGACAGCAGCGTGCAGTCAGATGGTTGCCAGTACAGGAACATGCCTTTAAGGAAAAGATGAAAAGGATACGACAGTCATGAAAATGTGGGAGCTTGTGTATCTGAATGCAGAACTTGGAACTCATTCAGAGGATAAGCTTTTTCTCTGCCAGTTAGGATATGCAACTCTTAATATGGTTATAAATAATATTTAGATATTTCTGATGAGGTGGGACAGTTCTAGAGGCAAGATATGGTATAGTCTGATGGGGAACAAAATGTGCTATAAAACAGCAAAGAAATGATATAATCTGTCAGTGGGATGCGTGAAAGAACTCAGCACTACTGTTCTTTGAATTGGGGCTTGCTGGCACAAACTACTGGCAGGAAAAAAAAACCCCTCTAAAATAGGCCTCTTGGTGTAAATGATTTGTTACCTATTGCTGCATGACTGGATCATTAGCCCATTATTTTAAAATGCTAGCAAGACAATATTACTATGTATATAATATCTATCTTGTATCCCTTTGGAAAGATCACTGATTTTTTGCCCATGACATCATCTCTGGACATTACTAAAGGAGCTAAAAAAAAAAAAAGCTTTAAGACCAGATATGAGTAAACTTTCTCTTACAGAAAGAATATTTACATTACCTATGCACTTCACACACACTTTTTTCCTTGCCACCTGTCATTGGAACTATGGACAGATGCTTTCTCCAGGTTCCAGCTGAGCGTGCTGAAAATATTACTGTTCCCAGCTGCTTGTCACCGCCCGGGAGCTAGAGGTTACTGTCCCCACAACTTTTCCAAAGCAAGAGATCATATCATCGTTCCCACGTCTGCTGATGGCAGAGTCGGCCAGCTTCAGGAGCGAACCTGGCTGACTGCAGTGACATGGATTAGAGAGTCCCGTAAAATCTCCTTTCTCCAGCTGTACTCATCTCCCAGAGGAGCAGTAAGAGACAGCTGGGGGAGAGGATGCTAATGTTGCCAACTGGCATGGCTGACTGCAGAGTGAATACCTATCTGCAGCTTTTTTTTTTTTTTTGTCTTGGAAGCAAGCTGGTTTCTCTCAGAATCACTGAATCCTCAAAATGTTGGACCTCCAGCATAGAGATCATCTGTAGATAATAAAAATTCCCAGAATTTTTCAGAGAGACAAAGAAAATCCCTTGCCCCCTAGTTTTCAGAAAGACTGAAATAATTGAGTTTAATTTCAGTAAGTACTGGAGTGTTTTTCAATGTTAGAAACATCTGGTGTAAGCAATTACTCTATGATAATGTGGTAGCCAGAGAGATCCAGATCTTGGTGTATCTAGAACAACAGCCTATGCTTGCCCACCATTGCCCCCACCCCCTTCCACATCTGGCATGTCCCAAAGTCACCTCTCCACCTGTGCAAACAGTAACCATTGTGGTACGGCACTACCAGGGTTGTGATTGATGCTGCTGGGGAGTTGGGCTGGATGTTGAAGGCGAGCCCTAAAGAGCTGGGCTGCTTCTGCTAGGGCCTGCAGAGCAGGGACTGCTGCCGTGAGGCATCCCCTTGCTCCCGAAGAAATGAATATTCAGCATCCTTCTGTTAGCAGTGGTAACAAAAGGAGGTGTTTGGGAAGCATCTGCTGCTTGAAGAGCCTGCCCAAAAAAGGAGGAGGTAGTATGTGAGAATCCTGCATCCAGTTCCCATCCCCAACCATGCTGAGTTACCACGCATGGAGAACTAGGATGGGTTTACCCACTGCATAACCATACACTGCTGAATAATCATGGGTATACCTAGTACTGGAGGCTGCGTTGCTTGCTGACTACTGCCATGCTGGCTTATTTGTAAAATAGAAAGGGAAAAAGTTATGGGAAGAAAAAAACCTTAAATACCGCGGGCTGGTGATTGATGCTTGTAAGGGTACAGCAGAGGGTAGGACTGAGAAATGGAAAGTAAATGAGGTCCTAATATATGGCAGATACCGAGGAAAGTCAGGTTTCCAGAGAAGAAAAGCTTGTAATCCCTGTATGTGGTCATTAGTGCACAGTTGATACAAAATAATGTTAAGGAATGACAGAAAACTTGGCCTGTGGCATTTGGGGATTGCAACTGTCTTAGTGCTGAAAGTTTCAAATAAATAATGTTGCTGAGAGCATGTATTAGGCATATAAAGCATCACAAAGCCGTAAGTGTAGAACAATAAAGTTGTTTTAAGTACGGCTCTAAAAATTATGTCGTTCATCGCAAGAAAAGGTATTTTGCATAAAATTTTCTTGTCTTTTTTTTTTTGTTTTGTTTTTCAACAATGGGCTTTTTGGGGAGATGGAAAGGAAATAAGCAGAAATTAAATATTCCCTCCATAGCCTTTAGGTTTTAATTTTTTCGTACTCACATCTCTTGCCGTATGTCTTGATATGGTCACCTTCCAGTCTGTTAAATTCTTAAGAGCATGGATTCTGGAAGAAGCTACAGCGTGAGGAGAGAAATGATACCTGCTTGTTGGTGGAGGCACCGTACCTTACCTGCCTAGATCCCCTTGGGAGATGGTGCCAAGCAGCTCGACTTCCACGGCTTTGCCTGGGCTTGGTGGGACAGCTGATGTCTCCAGCCTTTGGAGTGAATTAGTACCTGCTTCTATTAGTCAGTGAGGGTGTGACTCCTTTTAGAGGAATGTCATATTTTATTGTGTTCTCATGGGCCTGACCCAGTGCTTTTCACGGCCAGATGCATCTAATATCTGCAATAAATTGAAGTCCCTGGGGGTCTGTTTTCTACTGGGGCAATGCTGATTCTCTGAAACTTTTTTTTTTAATGACTGTTTGGTTGTTCAGGTTAATTCAAATAACCATAGAATCATAGAATGGTTTGGGTTGGAAGGGACCTCAGAGATCATCTAGTTCCAACCCCCCTGCCATGGGCAGGGACACCCTCCACTAGACCAGGTTGCCCAAAGCCCCATCCAACCTGGCCTTGAACACTTCCAGGGATGGGACATCCACAACCTCTCTGGGCAACCTGTTCTAGTACCTCACCATGTTCTGTTTCTACATTCAGCATTGCCCAAAACAATTCATACTGATTAATAACGGACAGAATTGCATTTGCTTGTTCCTACCTCTACAATGAGGCCTCTTCTAAAATATTGCAAGTACAAAAGCCTTGTTGAGGCTACTATTATGTCAGGGCTCAACCCAGCACATTTGTTGGAAAGCTGAAGATGAGTATGATGTGCAGCTCTGGGGCATGTATGGAAGCAAATACCTGAAGACAGTGTCAGTGTGGTGATGCGAGGCAGAGCCCTGGTTGGTGCCGTGAGAAGGGGCAGGATGGTTGGAGGAATGGAGGCCAAGGAGGCCTCTCTCCATGCTGACGTCCCCATCAGGAGCAGCCAAGTGCAGATGGCTGCTCACCAGGCAGCCTCTCCTGGCAGCATAGCATGGGATAGTGGTCTCAGCTGAAGTTAAAGATGAGATGTTGACAGCCGGACGGCATCTGTCCTGCGTGCCAGACAGAACCCAGCACCTGCAGCACGTGTGCCATCAGAGGGGGGACAGTGACTCTTCTGGGTAGCTGTCAAGCACATCTTTCCATATTGCTGGGGGAGGATTGCATTAGCAAGGGGTAGTGACATGGGAAAACGAGGTCTTGCTACCCTTATGTAATTGCTTTTGCTGTGACATAGTTCTGTAGTCACGAAGCATGGCTGAGACTAGTTAGGTTAATGGGTTTTTTTATAGTATCTCCCCTCACTGCAGCATGGTTCATTCTCCAGTGAGGTTTCACAGAGGACAGCAGCATTTCCTATACATCCCTTCATCTAGATCAGTCGTAATGTCTGTTTTTCCCCTACTGTTTGCTTATAAGATGTGGGACGTAGGTTTCCGACTCTTCCCCCCATTGCTTATGTTCTTCTAGTCTGTATCCTCCAGGGCATATAGGTGCCGGCTTGGAAAAATAACTTCAAGAATGGTTAACTTCACTGCTTCTACTGAGTCTTAAGGGAGGCACAGAACTGAGCTCGTAAGTTATTTAAAACCAGTGGATAAGAGCTGGAGATTATATATAGCTGTCACGGGAAACTGTACTTCCATGTAGTGACTCTTCAGGTCCCTATATTTTGTTCTGTTTGGTTGTGTGCCAAGGTGCAGATCCACAGAGCAGCTGTATTCTCCTACCTGCACTCCTAAGGTACAGCTAAATAAGGGGTGAAAAATGATTTTTCACTGATTTTTTTCTGACAATCTGTTTTGGCTAAATTCCTCTATATTTTATCTCAATGTTTAAGAAACGCTATTTTTTCCATCTTGGTGTTGTCCAAAAGATTTCTTCTCAGGAAAATCTGAGAAGAAATATGCTAAGAAAGGGTACTTCAGTTCTTCATTTTTTTTGCCTGGTCATGTTTTCCATGGTAAATAACCATTATGAATGTTCCGTCAGATATTTCAGGTAGCTGTTAATGAACTTTAAAAACTTATATCAAACTTGTACCAAACATGTTATTTAAGTTATGGTCCCATTTGGGGAGTAAATGTCTTTTTTTTTTTTTTTCTTTTATTCCCCTTTTCTTTAAACCATGTTTGGGTGGAAAAAATGCTGTAGCCCTTTTCAACATGGGAGAATTTTACAGCAAAATTTTCTCATTATTTGTTATGTTAAGCAATATTTTGTTTGCTTTTCTTTTTTTATGTGCACACTTTTTTGGGGGTGTGTGACCCTAATGACTTCAGAGAGAAATGCAAGCTTAGAAAACTAACTTTTGTGTTGAGCCATCTTGGGAGACGCTACTCACAACTGTGCTGTTGCAAGATGCTAAAGCAATGAGCACAGTCTAAAGGGATGTGTAGTCTAAAAGAGACTTCTGAAGACGGTGTTCAAAAGGGTTTAAGCAGATTAACATATTTGCAGCAGCAACAACATTGCTACGATAGACTGTAATGTTTCCAAAGGAGCTATTACAATCAATCTTGCTAGTGATCCATAACTGAGAACTCTTTCAGTGGAATTTGAGTGGCAATTTCCCTCTCTGAAAACATAGAGGGAGTATAATAAGAAAAAGACCTCCAGTTGTAGAATTGTTCTCTCTGTTAGACAGAGCAATGTTTATACGGTTTCCCCAGCATAAATGCTTATTTAAGTATAATTAGACAGTGGTAACATCCATACTGTTTATGCTATCAAGAGAAGAAGACATGTGCCAGCCTTGACTCCATGGCTGAAAGTCTACCAGTCTCTAAATACAGCTGTGTAATGATCTGGAAGGGTTCCAAAGGAGCTTTTGTGGTTTTGAGGTCAATAACCTGTGTTTTAATAACTCCCCAAGCATGCATTTGTGTATTGGGCCACGGCTGTTCCGACGGCGCTCTTAAGATTTCCTGTAACATTGGCTAATAGCCCTTGAACTTGAAACAGTCCCCACAGTTGCTCAGCACCCATTCAAGGAGTAGGGTAGACTTGAGGAAAAACTTGTGTACCTTGAACTTGAATTGTTTTTTAAAGTGAGATTGCATCTGGGTTATTGCATTCACTCTGGGTTTCTCCATTGCAGAAAAATATCAATGAATTGCAGGGAGTGAAGAGAACAGCAGCAAACCTGATAATACAGTAAAAAGGACTGGCTTACTAAAAAAGCTTTTGAAAGAACTTGAGTATGTACGGCTTGTCTAAGCAGTGACAGAAGTGTTGTATGATAAGTGTCTAGTATTAGAAGATTCTTAGGGGTTTAAAATGAAGGAAATATTTAGTATTCAGAGAGCTAGAGGTAAGAGTAATGTAATGATATTATAAATGGAGAGGATTTGAGATAAAAGGAGACTTTCACAGTGAACTAGTTTAGATTGTGAAATAGCTACCGAAAGGAAGTGGTGGAAATCTCCAGACTTTTGATTTTGTAGAAGATAGCATGAAATAAAAAATCCAGGAAATATTAGCTACGCTGTAGTCATTGTGTGACATTCAGGCAGTGTGCTAAGGATGGGGTGGATGACCGCGTAAGTCTTTTCTGTACTCTGGAAATCTGGGGTGTTGGTGGAATTATTCTAGTATAGGGAGAAATTTTCAAAGACACAAAGGGATATCAAACACCTAATACTCATTAAAATCAAACTGGTGCCTTTACATTCTCCCTAAAACTGTTCTTTTGTGCACTTAAGTATATTTTAATGGTACTCACCTACAAGAGCAAGGAAGTCAGGGTTTTGAACATTTCTAATTTTAACTCATCCAAGCTTATAAATTAGGCATGTGTTTAAAACCTGTAGCTGATTCACCAGGGCTAGCAGGCACATTCATAGAAGCATGGACTCCATTAATGCCTGATTTAAATGAAATGTTCTTGCAGGAGAATCTGAACTCTGGTCCTCCTCAGCTTCCTTGGGACCTCTGGTAACTAGCTTGAGTCCCTGTGGTGGGTTGACCCTGGCTGGGGGCCAGGTGCCCACCAGAGCCGCTCTATCACTGCCCTCATTCACTAGACAGGGGAGAAAAGGCATAACGAAATGCTTGTAGGTCGAGATAAGGACAGGGAGAGATCACTCACTAATTATCGTCACGAGCAAAACAGACCAAACTTAGAGAGGGAATTCATCTAATTTATTACTAGGCAAAACAGAGTAGAGGAATGAGAAAATAAAATCAACTCTTAAAACACCTCCCCCCACCCCTCCCATCTTCCCAGGCTCAACTTCACTCCTGGCTTCAACCTTCCCCCCACCTCAGCGGCACAGGGGGACGGGGAATGGGGGTTACGGTCAGTTCATCACACGGTGTTTCTGCCGCTTCTTCATCCTCAGGGGGAGGACTCCTCTCATCGTTCCCCTGCTCCAGCATGGAGTCCCTCTCACGGGGTGCAGACCTTCAGGAGCAAACCGCTCCAGTGTGGGGTCCCCCACGGGGTCACAAGTCCTGCCAGCAAACCTGCCCTGGCGTGGGCTCCCCTCTTCACGGGTCCACTGGTCCAGCCAGGAACTTGCTCCAGCGTGGGCTTCCCACAGGCCACAGCCTCCTTCAGGTGCCTCCACCTGCTCCAGCGTGGGGTCCTCCACGGGCTGCAGGTGGAATCTCTACACCCCCTCATCCTTCCTCCATGGGCTGCAGGGGGACAGCCTGCTTCACTATGGTCTTCACCACGGGCTGCAGGGGGATCTCTGCTCCGGCGCCTGGAGCACCTCCTCCCCCTCCTTCTGCACTGACCTTGGTGTCTGCAGAGTTTCTTACATCTTCTCACTCCTCTCTCCAGCTGCAAAAGCTCTCTCTCTCTAAGTGTTTTCTTCTTCTTAAATATGTTATCACAGAGGCGCTGATTGGCTTGGCCTTGGCCAGCGGCAGGCCCGTCTTAGAGCTGGCTGGCATTGGCTCTATCAGACACAGGGGGAGCTTCTAGCAGCTTCTCACAGAAGCCACCCCTGTAGCGCGCCCCCACTACCAAAACCTTGCCACGCAAACCCACACCCAGGTACTTTCTGTCTGTCTGCCTGGCTTATAGCTGAGCTCTGTGTATGGTATTCCTTGGTATCCCTTCTCTTTGATGTTCCCTATTAAAAATCTTTCTAACCTTTTCTTTTCCTGGCATCAAAACAGATGTCAGGTGAGTGGAGATTTTTTCTGAGAATGCCAGTAAGACTGGTGGCTTGGGTGTCCCTCCTCTCCCCTCAGGCGTGGTCCCTCTGCTGCTTCCCTCTTGTTTCTCCTGGTACCTGAAATCTCTTTACGGTTCAGTCTCCTGCCTTCTCCTCCCATCTGCTGCTGTTTGCTCAGCCCGCTGCCAGAGAGCTGTGGCTAGCAACAAAGTAGTTGGATGTGTTTGGCATGCTTCAGATGATAGAATTTTTTCCAGTGGTGGCCTCCCTCCCCCTGCCTTGCTGTGCTGTTTTTGCTGTTGGGATGAAGGTTTGGGTTTTCTGGAGCTTTCTGAGTTGGTGACTGTTGAGTGTTCTCTTGTGTCAGAAGTTAATCTTCCATGCAGACCACATCATCGTGGTCATCTGGGAAATTAGGGTTAATTCTTAAGCTCACCATTGTGTTGTATGAAAATAAATCAGCCTTAACACTTAAAGTTTGGTGAGCTGAAGGCAATTAGCCCAAATGTGGGTAAAACCCAATTATACCCCAGAAAGCCAGAGGTGAAGGAAAACTAAGATGAGAGATCCAAACCATTTGAAAGTGGGAGAAACAGATTCTTAATGGGGAAAAAAGCTAAACCCTCCAAGGCATCCACAAATGATTGGGGTTGGGCTAGATGACCTCAAGAGGTCCCTTCCAGCCTAAATGATTCTGTGAAACACATGCTGCAGGTCGTAGGTCCTCAGGAGCACCATACTGGTCACAGGCAAAGGAGGGTTTGAGAGAAAATGATGGAGCGGAGACCGTGAGTAGGTCTTACTGATGCTTGCACAGTGAGAACCAAGTGAGGGAGAGGTGTGGTGTGTTGCTCAGAGGATGTAGGAGTTTCCACACCCAGCATGATCCTAATCCAGAGGTGCCCTGGTGAGTGCTGGTCTTCTACAGTCTATCATCATATGACCCAATTCACCACTGGAATATGATATATTTGAGAAGTCTGAATTGTGACATATCTTTGGGAGGAGGGTAGTCCAAGTACTCTAGCTTGATCTACACCTAGAATAATCTGCCTGCACTGTTTATTATTGCCATTAAGTTTGTACTTTTTTTTTTTTTAATTGATTAGGCTTTGTTTACCTTAGGTAGCTTGCTTTTTCATTTGGAAAAGGCTGACAACACTGCTTCCTCCTCCTGTCCTCCCCCTCGGCGTGACTTTTTAAATCCTGACCATGCAATACGACTAGGGACTGGAAATAAATTCAATCTTTTAGCAGTTCTCATGTGTGTCATGCCCTTATTACAGTACCACTAGGGCTGGAAGGCGATGCATTTTTTTTCTTGTGCTCTTCAATCTGTGTCCCAGTGTTAACAGCATTGCTTGGTGTAATATTTTTGTTTGTTGTTAGGTCAGTTTGACACAAAGTGCTCGTATGACAGTATGCAGCCAAGCATAACTAGGTGCATATGCCACAGATGGCAGCAGCAAGGAAAACAAGACAGGCTTGATTTTCTCCACAGGTTTCAAGGTGTTCTCAAAGCAGCTTCTAGAAAACTGCTTTGTGGCTAAAGAGGTGTGAGCTGTGCATGTAGATATACACATATATATTTATAAAGCTATAGTAGGTGCAACCTTTTAAATGTAGCTGGAACCTGTCTTGAAGAAGCAGACAGAAATCCCACTCTGTGCTACCTCTGTGTCGCTGTTCAAACATAATAGGTTTTATAGTGGCATTGGTCCTGAAAAACCTAAACAACATAATCGTAAGTAGCAGCGCTTGATACTACCTATGAAGGAGTGAATATAAAGAGTTTTCAGAATTTAAAGAGGAATTGAGAATAGTGTTGGAATATAGAACAGGGAAAACTAGTAATCAAAAAAGCTATTGCATCATATAATTGCTAATCTGGAACCTATAAATCACCAGAAAGCATTACAATAATAAATACCTGGGGCAGAGCATACCATACAGTACACATTTTAATTTCTTAGGAGTGGAATTTCTGTAACAAGAACAGAAGTAATCTTTTGTCTTTGTCACCTTGTTATCATGTAGTAAGTCCCCACTGAGTAGCACCCTCTCTCCTGGTGATAGTAACTAGCATGATGACAGAGTTACAGTGAAAAGGATAGTATTTCTTGTGGGCAAGGAACAGTGGTTTTCTGTATCATGTGTGCCTTTAAAAATTCCTGATAGTACTTTTGTATAGTGCTTCCCCCTGTGTTGATGTGCACATTTCTTATATTCCTTTCAGAAACGTTCAGGAGTGCACATTCACATTTTCTTTGGCAGTTTGGTGGGAGTTGTTTTAGTAGCAATCTAGCGTGGTAGGATCTGTGTTGTTTGTTAAGCAAATCAGCTGCTTCAGCCTCCTGTGCTAAGAACAGACTTCTAATCTGGAGCCCTACACATTTAAAGTTCAGATTTTCCTACAGTTAGGTTTCTTATCCTTTCATTTGCAAAATGTTTGAAAAATTGTCAGAAATACGCTGTTGTAGATGCAGTCCGCTCTTTTGGAAGAGCACACCTGACTTATTGCGGTGCAGCCAGGCTGCTTTACCTTACAGTACATGGCTTCCACTTGTAATCCTGGTGTAAATCCCTTCTTTGCCAGGGGGACCACAGCCAAAGGGAGGATGAGAGACGTCTGAGTGTCTTAGCATTGTGCTCTGGCAAATTAAGGCTGAGATGGAGAGAGCTGTGATACTTAGTCCTGATGCTTAAATGGATGTTCATAGTGGTGTGAACCTGCCACTTGATCTCTCTGCATCTATTTCCCCGTGTCGTTCGGATCTACTAACGGAGCACAGGTGCTAGGTATGGCTGTTTGTATTGTGCTACTGACACAGTGAGATACGCCACCGTTGAAGGGACATTTCCCTGATCTGTAATTCAGGTGGGGAATCATGCCAAGCAGCTGCACCGTTCATTTAACAGCTTCGCTGAAGCAATTGGATTCTGCTTGGGTGGTAGGTGGTTGGGCTGGAAGCAAAGATCCACCTTCCCCACTCCACACAGCGTGGTCTAGTTAAGTACGTGTGTGCCAGAAAGAATGGCTTCATAGCCCCAATCTCAAGATCATTTCAGGGGTTTGGCCATGTTTTGAAAGAACTTGATTGTATGTTAGTGGCTAGCACCCGAATAATTGTTTTGTAGACTCACAGGGATGTGAAGAAGGTTGTTTCAGCAGGAGAAGTTAGTAGTCAGGCTGTGGGAAGGTAAGCTTCGCATTACAGAAAGATTCAGCTTGATGTGACTTTCCTTGGTTTCTTGAAGCAGCCAGTACATAAGCTCGGAGGCTTAACCCAGCCACTAGTATAATCACTCTCAAACTTGCATTGTATCATCTTTTGCAGAACGCTTCTAGTCAGATTTCAGTGGTATTATTGTCAATTTACAGTGAATGCATAATATATTAGAGCCGTAGTTTGCCCCAGACAGTCTTGGATTTGCAAACTCTTTCCTTAAGAGTCATCCAAGTCAGTGCCAGGAGCTGGCAGAAATGTTTGTGGACTTGCTGCCGCTCAATTATCCCATTCTGTCATATCGGGTAGAAGGTTTTCCCCCTATTAAATATATTCTATTTTAATTTCATTCGCATAGTTGACAATTTTAAATGTTCCTTTGGCTTAAAAAAAAAAAAAGTTAAAAAAGCAAACAAGCTTAACAAACCAAGCAAAAATTCCCTGGGGACTTTGACCATGGAGAAGAAAACATTACAAACAAAGTGCTTTGAATGAAATCGTGATTACTTATGCAAATGCACAAACTACTTCCGATTACGCAAGCAAGTTAGGTCCTTAATAATGGTTTGGTTATTTCAGATCAGAAAAATTGCAGCTGTACACAAGAATATGTGTTCAGGCTCTCAATACCTTTCCCCCCACTTGTCCCACAGTGGATTTGTGTTCTCAGCTATGCCAAAATGACTTTAAACGCGTAAGTACGTAGCTTGTAGGTGAGCCAGAGTTTTGGCCAGAAGTGATATGATTAACATTTTTTGAGGATATAAGTATGAGCAGTCAATATAATTGTGGGAAAAAAATGTATGCGTTCAGAGACAGGTCCTCTTTGTAGTCTCCTGTGTTAGTTCGTAGTGACTCCTGGGACTTTGCATACAGTTTGAGCTGGAGGAAAGCCCTTGCTGGATGACACACCAAAGCTGTAGCTGACATTCAGAATAGAGAAAGCTACAAAGCAAAGGCAATTGGAACCTCCCCAAATGCTGCAAGAACAAACTGTGACATTTCCCCCTTGTTTTTATTTGATTTAATGATTTGGCTTCAAGTCAGTTTTTGTTTCGATTGTTTAGTTTCAGCCGAAGTGCATGTTGCCCTCCTCCTTTTCTCCTTCCCATCCACTGCAGTTCTTTCTGCGTATATCCTCGCTGAGGCATTTCTGTAATGGAAATAAGAAGCGAGGCACACAGAATTGGTGATCACTGTGGTGGTGTCTAAACTATAAGGGCAGTTGGTGTGATATCCCCTTTAAACGTTCTGTGGGGTATCCCAAGCTCCTGGTCATTCAGCTTGGGAGCTTTATTAGAATCTTTACTTTGTTCTGGTGAGACCAGGTTGTACCCAGGTTTTAAGGAGCACTTGGGTGCATAAAAGTCTAGATGCACCCAGTTGGATTCTGATGTACAATTAGATTGTAGTCCCAGTGTTCACCCAGACTTGGGAACTGGGCAGTGCTCCTGGGCCCTGCAGGTCATGCACACCCTTTGGGAACAGCCCCAGTGGGAGTCTTACAGGGTCAGTGTTTACCCCGTATCTTGTAGTCTTTCACACTTGAGGTGTAACTGCAACACCTTCCCCCAAAACTCCCGCAGAGTTCCTTCCTACAGCCTTGGAGAAATCAAATCAGGTTCACGTGGATTTGAAAAACTGTAGCTGCTCCTGTTTTGCTATTCTCTCTGAAACAATTGGGAATCTATGAGAATATAATGAACAAATGTATAGGAAAAGTAGCTCAAAATGTTTTATCAATCAGTATCTTATGCATCAGTTCAAAGAGAGTTAGATGTATTTAAAAAAAAAAAAGGCAAACCAATCAACCTTCCCACTGAAGTATCTAAAGCATAACACATCTAGCAGGGTTTTGGTCTAATAAAGGTTGTTTTACTTCTTTCTATCTTCAGTTTTCATTACAGGAATGCAAGTCCTGAATTTGAATGCACCATGCTCCACTTAAAAACCCGCTGTACCCTTTCAACCTTGTAAAGATTCTGGTTTTGGATTGGCTTTGCATGCTGCCCCATTTGCTGGGAGCAGCTTAGCCCACGTTGGTTATTTAAATAAAAGAACAATATAAAGTAAACAGTCTCAGAAACTGTTGCCCCTTGTAGGCTGCGTGAAATCCCTAGTTAAGAAAAAGATTAGCCAAAAATTTTAATATAGGGAAGTGACACGATGTGAATATATGCTTGTGACACTGATCTCAGCTAGTGTGAGAAAATGAAACAAAATTAAGCTAGCCTTATTATATTTTTCAGGCTCTTTGTAGCCTGCAGTCCTCCTTTTCTCACAAACCACTAGAATTTAATTTGAGTAGTTCAGACAACCTACGGTCAGATGCAGAATTGATTTATAGATGCTGCTATTAAAAGCTGATTATGTGCACACGAAACAAACTGTAGAGCTCAATTAATTAGAATGCCTCCTTCAAAGACTCTTCTGCAGGAGTTTGTTTTATAATTTAGTTCGTACTGTACGTTTAGCTTTAGATGCACTTCAGAAAGTCAAGAGCACACCCTTTGCTAAGGCAAGTTATCCATTCCATTTAATAACTGTTTGTTTTTATTGTGGACTGGAAAACATCTGTAATGAATGGCTTGTCCTAAACCATATTTGCATGTAGTCTTTTCACTGTGCAATTTAGTACGCTGCTGGTGCTGTGTATGGAAGTTTTCCTGCTTACCTCTGGTAACTTGTTCATGGCTACTTCCAACACCTTTTTTTATCTTTTTTTTTTTTTTGCAAGGCAGAGCTTGGCTAGTAATAGCTGGAGCAGTTGCCCGATACAGTTCCTCGTATGTTTGCATGAATTCAGTTGTCACCATAGGGATGAGGAGAAGGAATTAAAGGCTGGTGGCAGAACAAAGGGTGAAACCACCTCTTTCTGCAGCGCAAGTTTAGACTGGCGGACGTGCCTTTGGACTTGTGGAGTGAGTACTGTTAAAAGTTAGACTTACTATCTTGGTTATAGCGTAGTGACTGTCATGTCATGAGCATGACTGAAATATCAATGTCTACACTTGACACCTCTAGGAGACACTTGTGTGGCTTTGGTGTTTGCTGCAAAGCTCTGACTGCAGATTGTCTGTGAGAGGGAAAATGAGTCCCAGTTGTGATGGTTGTTGCAAGCGCATGGTAGAGGCAGCCACTCAGATTGCCCTCTGAAGGGTTGACTTCCTGCAGGTCTTATGGTCAGTGGTTTTCTTCACTGGGTTTTCAGCTTGCTTTGCAATGTTAGATTTTAAAAGACTTGGTTTTCTGCATCTGTGGCCAGCTGATCACCTCATAACTAGGTGTTGCAGCTGAAGGTTGACCACCACCTACTGTCAGTCTGTGTCTTTGTAAATCATTATCATTGCCAGCTATGGTATGAGTTAATTCTCCCTTCCTCCAGCCTCCTTCCCCCAGTCTGCTGTGTTGTTTTCAGTACTTTTACTAACTTGCATATCTCAAACCAGCTGCATGTATTACCACATGAGCGTTATTATTCCTTGTAAAGGCATTTCCGTGCTATAACCTTTGACTTGAACAAGGAGTGCGACATGCTTTGAGTTTGGGTTTTTGTTCCTTTCATTGTCACTTTGCACTTCATTTTTCTATAAATTAAAGATGGAGTGTTGACACTATGGGTTTGTGAGTTGTTATGGTGTGGTCACACCAAACGTGCAATATTCTAGGAAAGTAAACCCAATATGTAGGTATTATGGCTAGAGACAAATTTCTCATTCAAACTAATAGTTCTCTCCTTATTTTTGCACTCTAATATCACAAGATTTATGCCTTTGGTTTTGTGTATTAGAAATGTTCACAGTATGAAGTTTTTATGTAACTGTTGAGAAACCACAAATTATTATCTGAGATACACCAGTTTGATTTTCCAAGCTATTATGGAAGAAGTCCAGTTCCAGTAAAGTATTTTCCTCGGGTCTTAAAATGATTACTAGAAGCCAAATGTCAAGAGCAAGCCTGAATCAGTATTTATTGAGCACAGCTGGTGATCTATCAAGCACCTACCGCTAGTGTTCAAAGGCAGTTGGAATGAGGGATTTGCACTGTTGTGTTAGTGTAAAAAGAATGGATCTAATGGATCAAGGACCTTCAGGTGGTCTTTAAGAAATCCAGCTGGTGCCTGCCCTGAGCAAAGGGTGCTGTGCTTCATCAGAGTAGTAATAATTCAGAAGGCTGGGTTGCTTTTTGGTACAGCAAATATGAACTGACCTATTTGCAATACCAAAAGCGAGTGGCCATGTGTTTTGGCAACTTAATACTCTAGCAGTTAATGTGGCAATAATATATAGGCTTTCAGCATGATCTAATCGGGTCTTGATACTTTCATCTGTATACAAGAAGGTAGTGTAAGGTCGTGATGAATGGTTATAGGGTACCCAGATACGGCTTTATAGATAAAAGGATGGAAAACTCTCATTCAACCTAGTGATCGGGTAATGATTCACAGGGGTGACATGAATAGACATTAAAAAAGATTCCTCTCTTGCAGGCATAGAGACAGCTCTGTGTTTCCCCCTCCTCTTCCAGCGCAGCAATGAGCACTGGGAGGGCTCTGGAGAGCTCCAGGGATGGCGAGGGTTTGTTTTGTTGCTAAAGCACAGGCCATCTGTAGCACGGTGTTTGCATCCCAATAGCTTCAATTAGAATAAAAGTGCATGGAGGAGGAGGAGGAGGTAATTATTTATGTGGATTGGAACTGGCCTTGTATAATGGTAGGGGTGTTATGCATATACTTTCTTTCATCAGTTGCTAATGAGAATATCATAGGAATTTGGTGGAAATTAATATTTCTTTCTAACTGAAAAGTTGTGGATTTTATTTTTGTTAGGTAAGCATATTCTCCGTGGACTATTTTCCATCTCCAGCATAGAGCATTTATGATTTACACTGGTAGGGTGTGATAGTAGTTAAAAATAGGAATGATGTAGAGGGATAAACCAGGGGGTAACCGGGACAGAGAGGCACCCTAGTATTTTCCAGGGTTCAGAGCTGCGCAGGGATAATCTGCAATCTTTGGAAAAAGGTAGTTGTTCTGCATTTCTCATCTTCCTTATTACTACCATTTCATTGTCTTGAGGGAAACCTGGAAGAAATCCATTGGAGACAATGGGAACAGAACAAGAACACCCAGGGAATTTTCTGCAGTTCTGCTGTTTCCCACAATTCTGACCTGACTTCCTCTTTTTTGTCTTGCTTGACTTTTTTCCCTCCAATCCTCTTCCTATCTCTGTCTTTGCATCAAATTCACATTTGATATGTATACCTCCTATCTGTTCCTGCTGCCATATTAAACCATAAATATTGTGTGTCCAACTCCAATGTACATCCATGGAAATTGATAGTATCTATTCAGTACCTTAATGCCTCTATAGATTCCTGTGTGCTCACTCTCTAAATCAGAGTGAGACTGAAGTGTCCAGACCCAGGAGCTGTTGGATGAAGGACCTGCGCAGTTTCTTCACTAGCACGTTCGCGTGGATGTGTGCTTTATCAGCCCTGTATAAATGGCAGGGAGGTGAGAAATTATGATGTGGCAATCATCTTCATAGCCCTTTTTCTCCACCCTCCCCTTTTCTCCTAGCAACTCTTGCAATGTTTCAGGTGAGGAGGAATCAGCCTGAATTAATGTGGCTGAAAAAGCATAGGGTGTTCATGGTATATACTCTATAGGCTTGGTTTCTATAATCTTATCATCTACTGAAGTGAAAGAGAAATATCTCTACCAAGAAAGTTTAAAAGAAGTATAAAAGGTTGTTGGAGGGACAAGAGTGTTGTTACAAAGGAGTAACAATTATTAATACGTAAGCAAGATGACTTCCCACAGTGGTCTCAGCTTGCTCTGGGTTTTGTTTTCTCACTTTTATTTAGTTTAAGTTACAGGGCTCATCCTGACTGAGGCTTCTGAGGCTGCAAGCCCTTCAGGCAGGGGAGCTCTGCCCCTCAGGGCAGACACTCTTGACTACGCACACAAGCATGCAAACATAGTTTGATTATGCTTCATCAGATCATCTGTCATTAGTCAAAATGACATTGGGCTCATTTCAGTGTAAACATGTAATATGTTTGTGGGCCCAAAAGCAGACTGTAGATGTACTAATGGTAATGAACCTGTGATAGAAGAGGATGTTGGTTGGGCTTTCTAAGCTGAGAAACCCGTCTCCCCCTCATAGCATACAGGGTTGGAGGATGTGCTTTGCATCTAGGAATCAGACTCTACAGGCTTTTAAGTGAGTTCCACATCTGTATTTTCCTGTGTTCTTCTCTATCTTGGTAGGAAAGCTGCTGCTGAGAGTTGCAGTGCGTGAAGATCCCGTGATCGTGATTAGAGAATATGTTCCTTGTGTGTCCTTCCTCTGCTCTGTCTCTTGGGAGTAGATTGTTTATATTGCTAGAAATTGTTAATGCAGTTAAACTATCTTCCAGCATGCAAACCTATGTCATTCCACTCTGTTAGTGTCCCTTGGCTAAAAATGAACGCTTTGATGTAATTGTATTTGAGTTGCCTTATGATTTATTAACAATTCCATTAAAATACCATGGAATTCTGCTACAGTGAGGGAGTTATGCAATCCACAGTAGAAAAGACGTGAACTTTCACCAAAAAAAAAGCTTTACATGATCTTTTCTTTCTCCCTCTCCCCCCTTTTTTTTTTTCTGTCTTTTGGATTCCCCTTTGTAAAAAATGAATCAAATTCAACCTGGTGTGACAGTGTGCAGGAGCTTCGTTAGGATTGCAGGGTTGTACAGGTTGTTGCATTTCTTAAACACATATTAAAAAAATATTCCTGGTCCATAAAGCACAGTAAACTGCTGTTAATACAGAGTAGCATCTTCATAGATACAGCTTAAAGCATAAACCTGTTTTACAGCAGAACAGCAGTGTAAGCTTACTTGAGAGCTCAGCTCTGGCACTGCCGAAAGAAAAACAGTTTCTGTTGCGGTTAGCTCTCTGCTGCTGTTGCTGTCCTTGAATTAGTGTCCCTGAGCTAGAGCTGGATGGTCAAATTGCAATGACAAGAAGCTTGTGAATTGATTTAATTCTTACACAGTTGATTACACACACTAATGAATTGATTTTGTGCATTAAAAATATATATTAATTTTTTTCTAGTGTAATGTATTATGGAAAACCTTGGGAATTGTTTTTCTAGCATTTGACATCTTATTTTGTAAATTATCTCTCTAGAGGGCTTAAGGTTGGGCCTTTTTATTTTCTATGTGTGTTCCATGCAAATTCAGCAGAAACATTGCTTCAGTCTTGGTTGTGTGGGGTTTTTCAAAAGCAAAATCTTTATTGTGTGTGTGCAATTACTCCATCAAATGTTCATGACATCTTGTGCAAGAAGCAGCAGCAACATATTGCACAGCTGGAGTATATAGTGATTAATTAGTGACAATATATTTTGAAAGATGGTGAGTTTTTAAGTTAATTTATAACTATTACTTAAAGTTGAGTAAATTGTCCCTAAAGAGATGCTACTCTTTTTAAAAAATAAAATAAAATAAAAACAATTAATTGTGTGTAGCTATTAAGCATAACATTTTTGTAGAAGTCATTAAAAAGTTGCTCAGGTTGCGCTTCACAGCTCAGGCTCATGTCCAGTGTTGTCACTCTGTGCTTTGCTGCTACTGAGTCCATATTTAGGACAAGATATTAAAGGTACCATCTGGCCATCCATGGAGAAAGTAAAGGAGTTATGACCCTGTCTTAAAACCAAAACAACACTTCCCCCTCCCCCGAATAGAGTGGATGTCCTAGAAATGTGTTCTCTTTCATTGAAACGACTCCCATTGCATGTAAAAGCAGATGTTTAATAAAATACTTTGGTCCCTGCTTTTGCCTGTCTGTTTGTTTATGCTACTCAGGAGTAGCTTGTTATTTTGTAAGCTCTTTGAGTTGAGGATGTAAAGTAAAATAAGATTTTATACTGAGTGTTTTTTCTGTTACCTTTTTTTTAGATACTTCAAGAAGTGTCAAGGCATCTCCAGAAACAGCTGAAATCTTTTTTCAGAAGTTAAGAAATAAATTTGAATTCACAATCCTGGTGACCTTAAAACAAGCCCATTTGAATTCAGGGGTTATTCTCTCTATTCATCATTTAGATCACAGGTAAGTACTGCCACCTGTATGCTAGTTAATGAAAGCGGATGTATCTATGCAGTCAAAAATTGAACATAAATTAGGGCAAAATTGTTGTGTGGCAGGCCATTTGCAGATATTTATAGTGTTTGGGCAGGCATATTGTGCAGATCCATAAAAAATCACAAGTCCAAATCAGCCAAGGGAAAGTGGAACAGCTGTTACTCTTTAAACATCTCTTGCCACCAAGGGCACGAAAAGCCAGCTCTCTCTTGTCGTTCATAACCGTAAGGACCAGATCCTCAGCTGGTGTAAAACTGTCACGTCAATATAGCTACACTGATTCACGAAGCCTGGCCCTGTACGTCCACCTCTTCACCAGTTGGTTTTTAATGCTGCAAGCAGTTTAAATAAAGCAAAAAAAAATCCACCAGTTACGGGCTTACACCTCCCATGAACGGCGGAGCACTTTACTCAAAATGTCAGCCTTAAAAAACTAAAGTGAATGACACAGAGCATTTAAGGATTATCCCTTTGATAGGATAACGACTGCTAGAGAAATAAAATATTCTTTATATATCTGTCTGAGTAATAGCTATTAAAGATAACCGCCCCATGATTCTGTGACAGAACAAAAAGGCGTTTTAAAATGTGTACTTTCTAAGCAGTTATTAGCACAAGCAACAGATGATCTCTGCCTTAGGTTCATAGTCCTTTTTATTTTCCTGTGTACAATCCCAGAATTCTCTCTTGACAGTCTCACTACAAGATAGGGAAAAAAAAAGTAAAGACAGATGTTCAAGCAAAGCAAAATGTCTGTTTCTTTGACTTGAGTGTACAAGTTATTAGCAGGCATGGTGACAATTATTTAGTGGTGGAAGACGATCCAATTCTACTTTTATTCTATTTCCCAGAGGCCCCATCTTCTGCAATTCACCTATTTAAAAAACCAAACAAACCCCCCAAAATACTCCAAAACAAACAAGAAAAAGAAGAAAAAAAGGGAAAACATTCCCAAGGATCATTATGCCAGGTTTATAATAGCATGTTTAAACATTGCATGGGAGTGGCTGAGTGCCTTCTGTATGATGTTTACAGATGTTATATCATAGAAGAGCCAAGGGGCTTCATGTGCAGGAGCGAGCAATTTGCAAGGGACAGAACTGGGCAACTGTGATTATTGAGTTTTGAACTCGGACTGTACAACCATATGTGCAAATCATCCCAGATGGAAAAGTTTATTCTGTCTCAGATGTGAGACTAGGTCTGCAGAGCCAGCTGCGTCCTGACAAAGCTTGTTTCTACATTTGTAGGAAGAACACGGATTGATTGGGCTGCTGGTAGGGCTAATGCAGCTATATTTGAAGTTTCAAAATTAGAGATGAAACCTTCATGTGCCAAAATAGCTGCAGAGGTGGGCAAAGAGGTCACCAACGTGAAAGTCTCAGAGTCTGGAATAACCATAGCCTTTTGGAAAGGAGGCAATGTTTGCTAGAAAACCTTTCCTGGCCTCAGGAATGGCATGAAGACAGACATGCCGTAGAAGATCAAAAAAATGTGTAGTGTATAACTGAGTAAAACTCGACAAATAAACTTGGACGGTGGCCAACTGGGAGAAAACACTGCCACTTAGTGAACATAAAGAGTGATAAAAGTGCAAAAAATAATGTGCAATGAACTTTCATTGAAGGATTGCAGAAGAATTTGAGGTATTGTTTGGGAAAATTAATTAATTCTTGAAGTAAGTAAGGCTGGGCAAGTAGACCCGCCACTGCTCTTACACAAACAAGAATGCGTTCAATTGGTTCTATCCAGCCATAGCAAAGAAAAGGAAAGGTTAGAGCAGCGCTGGTGTCCACGTTGCATGGCCGTATAAGTGTAATGCTGCTTATCTCATTTGAATCTGAATCATCCATGTCATCTGCCTATGCCCATATAAAATATGGTTATAAAAAGGTGACAAACAGGACTCTGAAAATCCTATTATTTTATACTGGTATATTTTTATGGATGGGTGATTAGATTTTTAACAAAATATGGATAATGTTTTTACTTTTTGAAGAAATTTGCAGGTTTTATTTTTATATTTTCACCATCTTTTGTTTATCTGCATATTGGAAACTGTCTTAACTGCAATGGAAAGCATTTGTCAAGGTTTCTAGCTGAAATCAGGTCTGCATTGTGTGCATAGGTATTTTAACTGTGGATGTATAACTGAGTGGCACTGTTGAGCATTTCTGAGGCCCTTTTTTCTCTTAACTGTGCAAACTGTTAGTACTCTTATTGTAATGTTAAAATGTTAAAGCTATGAAAAATGAAGGCAATACCCAGTTCACACCTTGCTGAAAAAACCTCCTACCTCTGTTTTAGCCCATGTGACCTCTTTATCTTACTATGTCCTCTTAAGTGATGCCTGGTGTTTACAATTTTTTATATAGGGATATATGCTTTATGGTTTTGGGGTCTCCTTATAAGCTTTTGGATAATCAAAGAGGAAGAAAAAAGCCTTCTAGGTTATTTAGGCAAAGAGAGTCACTCATCAGGTCAGCTTTGGATGAATTAGCTAAAGAACAATCTACTTGTGCGTATTTCATTGCTTGCTTTGCGAGTTTATTAGGTAATCTATTTAAAAAGAAACTTGAAAAATTTGTTTTAAAAATGTTAGACCTAATTGATCCCCTTACAGTCAGGGAAAATCTTCATTATCTTCAGCAAGTGTAAAATCAGTCTCAACAAACGTATGGCCAGAAAGAGCTTGTGGCTGTTAAATTAGATGTGCCATTAAGCTTTTAATAAACACATTCTGGTTTATTCTGTGCTAGGATGTGCAGAAAGATGTCTGTGTGCCATAGTAGGGTTTGTTCTATTTAATTGTGCTAAAATGAGGGCTGACTCAGGTGCGGATCTAGCATCTCTGAGTCTCCTATAGTATCTCTTATGGTTTTCATTTTCTTTTATGATGAATGACAACAAAGACAAGAGAATGCAGAAGTTAAAAGGAAGCATTTGGATGGGTTACGTTAAATAACTGCTTCTTCAGTGCTGGATTTCCATGTCTCTGACCTTGCCCACTTCTAACCAGGGACTTGTCTGTAACAACACTTTAGCTGTTAACTTCTTGTGAACTCTCTGTCACAGCAGTCATCATAGTTGGTAGAAGTAGCAATGCCACTCCTTTGCACCAGCTTTAGCCTTGTATAGCTCCTCTGATGTCAAAAAAGTGCTTGTATTGAAGCGCTGCCTTGTGCAATAGAATCACACCTGGCTATATTCTTAATTTACAGAAGTCAGTACTAGCTCTTACTTTTCTGCAGTGAGGAGTGGAACGGTGGTGAGGAGGGCTGGAGGTGGCTGTAACTGGAGGATATAATCAGTTATCACACAAGTACCTTTTAATATGTTTTATTTTACAGAGGTTTCATAACAACTAATGGTTCTAGGGGAAAAGAATTTCTAGGGTACAAGAAAATCAAAATGTTTGTTTAAAAAGTGGAAAAAGGTATGTTCATTTATTCAGTGCCTTGGGAAATCTTTTATGCATTTTTGAAAGTAAGTCAGAGTAAACAACTCATCCTCTCTTTGCATGGGTCTAGGGACTTCGGTGCAAATATGCTAGGACATTTCCTAAATTGCAGTTACTATTTCAATTTTATAATTTTCTTTAAAACTATATACTTAAAATAGTTTACATGATTCAGAGCTTACTGATTCACTCTGTGTTGTCTAGTTTATGGGGGTTTTTTGTTGTTGTTTTTTCTTTTTTTGCTGGTTCGCTTTTGGAGAACATAAAAAATGAATACTTCCACTGAGATATGGTCATGCAACTACTTAAGGCTTTGAGTCTTAAGAAGTTGACAGGACTGCTCTCCCAAAGTTTCCTCTCTTAATGTCATGTGGTGAATGCTATCCCTGGGCTATCAGATAGATGCAGAAGTTCTCCATGTGAATCTGAGGCTTGGGCATTTGCTGAGCCTGGGCTGTTGCTGTCACCACAAAATGTAGCTCCTGAAAGGATTTTCTGCAGATATAGTCATCTTTTGTACTCTATTAAATACTTTTATTTTTCTTTTCCTAATTGAGTATCAAAGCAGTCTTCCCTTTTTATAATGATTATGCTTTTCCCTAGTATTTAATGTATTCAAATCTTTTAAAACTGATCTTAAAGTGAAGGAATCTGAAAAGATACCTGTAACCATCCCTTTCTAATTTGCTCATATTCTTCCACAGAAATTGCTTTTTCCCCCACTGACGAGAGCAGCCAAGAAGTTCAGGCAGTGATAGTTTTGGGTACAGCTTGGAGGTGATACTTTCAAGAAAACTCTTGTGGTGTCGGGGAATCCAAATTGCACATCAGTAATTGTTCAGATGAGTTCCAGACAGCTGAATGCATCTTTCTGGGCAGATTTATGTATGGCATATATCTGAAAGATAGAAGCTACAAATGTTTTCTTAACTTGAGAACATCACCTTGAGCACATAGAGTGCCCTGCCTAAAATGCATTGTACTTTACAATAACAAGGTAAATATTTTTAATTATGTTAATGAAGTGATGCCTTAAGTCCAAGTGGAAGCACTGTTAAACACTGATTGCTGTGTGCTTGCTCTCAGCCTTCAGTTTAACCTGTATTATCCTCCTCATTTCACTTCTGAATTTGTCTCACCTTCTTTTTGATGGAAGAATCAGCAGAGAGATGATTTTAATCTGCAACCGGGTTGTAATATGTGTTAGGTCTCACTATTACATGATATATTTTCATTTTACTGGCAACAGCGGAGTGATGTAATAAAGCTTTTTCCTCCCTTCATGGCTAGATGGCTTTATGCAACTAAAGTTGTATTCATATCTCTTGAGATACTGCGTATTAGGGCCCTTAAAGGATGAAATCGCTGGTTGCAGTTTAACCATTCTTTCCTTCAGTTAATGCTTTTTATATCCTGAAACGGAGCACTGAAATCAATAGAATATTATGGACAGGCATTCCCTATACTTAATTGTGTATCTCGACTAATTTATTCAGTTTCGGCCTTACTTAGCGTTTGTTTTCACAGCTGTCGGTGTCCTGTGACTATCTGCTGTCAAATGGGCTGCACTCTACAGCCGTTTCAGACTTCTTTCAGTGTCCAGGAGGAAATTATCTGCGACAATTTCTCTCTCTTACAGATTTAGCCGTACAAGGAGATAAGTTGCCAGAGGTGAACTCCCAATGCGTGAATTTTGTTCTGTCATTTGACCACTGTATTAAAATAGAGGTGGAACTGTATGTTCCCTGCTTTTGATGTATGAGTGTCTGTATTTCTGGACTGCAGTGTGAAGTTTCCTCTCTGACACCACAAAATCCGCTGCAAACACATTATGCTGAGAAAAACTTCCAATATTTACCACTTAAGCCAATACTGTAGAGTTATGTGGGTTTTGTTTGAGGGGTGCTCTCCCCCTCCCTATCAATAACTTGCAGAGTAGACGTTAGGTAAGAATAGCATAGGATTCATTTTCAAACATTTAAGCTGTATGTGGCTGTTCCCTGTGCCTAAAGAAGTTGTAGCTTATTTCTGCTTTTTAAACCACTCTGTGCTATTCTTTGCAGGAAGAGTGGAGGGTCATAATGTTCTGGATTTTTTGGGGTTTTTTTTTTTTTGGTAGGAAATCTCAGTTTCTTACTATTCTGACAATAATTATGAACCCTCTTAAATTTATTCATAACAATCAGTTGCTTTTGAATTGACTTCCTTTAGCGATTTACAACTCCTCTGGTGTCAGCCTTCTTTTCTTTTGATGCAGTTTGCATGTTTCATGAAAGGGTCAAAAAAAAAAAAAGTATTTTCTTTCGTTCATTCATTGCTTTTCTAGTGCCTGAGAAGATTCTGTGGGACAAAGGATTCTCTGTGTAGCCACTGACAGTTTGGCTTGGCTCTTGCTTATACCCCAAAAGAGAAAAGTTCCTTGTTTCTGTTGGTTTGGAAGATTAACTTCTATCCCCAGGTGATGATTGGAGGAGAGTATTTGTAAAGCAGCAGTTTTGTGTTATACTCTAATTTAATGTCTTCATAACATTGGGAATGACCTGTTTCTTTAAGTGTTGGTTGTAAGGGATAATATTAAATTGATTGATGCCTTGTCACTGTTGCCTGGGTTTTTTTGCTTCGGTTTAGTTTATGCTTCGTGACCAAAAGAAAAAAGAAAAAAAAGAAAAACAATTGCCAATAGGATGTAAATTCTTGTAATGCACTCACCTTAAAACCACCTTCCTGTAACTTTTGTTAAATCAAGTGTAGTCTGCCTGCCTGTCTGCTGATGTAAATCATTGCAGTGCCAACTCATCCAGGGTTATTTGGTCGAGAACTTATTACAAAATGCTCATACGAGCCCAGATCCTGTAGTTTGAGTTGAGACTAGTGACAGACCTACTTGAATAAGAGACAAAAGATTTTTCCCTGCCTAGGACTCTGAAAACCACCACTGAAATAGTTGAAAAGTGAGTTTTGACAGATGTCATTATTTTTCTCCTGTTGTTTGAAAGGATTTCTATTAATGAATAAATAACAAAGAAATTTGTATTCTGTCAGGGCAGGAAACAGAGAGAGTTATGTTGAAACTGGCTCTTGCTTTTACTAATATAAATATATTGGAAAGTTGTTTTTTATATTTGCAGTCCTCTTGCTCTCCATGGAGAAACTTTGTCAAGAAAGGGAGTGAGAGGGATGGTTTATGCCATTTGTTTTTACAGTGTTTGATCTGGGAAAGTTTCTTCCCTCCTCAATTTTTAGCAGAAAAGGAAGCTTCAGATAGACAAAATTGATTTTATTGGGGCTGTTTGATAGTGAGAACAAAATGGGAATAAATATATTCATAAATGGGGTTAGTGGGAGAGATGGGAGGTATGAGAGCAATTGCTCAAAGGCAAGAATTGCGTTTCAAAAAGTATTTCCTGGTTTGGTGGTTTGATTTCATATTCACAGCTTGAACAGGGACGGCATGGACAATGTGCTGTAATGCCAAGTTTAAACTTTTGCAAGACCATGCCAGGACTTTTTGGGAGAATAGCTCCTCTTGGCGTCCTTTGAGGAGCTCGGTGGGACCTCAGGTCTTGCTTCTTGCTCCTGCTGAGCTTCCACAAGCGCTGTGGGAAGGCTGGCTGGGAGCCTCGCTTGGTCATCAGCAGTAACATTAGAGGCTCCAGGGCATCATGCCCCTGTGATGACCAGGGGCTCTTGGATCATAGTGCTAAACTCAGCAGAAGCTGTGCAAACTCTGCAGGTGGGGAAGGCAACATTCTCTCCCATAAACGTCCCAACAGGGAGGGTGTTCCTCGCTGCATGTCCCAGCATGGGGCTCCGTCTCCTGTACACATCAGGAATGCACCTTCCTCCTCCCCAGCTGTCCTCCATAGCTATCCAGTGCGATGAGCAGTCGTCGTGCTGGAACAAAGCTGAAATGGTTGACCTTTTTTGTGGTAGAAGAAAATAAACAGCAGAAGAGATGTAAATGCCAGAACGATCAGTAGCTCGCTGGCTGGGGTGCTTCAGAGGCATTTTCCTCGCATTGTTAATCTTTGCTTTGCCCGATTTGGAGCAGCGACTTGAACTTGGTTCTTTTCCATCTGAGACAAGTGTCCTGAGGAATGTAATTTTCTTTTTTTCTTCCCACTCGATGCAGTAAAAAGCTTTGTTGGCAGTGCCTGGCCTGGGCTGTGCTAGTAAGCCAGACAGCGCTCAGGCCCAGGCTGGAGCACTGGCCTGCTGTTGTCCATCCTGCATAGTTGTTAGCATCTTCCTTGGCATGCTTTTGTTTCCTACAATTAGCACCCTTGCAGATGGTGCTGGGGCACGGTTTGTGGCGTAGTATTGGCCAGGGACTGTTCCCAACAGGCATTGTGGAAAAAACCACCCATTTCAGGGGAAAAAGTGGGAGAGTGTGCCTGTATGGATGTGAGTTGTAGTGGAGCACCGCTGTTAATGTTTGTCTTCAGGACCAGGGAATGGGGCTTGCTGCCTTTATTTGTTAGTATAGACATAGGATTTGAGATCAGCTTACTGTATTTAGGTTGCTCTTGTACCTGACTTACTCTTTTTGATTGATGAATTCTGCGTAGTGGGAGAGTCTCACCAGGTCAACCTGAGAGACTGGTTTTACTGTCCTGTTGTTAGTGCCCTCTGTTTCGAGATGGGAAATACCCTCTTCTGATTTAGACCTCTCTTCACTTGGGATCTCTGCTTTCAAATAGGTAATAACTGTGACATTAAAGTATTTGAGAAAGTCTTTCAGAGCGCCTTAGATTTGCTCTGTCTGTCTCTCATTTTAACAAGCATTTCATCCTGGACCCCACAAACCTTGCTGCGAGAATGTTTGTTTCTATCAAAAGATTTGGTTTTAATGAATGTCCTATGTCAGAAGATTTTTGTCTGGCTCTAAAACTGTATTCAGCAAAAGAAAGGGACAGAAACTGAACTGGTGGCTTTCCTGTCCGCTGTGCACTTGTGCTAAGTGCTACCAACTTATCCAGAAAAGTAAAGACCATTTTTTTATTTATCACTCCATGGAAGAACTGCTGGTTATCTCTTGCCTAGGTAGACCTCTAGATTGTCAGGGAAAAGGGCAAAGTCAGTAAGGCCAAGCAGTACTGTAAATGAGAGGTGGGGACTGGGTTTTTACAGGTATAGTGCAATTACCACTTGGCATATAGAATCCATCTGGGGATATTTTGATGCCATATTGTTCTAGGGGATGCACCAAGCAGTAAAACCTCCTAGTTAATGTTTCAGAACACTTTAAGTGTTACTTCCAAACAGAAAAATAAGACTCACACTCCTGACTGCTCAGTCATCGTGCCGTGGAAAATAGCAAATAATGCATTGCTGAACGTGGTGGCTGCGCGGCGTGAATTGCTTTTACATCTTCATAATGTACACCCAGCAGAGTGGCTTACTGCTACTGTAGCCATAGTTTGCATTGGGTGGGGTCTACTGAGTAGAATCTCTTTTTTATATTTTATGTAATTACATCTAACAAAAAAGCCAGAACTTTTGTATCAAAAATCTTCAGATAAAGGTTTTTGTAAGTAATGGAGATAAAAATTTTAATTTTTTTCTTAAGTACATATTCCTCTTTAATTATATTGGTTTTGCCTTTTCTTTTTAGTGTAGATCAAAGAGCTACAAAGAACTCTTTTAACATTATACTTATAAATGTGAGTAGTAAAAGTTTAAAAAAATCCCCACCCTGTAATAAATTCATAAGCAGCAGACATGATATCTTGCCTTTGGCTTCTAAAATATTTGTCTACATGCTGTAAATTGAAGTCGATTTTTATTAGTTGCCTGGAGTAAAAGTGAGCAGCTGCAGTGTGTGTTTGCTGTGTGAGCAGGGATGCCAAATGAGCGAGCGAGCGAGCGAGCCATCAAAGACTTCATGTTACCAACCCTGGCCGTTAGCTGGAAGGGTCACACCTCCCTCTTCTCAAAGACTGCTACTGCGTACACCAGGACCGCCTGGTGTTTCACCTCCTAAAGCTCCAGCTTTTTGCTGTACATCCTGACTTCTGCTTCCACAGTCTCCCCCATGCTGGTCTGTCGCAGCCTGAAGAGCAGGTCCTGGGCAGGCTCGTGCAGACCACGTGCCCTTTGCCCGGACGGGCGGTAGCAGCTCCAGAGCTGAGTGGATCTGCTGACTCTCAACTCTTATCTAGCAGTTACGATGGATCAGTGCTGGGCAGCAGTAAAAACATCGCTGTTTTCTGTCTCAAATTCCTCTGGGGCATTTGAGACAAATTTCTTCCTCTTATGAAAATAGGCTCAGCCTTAGTACATAAGGGATTGCTATCTGGCTGGTTTCCAAGCAGAGCGGCTGATCTTATGGTGGCCTTGGCTGTTGCCTTTGCAATGATTGTGCATGCACAGCGTTCTGCGGAGGTGTAACAACCTTTTTTCCAGTTGGCATTTTCTTCTCCATATGTCAACCTTAGTAAACCTGAGCACGTATCATCTCCCCATTAAGTTAAATCCATTTGACCCAAAGCATATGTGGTTTTGGGGGGGTTAAAATCAAGTAGGCTGGTATTGATTAAACAACCACAGAGATCATGGACGTTAGTACAAGGGAAGCAGGTTCTGCTGTCGTAATGTATTTCTCATTGTGGTTTATTTTTCACTCCAAGAGCCGTTTGCCTTTTGCAGCGTAGAAGAGCGCCTAGGAGCTGTTGGGAGAAGCAGTAGTGATGTTAGTAATGGGAATTCTTTGGCTGATGCTTTCCCTGTGATGGGTGGCCTGGGCTGGTGTGGATAAGAAACCAGTGATTCAGCTGATGACGTTCCCCTGAACCTTTTCAGTAATGTGTTTCTTGGTCAGGAGAAGACTGCAGTACGATGCAGTTATTGTTTCCTTTGGGAGTAAGTCCTTTAGGAAACAAGATCACCTCTTTTCTCTCTCAAAAGATTAGTAATCCTGAGCATACAGAGAAGTTTAGAGTATTTTTGTCACTATAAATGAGTTTTTAAAATCCAAGTGTTTTTGTTAATGCTTAGCTTGCTCTCTCAAAGACTCTTCCAAATCTTTGGAAAGTGCATACCCAAGTGTGTGCTTTGTTACAGCTTTACTGACAGCACGAGAAGCCTCACTGCGGGCAGACTTTGCATTTCCACCCGTACCTGTTCGTCAGTGCTGAGTCTTGTCCCATCTTCTGAAGCTGACGAGACTGAGCCAGAGCCATTTAACTCCAGGCAGTTAAGCAAATATAGAAAAGTGGAATAGCAAGCACAGTATTTTGTAAAATAAAATGCTTCCCTGTGTTTCAGTGTTACAATGTTAGTCCAAGCTGAAGGGACAGTTCCGGCTGTCATTCCACTTGCTTTTCTAATTGTGTTTTCCTGCTGCCTCTACAGATTATTAGTAAACCATAAATTATTCCCCTAATAATTCTCTTAATGGCTATTATTTTCTTTTGTGTTTTGATGCACATTTTCTCTAGCAATCATCAAGCCTTTGGAAGGTAGATGTATTTGTTAGTTTACCAAATGGAAGAATAAAAGAGATTGCATGTGGATTTCAAAACAGTGCGTTGATCACAGTTAAAACAAACCCCCAAGTGTCCACAGTTTTTGCACAGCTTTGTGTAGGAAGATTTCCTTGCTTATTGCAGCATCATTGAATGTCAGCATCATCTCTCAGCAGTTCTTAATTCCTGAAATTTTTACAGCAATCTCTTCTTTTTATTTGGAAATCCATGTTTCTTTCTCAGAGATTTCACTTTCTCACCTGCGTAAGGGGCAACGTGAGTTTTCATTTTATACCTTCTGTACTGACTGTATGTCTGCTGCTGTGTTTTGTTCCCTGCCTGCATCTCTATGTGCTAGCATCAGTTCTGCCATTGACTTTGAAGAGGGTAGGAGCTAGCTGTTGGTTCTGCCAAGAGATAATGTTTCAACATATCCATCCTTTTCTTTTTCCAGATTGTATCTGCAACTGGGTGGAGAAACTTAAAAGTTACTGGAGGACTCCAGTTCCATAATGTTCCTTTTCTTTGTTAGGTCGCGAGTGACCTTATTTTTATCCTTGAAGCTTGAGTTATGAAGGAGGTTATTAAGTTGACTGATGTCCTGCCACTATTGCCCAATTTTTTCCAGCCAGGCCTTCAATTAGTTTACACTTCTTGCCAATGCAAAAATTATTTTTAGGCCATGAGGAGGTAAATTATCTCAGATTATAAAATTTATTGCTGACTCTAGTTAACTGCTGTGTTAATACTGGGGAGGAAAAAGAAATTGCCCTTTGCCAGTTTTGCAAAAGGATAGCTGTTTTTGTGCTGTGCTAGCCACGTTCCCCTGTGAAACACCCTGAAGGAAGGAGAGATGTGCAGTAAGCCCGCCCTCCTCTGAGGGATAATGATTGTACAAGATGGTTTTGATTTGGTCTCATCTTCACTCCTGAAAACTGCAATCATTGTCTTGACTGTTCTTTAATATAGATAGCCTGTTAAAGTAAACGACATCACCCTAAACCACGTGTGCACTCAGATTACAAACCACCGTCATGCCTGATTACAGATGTAGCAGCAAAAATAGACAAAAATGACTTGTCCATTCTCCCAGTTGTTGTGCTTCTCACCACATACTATGTTATTTTCCTTGCTCATTAGCTGTAGGTTGCACATGATTATTAGAGAATATCCATTTCTGTTTTTCTTTCCTATTTTAAAAGTGTTTTAGAGGGGGACTTTAAAATGAGAAACTTACTACTTAGAAGACAAATGGTTTGTCAAGCTTGTTCCTAGAAGAGGTCTGATATGCAAGAAACAGGCCTGTCTGACTAAGTACCAAGTTCGGTTATGGGGTGCTTTTTAAAATGATCCTCAGGAGTTTCACCAGCAAAGCTTGTGTTTGCAATCTGCAAATCTGGTGTACGGTGCGTTTACCTTGGTACAGCTGCAATACTGTTTTTTTACCATGTTTATACATATATGTGCATACATATACATACATATGTACATACATACACGCACACACCACAAATACACATTCTTATTTAACAAAGTAAATATGTACATAAATATAAATTGTTCTGAAGAGTTAGACTTCCTGATTTTGTATTTCTTTGGAGAAATTTCATTATGAAAAATGAAAGGAGATGTTAAGAGTGTAGAATCATAGAATAATTTGGGTTGGAAGGGACCATTAAAGGTCATCTAGTCCAACCCCCCTGCCATAGGCAGGGGCTTCTTCAACTAGATCAGGTTGCTCAGAGCAACTGACCAGCTGGCCTTGAATGTTTACAGGGATGAGGCATCTACCACCTCTCTGGGCAACCTGCTCCAGTGTTTCACCACCCTCATTGTAAAAAGTACATTCCTTATGTCCAATCTAAATCTACCCACTTTCAGTTTAAAGCCATTACCCCTTGTCCTATCACAACAGGCCCTACTAAAAAGTCTGTCCCCATCTTTCTTATAAGCCCCCTTTAAGTATGGAAAGGCCGCAATTAGATCTCCCTGGAGCCTTCTCTTCTCCACGCTGAACAACCCCAACTCTCTCAGCCTTACATCCAAAAGCAAACAAAGCAGTGTTCAGTCTCAGTTCTTGCTGACTTCCCTGACTGGTAATGGCTAATGATGTCCCTATTGCAAAACTTGGTGTTATCTTTTGTGCATTCATGGCTTCAGAGTATCCTTACTCCACTTTCAGGATATGATGCAATTATTCATAATAGGGTAATTATATTTCCAATCAGATCATGTCATGGAAAATAGTCTTGCTAGAGGAAAAAAAATATTTGGCGTGGAATCTTGTGTACTTATATGAAAGTTGGAACCTGCTATTATGTGTTATTGAGCAGAAGGATGCAGTGCAAATCGGGAAAGTGTCTACTTTCATCTTTGTATCTCCTTGCTTGTATTTCCCCCCCTTTTAAATAGGTCCTGCATGATAGCGAGAAGTTGTGTTATGTAAAATGTTGCTGTGCTGATAAGAATGGTTCATGACATGATGATACATTTATCGTACAGGTACCTGGAGCTGGAAAGCAGCGGTCATCGAAATGAAATCAGGTTGCATTATCGTTCAGGCAGTCATCGCTCCCACACAGAAGTATTCCCATACATTTTGGCAGATGATAAATGGCACAGGCTTTCCTTAGCAATCAGTGCCTCTCATTTGATTTTACATGTGGACTGCAATAAGTAAGTAAAAAGTATTGTTTTATAAGCGTTGTCACATTTGGAACATTCCAGCTCTGAGTAAATGAAATTATAACAACTTGGGACTATATTTTTCCTTTTCTTTTCAGAATTTATGAAAGAGTTGTGGAGAAGCCCTTCATGGACTTACCTTTGGGTACAACCTTTTGGCTGGGACAGAGGAATAATGCACATGGTTATTTTAAGGTATGCATTCCCTGAAAGGAAAAGAGTGAACTTAAATAAAAATAATAGAACTTGGACTATCTTCCATATGAGGAGAGGCTGAGAGTTGAGATTGTTCAGTCTAGAGAAGAGAAGGCTCAGGGAGCATCTCATCAATGTGTTTAGATACCTGAATGGGAGGGAATGAAGATGAGAGACTCAGACTCTTCTCTGTAACTCCCACTGACAGGCCAAGAAGCAGTGAGCAAAAACTGAAACACCTGAAATTCCATCTAAACATCAGAAAACAGTTCTACTGTGAGACTAAGAGTAAGACTACTGTGGAAATTTTCAAAAGCCACCTGGACACAGTCCTGGGCAACCTGCTGTAGCTGATCCTGCCTGGGCAGGGAAGTCGGAGTAGATGATCTCAGGAGGTGCCTCCCAACCAATCTGTGGCTCTGTAATCACAGTGCAGTTCTTAGTGCTGTGGTGTGTTGTGTATCAGCATATCAGATGCAGTGAGCTGTGTTTCCATCAAACTGGACTTCACTAAATAAAGTTGCAGAGCCAGATGTATAGGGCTTAGTGTCACCAAATGACATGGCCAACAGCAGTGTAAGACAGGGAAAGGAAAATGGCTGAGTGCTACCGAATTCTGGGAAATAAATAGATTATTTTCTGTTTTGTAGTTAGATGCATTTATTTTGTGTGTGTCATGGAACAAGACAGTCTAGGGAACTTCAATTTCGTTACCTCTGTAGGATTTAGATTTCATCACAGCATCTTCTTGGCTCAGAAATGAATGAGATGACTAACATCAATGAAGAGGATGCTTTTTCCCCCAGAGGAAGAATATTTGTACATGCTTTTTGCTTACTACTTCTACTTTAACATGTATATATAGCAAGCACCTGGTGTATAGCAAGACTGAAGAAGTGAATACCTTGTTGAACTGGAGTGTAAATTTTGATTCCTCTGAGTCCATTAGGTAGCACTCATTGGTCACAGCCACTATCTGTGGTTTGGCCTCAGTCTTCTTTGGAGCTGCTTTAACAAATGATGGCACCCCTGTGGATGCCTTCCACACTGCTGTCCCATTTTGCTCCCTGTAGGCATCTTTTTACTTGAGCTGCAAAATAGAATTGATGATGTTGATCACAGACCCAATCACTTTTAAAAATATGGCCTGCTAAATCTTTTTTTCAGCCTAAAACACTTTGACTATGATTTTCACAGCAAGTTCTGTGCTTTTGTGCTAAAGTCAGTTTTTGGGTGTTGAAATACTGTTTGCTAAACTTTAATGCCAATTTATATCCTTGTTGTGTATGAAGTATGGAGTTCCAGTGAGGCACTCAGATTTGAAAACCGAAGCATGACTTTGTTTTTATTTTTCAATTCAATTTGTGTTTCCTTTTCCTCCAAAAGACTAAGAAGTCTGCTAAACAAGCTGCAAAATTATATTTCTGGCTTAAATAAACAATTGACTCCAAGAATAAAATCAGAAAATACTAATGCATTGCTTCATCTGATGTCACATACACTTCATTTATTCTACGTGCTTATAATTAATACTTTTTATTATATTCCTTTTATTTTTTTGTGCCTTCTCAGTTTTTGACTTTATTATATTCTTCTTTTTGCCAAATCATAGTCACTGTGAAGAAGCTCATTAGGTGTAGAAAGATAAATACTCCGGCAGTGGACTGTATTTTTTTGTTTCTTTCTTTCTTTTCAAGAAAGATAAAATTAAACAAAATACATGGGGAATTTTGCCTCAGTTACAAATATAAACCAGCTTAACAGAAATACAGAAACGGATAGCTGTTAAAAGAGCATCAATATAGCCAAAATATACTGTGCTAACTGATTTCTCCAGCATAATATAGTACCAATGGGCAAACTGCATCTGAAAATGTGACACTGTTGTACAGGAGATTCATTGGTTTAGCAGATGAGAACTTTCAATGCTTAGTATTTTGGAGAGCATACAGTTTTAGACACTCACTGTGAGACAACTCCCACTGATTTGATTTTGAGAGGTCAGGATGCTTAGCTGTTTCTGAAAACCAGGCTGCTTTGAGTAGATTAAATGGATTGTCCAGAGGGATCATGGTACTCAAATCTGAAAAAAAGATTTTATTTGTCTGTATTTTATTTTGAACCTAATATTGCTGCACTAAACCAATGCGCCTGTAGGCATATTCAGACTGGGATGTATTCGTATCTGTTTCATTGTAAGGTCTGAAGTCTGAGAGCGCAATTCTGGCTATCTGATTTCTGGTACCATGTAACTTCTCTCAATACCTAGCATCCAGCGGTGTGTTAATTTGAGCCACCAGGTTCTTTAGGAGCCGGTGCAAAGCCTCTTATGTACTGTCAGGAGGTCCTGACTTGGGAGCCCAGGTGGGCTAGGTGTCACAGCTCCCTCTTGTGACTTTGGGAGAATGAGAAGGACCCTGAATTCCTGGCAAGTGGCAGAGTCCGGCTCACATCAAAGCTGATGTATGATGAATAAAGCTCCTCAAATAGTTGGAGGAGCTTTACTGTTGGTTAATAGCTAAATTATTTGAATACTTGCCTGTGTGTTCAGTGAAGAGTGTTTTAAACTTGAATGAGTCAGACCCTGCCATTCCTCCTTTTCATGAAAATGCCATAACTTGGCACCGAGGAAGGAAGGGAGGAGAAATTAATACAGTGAGGTTTTTTTGTGTGCTCTTCAAAGAGGTCTTTGCTCCTGACTTCCAGAACACGTGCTGTGGGAGGTCCTGACGTGGAGCCCTGTCTCAGGCACACCTATTTTTTTCACTGTTAGCTAATCATTGCAGCTCCTGGCAGCATCCAGTTGCCCTGGATGGTAGCTTTATTACTAAGGGAGAAAGGTAGGCATGGTACTCAAGTTACCCTCCTAGTTGCCCTCCAGTGACACCTACTCTTCTCTGTAGGTCACTTAGGTTGTTAAGTGACCCCGACGCATTCCCTTGAGATCAAAATTGTAGCTGACTTTGCAACATCAGTATTGAATGCCATGTGTATGTGGATGAAATGTGGACTTTTGCATTTAGTTTGCATTGCGTTCTTAGTGTTGTGAAATGTTGCATTTTTAAGCGTGCTGCAGCATGTGGTAATTATTTTGCTTTTCTTTCTGAGATGGAGTTTTGGAGATGCAGGGAGGGAGGCATGGATGAAAGGGACATCTGGAGTGAATATGATAGGATGGCTCACTGAAATTGCTATTTGGCCTTTGCTTTTGGAGAACAGCAAAGTGGCTACTAATTATATCTTAATGACTAAGGATGCATGTAAATTCTGCCTGCAAGCATGGGATCTATTCTTCTGGGTGAAACCAGCCCTTTCCAGATGGTGTAGTTGAATTTCATGTTAAACTTCCCGTAAGTTCTTGCCAACATGTGACTCTGCAGCTGCGTAACAGACATGTAGTTTCTTGGCATTCTGCATGCTTTATGGAAAGAACCCCATCGAAATCATAAAGGGTTTGCGTGAACGTGTTTCTCCTGACTCAGGTTTCTTTAATCTTCACTTCTATTTGACAGTTTTGGCTTAGTAAAAAATTTGCATTTTATTTAAAAGAGTGTTTCGAAGTAACTGAAACTGCAACTGTTTTCCAAATTACTTTTAAAGGTCATTTTCAAGCTTTTCTGCAATGGCTAACTAAAAATAACAATGCATTCAAAACAACCAAAGTCTCGCCACATAATTACATCTTGACATTTAATCTTATGTCTTTAAAAATGATTCAGTATGTCTGTATTTGTACATCTATCTATTTTACTTTCTGTTTATTCTTCTATCACTGCATTGGGTCCAGGCAAGGAGCTGTGTATTCATAAATATTGTTTTTATCAGGCAGTTTTTCTGTGTGGGCTTTAATGTTTTACATAGTGAATGGAAAACATAATTTTGACAGGTAAAAATAAAGTATCCTTTTTTTCTTCTCTCCACTTACACGTAGGGCATAATGCAAGATGTGCAATTACTTGTCATGCCTCAAGGATTTATTTCTCAATGCCCAGATCTTAATCGCAGTAAGTCTATTAATTCTTATACAAAAAAATGAAAGGTGTGCTTGGTACCCACTTTCTATCCTACTAGCTTTCCTAAACCCTTGAGTTTCAGTGTATTGGTCGTCAACTTTGATGTGATTGAACCTATTGTGAATACATTTTTTTTAATTAGCATACATATTTTCTTATTCTAGCATGCCCAACTTGTAATGACTTCCATGGACTCGTGCAGAAAATTATGGAACTGCAAGACATTTTAGCCAAAACATCAGCTAAGGTAATGTTCACTAGGAGTCTTGGTATGGGAGAAATGAGGACTAAGGGTTTAATTTCTGTCTTTTTAATTATTTGTGCATATGTGGGAGTGTGTGTGGAACATCCCTGCATGGTATGTTTATATATTTGTATTTATATATCTGTGTCTATACATACAAATTCCTAGTTCAGAGAGCTTTCTTGTGTTTTAATATTTTTATAGAATCATATCTTTTAATAGTAAACAGAATCCAAATCCCTGAGCAGGGAAAGGGCTCACAGATATCCAAGCTCTATCTATGAGGCTAACAAGTCAATACACCTCAAATGAAATAGGTTACTGTGCGCTTATAGTGCTTATTGCAGCAAGACTTATTGGTCCAAGGCTTTTCTAGACCTGGGCTGCCAAAGGCATGTTCAGGCACAATATATGCAAGACAAGGAATTAAGAATCCAAAGCAGCATTTTCTTCTTTCCCCCCCTAGAATATCACACCAAAAGCATTGATGTCAGCTGGTGAACATAGACTAGTCTTCTGGTTTTAAATGTCAATTCTTTAAATATCTGCAGGAATGCTGTTACCTGGCTGATTCGATACGCATATGTTAAAAATGCCTTGGTCGAAGTGGAGAAACAATTTCTAACATGTTGTTTTTGAGCTTTACCTCCAATTTTGCCTCTCTACTCAGATTCGTGTCTTTTGCGCATAACCTAATATCTGCAAGTAGTTTACGTAGAGCAAGATTCTTGGTCAGTTCACACATGAGAAATCAGGAGCCATACTCATCTTGACCTACTCACTTTGTTTCATGATGTCCCTGATGTTAGAAAAAGATGAAATGCATTGTGTCTTGCTTCTTAATTTCCATTAAGCTGATGGCTTAATCTTATTGTATTTAACAATAATTGTTTTATTGTATTTGACAATAATTGTTTTATTATCTTTGACTACATTTTTCTACATGTGTTCTCTCATCTGCGTGCTTGACTAATGGGGACAGTTTCAATCATGTTTATACTAATGTGGAAACCACTTACAAATTCAAAACTTTTTTGTGACCTGTAAATGCAGTTGTCCCAAGCTGAGCAGAGGATGAACAAGTTGGATCAGTGCTACTGTGAGAGGACCTGCACAATGAAAGGCACGACTTACAGAGAGTTTGAATCCTGGACAGATGGCTGTAAGAACTGCACTTGCATGGTATGGCTACAGTTTGAGTGGAGACTCAGGCACTCTAGTGCTTCCTCTGATTACAGTTTTATTGAGGCAAATGATGAGAAAACTTCCACGTGTATGCTAGATAGTAACAACAAAGTGCTAGAAAACCTGTTCTAAATTTAAGAAATGGTATTAATAAGTACATTTTCCTATTGTTTCAGCAGTGCCAGCATATAGCTCTCCAATATTTCATGTCACCATACACAGATGCTATGCACTATACTTGGCTGTCATGTTATTCCCATGCACTGAGTTGCAAGCAGTTTGTCTGGATAATTAATTCCCTGCTTTTTGTCACTATAAACACAGCCTTTTTCTTAGCAAATGATTTAACAGATCCCTTGTGTCTGATTCTCTTTGGTTGCCTTCGGTTACATCTCAATAAGTAATAAAGACTAAAATGTCAGGGTCATGGGCATGCTCTGTTATATCACAAAGGAAAAGATTTGTTAGGTGGATGGAAGATTCCCAAAGGTATCACAACTCCAGAAGTGATTGCAAATATCCTTTCAGGTACCAAACCATGACAACTTTGATATTGTCCATTCATGTAAAACTCATTAATTCCATTTGAACTCATTAAATGCTTAATCCAAAGGCCATTAGAATTGGTGAAGAGGATGTTGTCTGTATTGCACCTTAGATTGATTTGCTGCTATCTATAATTTGCTAAATGGTTCTCCTTAAGCTTAGTATGATTTTGATCTTTATATTTCTGGAGGGATATTCATTTTGGTTTTAGTGTTTTGTGGTTGACAAGAAGACTTAGTCCATGATATCAAATCTGGCTGATAGTGATTTAAAATTCTTTTAATTTAGCGTTAAATGCATTACGTATTTTTGTCTCAGATTTTTCTTGCAGCTATTATTTTATTACCTTTTAGAAATGTATTGTCTCTTATGTAAAAATCAGAAGGCAGAGTATTGTTCTGGGAGATTGTTATTTCACACTAATCTGTCAATTTGCTGCTGATTGGCAGAATGTTTTACCTCCAAATAGATTTGCCTCTAAAAAAAAAAAATTTGCTCATTATCATTTCAAAGAACACATCGTACATGTCTAAAAGATTGTATGCATGATATTCTAAAGGTATAGTTTCTGTTCTTGTAGTTATAAAAAGAACCATGTTAAAATGTCTTTTTGGGTGTTGTTAGAGAGTTCATTGCATTTAAAAATAGAATTTTAAGTTCCTGTGTTTGAGAACATCTCTACTCTTGCTAAATATTACTGCCAGTTAAGCCCTTTTTATTCTTCTAGAATGGTACCGTGCAGTGCGAGGCTTTGATTTGCCCCCTCTCTGACTGCCCGCTTAACTCTGCTCTGGCCTATGTGGATGGCAAGTGCTGCAAAGAATGTCAATGTAAGTTTTACTGTGGTGCTTCTTTCTAACGAATATTTTGAAATCTGTAAAGAAAATGGACCTTTCTGTAAGCATGTCAGTGAAAGAACTGGTCAGGGAATGAAATATTTGGGTTGAGAAACTGGGGAACTTAGACTTCTCTGAAGTATTTTGGGAAATTTTTGACCAGAACGTTTTAATTTTTCAGGTGTAGGTATTTTGTTTTATTTTAGTTATGTTATGGTTTTTTAAGCATAGATTTTTCTTATCAATGTTTAAAAAGACAATCAATGTGTAAAAAATTTTCTGCAGACTTCCGTAGCCTATCTTTTAGGCCGAACTACTAGAAATTCAAGAACGATTGCCTGGTGTTTGTTTTGATCAGTTTTTCTCACACCTCCGTCTCAAGAAGAATGTACTTTCAACCTTATGTTGTAGTGCTAGAAATGAAGGTTCAGATTTATGATTCTTCTTCTGTAATTAAGGGAAGAGAAAACTCATACTAGACCCAAGAGACCAGCAAAAACCAGACACCTAGAAATGTTCTTTCACAAAAGGTCAGATAGAATTATACAGGAAACTGGATAAAGGTAATTCAATATTGCCATTTAAGATAGGTGATTACCTTTTGGTTTTATAGCATTTCAGTTTTGTTGCAAATAGGGCCAGAGAAGGGGAATTTTAGGTTAATCACTGTCTGGATGGACTACATATAATATTTCAGGTTGATTATGGACGTGTATCGCATATGTGATGGTTATTTATTTTAGGCTATGGTGGAATCCATTCTTGAAATTGAGCATGAAATGCACAGACTTCTTTAATCTGTAAACGTTGAGATTTTTCTGTGTGGTTTCATCACTCTGCTGCTGCCGTATAAAACTTCTTACAGAGTATAGAGAAATATATAACTGGTTAAAATGACATGTTGTAAGATAAAATTCAGGAAGACGTTTTGTACTCCATTGATCTTGCTCCCACAGGAGTTTATTAATATTTAATTGTGTTAGAAGTTACACAAACCATCCCATTTTATGAAACCTTATTAACTTACTCAAGTAGATTAATTCTAATGGAGAGGAAATGAGAATTCAAATACTTTTTTTTTTTTTAACCAGCTACACAAAATTTCCATGCATATTAGATGGCTCAGGGAATTGGTAATTCAGGGATGTGAGATGTGTGGAGTTCAAGCCTCTACTTGAATCTTTGACCATGTTGGCAGAGTTTGAGAACCTGATCCTCTGAAGTATGTTTTTGTAATGTACTGCCTGTGAATTGAGTTGGGAATTCTCCATCCAGATGTTCATGGGGAACACTCACATCATATGAATTCTTAAAAAGTTGTTTTTATTGGGAGTCTTGACAAAGGTCAAGAAATGTGAATGAGCATATGGACACTGACCTTGTCATACAGCATTGCTACTTCTCCTTCCAATTAAGATACAGCTCTAGTACAGCACACTGTGAAGTTTACTCTGATATTGCCTTTTTGATATTCTTAATATCATCAAAAGCCTGTTAGCTTCCAGTGTTGTTAATTTGATGCCCGTACATAATACAATTTATAACTAACATGCACACATACAACTCTCTTGACAAACTACCAGAAAAATTATATAGATCAAAAATTATAAATAAAAATGTCTTTTTAATTGAACATAATTTCATCTAGGTTATATAAAGTGCCTTTTACAAAAAAAACAAACAACTTTTAAAGTGGCCAAATCCCTGGAACCAATGGATGGAGAGTGTAAATTGGAGTCCCATTGACAAGGTAGTTAAATTCCAGTGAAAGGGTGTAAAGAGTGGAAGTTAGAGGGAATGGAGACTGCAGGACCCTCACTTATTCTCCAGGCGAGTTTGGTGAAATGCTGAGTTGTCAATGAGTTCATGTATATGTGCCAGATGTATCCTGTCTTCTTGGTGAGAAGGTCTCAATCAGCTCAAGGTCTGAGCTGATTGAGGTCACTGTGCTCAGCGACTACTGTTCTTGCGCGAGGGGTCAAAACTGAGTTCCCCCATTTGGATAGGTTCTGAGAATAACCTTTTTTGTTCTCAGTTCTTGGATCAATATCAGGGAACGTAGCATCTGACTAGATATGTAGAGCGAACACAGATGGCACATAATTGGGAAAACAGTGACCAGCAAGCAGGCTTCCCAGTTTTTTGGTTTTATTTTCTTTGTTGTTTTTTTTCTTTTTCCGAGTGATTGAAGATGGATTCATTTTGCATGCTTGAGGCATGCAGAATTTGGGAATATAATCTGAAGTGACTTCATTTACGCTAGTAAATAAAACATGGCAGACACAGTCCTGTGGCTAGGTGGCACTTGTGGCTCACATCTACATGGCTAAACTCTCTTCCCCTTCCCCCCCCAACAGAGTATCTGCATCCAGATGGCTGACTGGGAATGGCCTCTGATCAGTGCTGTCCCCCCAGCCATGCCTGGCATTGTTTCAGAGCATGTTGGCTGGTACAGGCTACAATGGTGCCATGACGTGTGCTAATGCTCAAACTGAACGGAGGATTACAGACCGTAGTCAAGCATTTTCAAACCTGTTGTCTTTTACTGTTTCATTTACCTGTTGTGTTTCATTTACTAGTTATGGGCATCACCAGTTAGGCTCTCTTGATAGTCCATGAAAGAGACTGGTACCTCTAGAGAACACTTGGTGCTGAGGGGGCTAGAAAGGATGGGCTGAATTGCCTTCTGGAGGTGGACGTCTCGTTCCATGGACTGTATAGGGAGCCAAAGCGATTAGATTAGATACTGAACTTTTATACAGCTAAAGTTGTGAGGTTAATCTTTCCATCAGTTACTGTAATGAATATCAGGTATATCAGATAGGAATGGAAAGCGCTGGATTTTTAAACCTGGTCGTAACATTAAGCAGTTATGCTAAGAGACCTGTGGGAGCCTACCATGCTGCCAAGCCCTAGGAACTGAACTTCGGCCCAGCATCTACATATTGGACAGTGCAGCTTTGTTTTATCTCATTTGATGACATTTTCAGCACTTAGAAATTTCAGCACAACTGACTTCATTTTTTTCTTAAATGTTTAGTTCAGGGAAGAACACTTAGTAAGGAATGTTGTACTCTTCTTTTTTTTTTTTTTTGTTAATTAATATTGTTTTGACTTTGGTTCTTCTTGTGAGCCAAAAGAAAAAAACCCAGCCACCCCAACACTGACCTTCTCCCCTAACTCTGTACCTTTGTTTGAGGACATTCAGACAACTCATTCTGTTTTGTCTTGTGTGAAGGTCGATGCTGGTAGCATAAGGAATGGCAATGCATGCAAATTATCATTGTGTTTTCTATTAGCTGTAATAGGCTAAAGGAAGCAACGATCTTCCAAGGCACATAAATTGGCCAGTGTGTGGATATATGTTTCAGCTGCAGACAAACTATTCAACACAAAATTCAGTCCAGCTACCAGAGCATACATCTTAGATCAATGGGAGCTTCCTGTGGAGAATTGTTTGGAGCTGGAAAGCAGAGACTACTTTCTTTTCTATTCCCAGTGCAAGTTTAAACCTGTCTGAGAAGGTATGTGCAAGAGATCATTAAATTCTTTTCTCCTCTGCAAAGACAAATGCATTGTGTGGTGATAGGCACTGATACAAATCAGGGAGAGATTAAGCTCCCCTACTGACCCTATAAAGTATTGCTTTAGACCATGGACTTGGCTTGAGAAGTACAAGGACGAGTTCATTTATTTTAAGTGAATTGTGGAAGGACTGCCAATGTCTTAGTAGCTGAGACAATTGGTACTTGGTCAGCAAATCTTTTTATGGCAACATTTTTATTAGTCAGTGTATTAACACTAAGGCATCACTTCCAATAGCTATGTGATATATGTATTTTTTTTTAAAATGTAGCCAATGTATTTTTAACAAACTAGCTGATTTTCATTTTTTAAAGGACAGAAACGATATTTGTACCCGTATCTGGTGCAGTAATAATTACCATCACCAAAGACTGATCTCCAGGAAGAAATTGCTCTCTTGTCATCACTGTCCTTCTCCCAGTGACACTGCAGATACTTATAGACCTAATCCCAAACTATTTAAATCTATCCCAACAGATTTCAGTGCAGATTAAAGTCTGAGCCATTATGTTCAAATCTGCAGGCTGTGATTTTTGCATGCACTTGTTTTTTTCTGAAACGGGCATTTGATTGTTTTCTGGTGCATTGTAGCCAAATCTGCCCTCTAACCCAAGTATTTTAAGCAACTGTGAGAAGCACAGGGCTGCATTGGATCAGCTCACACTTGTGTTGCTAGCAGGTGTGGGGTGAGTGCGTAAAGGGGTTATGTAACTTGGAAAGGATTTTTGAAGAAAATAGTTAAAACACAAATATGGACATGGTAACTCTTATAATATGCATGGGTTTCTGATGCAGTGATCTCTCTTGCTAGCTTACAGAAACCTTTAATTTTATAATTAAAATTAAGAGGATTTCCACTCTTGCTCTTCATGACGCACTGATTTTTTCCCCAAAACTACACACACTTCCGCAAGCTCCAGCACTTGCAGCCTACTGACACAGAGAGAAAGAGATGTAAAAGTCCATCTGCTTCTCATTTGCACAGCAACTGACCACCAGCAAGAGTGCAAAACTTTTATCTAGAAACTTAGGGAATATTGATTAAGCTTCCTCTGAAATTCGTCACTTATCCAGGTGGCTTGAAGCATTATGGACTTAAGCCTGCGCTGCTCTCTAAGCTTCATCTTCTCACAAAATTGCCACCTTTTTTTCTAAGCTGAAGGAGTGGCACCGTCTTGCCTTAGGTGATGTCCATCAGTGGCAGGGTGCCTCACCAGCCCCCGCCTTGTTCGCCCAAGTGCCGGGGGAGATTCTCCTGCATTCAGTGTGGCACAGAGAAGAGGTTGCAGCCCAGAGAAATGATTGAACAACAGGATTAGTAACCACTGACCGAACAGACCATCTTATCCTTGCAGTACATCAGAAGAAGGGTCAGTCTGGAAAGCAAAGAGCAGCTCCAGCAGGCTGGCTGGGGCACAGCAGGAGTCAGAGGGCTGCGGGGCAGCCAGCAGGCTCAGGGTGACAGAGCAGCCATCGGTACTGGAGGAAGAAGAGGCAGTTTTTAGCAGTGAAGCAATGATTAGTCATTTATCATAGCTTTTTTAAAAAAATGCGCACTTCAGAATATAAAGGAGAAGGAGCATTCTGGCTAATGCAAAAGATTAGTTGTTTTTTGATTATAAATATTTATATGTGGCTTTTTAAAGATACAAGTGCAAATAGAGCATAAATTCTGTTATTTTGAGATTTTTTTTTTTAAATATGAAAAATCAGATAAATTAGCCTACTTCAGAATAGTACTAAAAGACATTGGGAATATAGCCACCACTGAGTTATTTCTTAGAGCCACGTTATTTATTATAACCTGCTGTAGTCAGCATGCAGAATTTCTGAATGTTATTCAACATTTAGCAGAAGTGTCCGTTCAGCCTCTGCTTTCTGGATTTTCTATGCTGAAATGATTCACATCATCCTTATTTCTCAGGCTTTTGACTCACATACACTGATAGTATCACATTGTAATGACAGATAAAAAGCATTATATACACACGTGTACTGCTGAGATGAATTACGCTGTCCATTTTACTGTCCATTTATACCATTTTATTACTTCAGCAACTCTGTGTCTTCAAAAGAAAGGCAGTATTTATATTTGGTTAGAAATAGGACACAAATAATTTTTCTAAAAAATAATTTTGAAGGGAAAAAAATATATCCTTGAACTCATATAGGTCAATAAAATCAGTGGAGCTATTTTAGATTTACAAAGCTATAGTGGAAAAGCATAATTGATGCCTGTATCATTTGTGAATGCAGCATAGCTCCTACAATCTCAGTGTCTCACAAAATGTTTGACGTTGGAAGGGACCTCTGGAGGTCATCTGGTCCAACCCCCCGCTCAAGCAGGGCCACCTAGAGCAGGTTGCCCAGGACTGTATCCAGACATTTTGAATATCTACACAGATGGAGACTCCACAACCTCTCTGGGCAACCCGTGCCAGTGCTCGGTCACCCTCACAGTAGAGAAGTGCTTTCTTGTGTCCAAATGGATTTTCATGTGTTTTAATTCATGCCCATTGCCATTCGTGTCCTGTCACTGGGCACCACTGAGAACAGTCTGTCTCCTTCTTCATTCCCTTCCTGCAGGCATTTGCACACATCATTGGGAAGATCTCCTCAGAGCCTTCTCTTCTCCAGGAAGCGTAACATCTGAGGAAGCTGAGCACTGAGACACTCTAAAAATGTTTTGGGGCTTTTCCTGTGCCAAACTCAAAGCCAGGGGAGACAGGGGAAGGCTCCCCTTGGCTTTGATAGGCAGGGCCAGTCTCACCCTTGACCCTGGCTGCTTGGTCTCTGCTATATTTTCCATGGTAAAGCTACAGAAATTTTCAAACTACTCTTATACCATAGCAATATATTTGGTTTATATCTGTTATATATCCAATGGCAGAATTGTCAAGGGCTTTTTGATGCAGAGCTTGTAGTCTCCAATGACCTTTGTTCTTTGTAAGCTGGGCAGCATACCTCCATCAGAAGGGAAATGTTGAGTCTTTTCGCTTGCAGTTCCCTTCTGAGCAGGGAACTCATGCCTCATATGTCTGTTCTGTGTAAATTAAAATACAGCTTACAGTAATCGGACTCCTCAGAATATTTTGCTCCTACGTTTCCTTTCCTCCTTCCCCACGTCCTTTGCATTTCATTGTTCCACGTTAGCAGAGGAGGACTGGGGCAGTCGCTGCGCTGTGCCTCAGTCAGACTTTTCACGCATCAAAGTGTGGCTCCCTCCTAGGTGAGTGACTTTTTAGCTATTCTGGACCCCATGCATTATGGAATTCCACTGCAAGACTCTAAATCTGGAGGCAATGTATCACTATATGAGGAGAATTCCAGTTAATGGTAAAGTCATCCAGGTTTAGTCTTACTGTGTGCCTGAGGAATGAATTATAAAATAAAGCGTGCTTAAGAAAAGCCTTATTCCATTAAAATACATTACACTGCGTGTATAGCAATCTGCACTAAAGAAGAAATTGGAAGCATAATATTGGTAATTTTATCGACAGAGAATTAAAAATATTTTTTACATGGAAAATTTTGCTGTAGACCATGCTCTGTTCTCCCCTGCTCTTCTTATAACCTATTTTGTTGAGGCTGTCTGGGAAAAGAACCTGTTTTTTCCATCCTTTTTTCATTATGTTCTTACCAGGGATTACACAGAATATAAAATACCTGCAACATATTATTATTTTATTTTATTTCCAGTGCAAATAAAACATGAACATATGTTGGATATGAATATTTTGGCTTTCAGACAGCTGGAAGTGGACAGATTGGCAGTGTTCCAGTTTAATAAGTTACTACCCTGGCTTTAGTAATGCTGATTTCACCAGAATTTGCTTAGTCAGGTGGTAATGAAATAATAATAATAAACCCAAATCTATTCTGTTTATAATTACAAAAATCACCTAGAATATGTGGGTGTTCACGTGGCTATGTGTTGACTTCAGTATGCTTGTTCTCACCACTAATGTGCTAATGTCATTCTGCACCAGCATCATTAGATTGTGTTTTGTGGGTTTTTTTGGTTGTTTTTTTTTTTTCCTTGGGAGGGGCGGGTGGGATTTTTTTTTTTTGTCCCTTATCCAGGAGCACATTACCAAATCAGCAGCTTGTAGCTGATGTTCCAGTGTATGTCTGGAGCTTTTCCTCTTTTTTTTTTTTCTTTTGCAAAATTTCTGTAGTACCTCTAACAATTATCTTTAATGGGCATGTGTTCTGAAAAGAGCAGAATTTGACTTTAGCTAAAAACACCAAAACGGCAGGTTTTGGACAAGGTCACAGAAAAGTAACAAGTTGGAGGCAGAGAGCATTTCATGGACCTGAATAGAGTAGAATATCAAAACTCAACCAACCAAAAGATTCATGGCTTGTTGAGACCTGTACAGTTTTGCAAAGACAAGTTTGCACCTGACGTACTCTTATTTGTAACAGGACTGCCACATCGACAAGGGTCATCTGGGTGGAAAGCTGGCCTAAGGGAGACACTGCTAGGAGTGTAAAAGAAGGCACAGAGTTTTCTGACAGTGCTTGTCATGTGAGATGAAAAAATTGGAAGGTTGTGAAGGCTGAAACTCAATAAATAAAATACTGAACCCCCCACCACAGAATCATCAAAAATGTGATCTTATTTCCCTGGCAGTCTAAGGAAAGGATGGTAAAATATGAACGAAGTTGATTCAGTGAGAGCAATACAAAATGATGTATACTGTTATTCTTTATTTATCTTTTTGTAAAGATAATGATTTAAACTGGTAGCTTTTAGTCTTTTGGACTGCAGAAGTTTGAATTTTTTTCAGTGGAAGCATGTAGCAAATAAAACCTTCTTACTGTTTGGTTTACTTCTCTTAGCCATCACTTGCAGATATCTGAAGTGTGATGTATAGACCTCCAGGCTGTTATTGATCACTGTTTCCACATCTGTCAGCTCATAAAATATATTCGGCTTCAAATAATGGCCACTTTGTCCCATGTGAGACAGAACTTTAAAATTGAAATCTCAGCAGATATGGTGTAACAGTCCTTTCTCATACTTTCCTCATCTGTTTCTTTCAAAACAATCATCGCAGTCCTCTTTATTTGGAGAGTTTCTGCTATTTGCTTTCTTCACTGTATTGGGCACAGCACTGTATCTACAGTGATTCTCATGTTTTTGTATCACTGCATCTTTGCCCATATAGAGAGCGTTTTTACTAATTTTTGCCTTTTTTAGGGGGTTTTACTTGGTACCAGCTTCCACTAAGAAGAAAGCTCTGTCCATTTGTTTGCGAGGGCAGTTGTCCATCATAAGCCTTCCTGTACGGAGTAACTGACTAGTATTTTTTTTCCTACTACTTGTTGAAATTATTTCTATAACTTTCTGCTTGGAAATGAAAATTCTGATACTCCCCTGGTTGCTCTTTGAAAAAATTATATAAACTTCTTTCAAGTATAATTTTGACTGGTTTACCAGATTTCATTTTATTTATAATTGATGACATTTGGTTAAAATCCCTTAAAATTATTTGTCATCTAGATTTTTTCCCTAACAGATGAATAAAATTTGAAGATATTATTAGGTTTGTTGTTTTGCATTGTCGTAAGCTATTATGGTGAAGAAGGGCTTTTGTATCTTGCTTATTTCTGATAGCGAGTATATAATAATATATAGTAGTGTTAGAATGGTATTACAGTGACATCATTGTTTGATGTAATAAATTGGGGCAGAAAATGCCTGGTTTCAATTATAAGATTTTTTTTCTATCCTGAAAGCAAGACAAGAAAATATGCTGAAGTCATCTGGAAAATAGACATATAGCTGTTATTTCTAATGAGGGAGTGCTTCAAATATGTTGAAGGTAGGGAAGATGAATTGGCATGATTCTCCCTATATCATTATTACTTTGACAAAGAGATGTAAATTCAGGTGTTATTTCCTTAAGATGTTTCTTCAGGTTATATTCATGTTCACCAAAGTGCAGCATGCTCTCTAGGCACATTTTGCAGGCCTGTGAAGAGGGTTTGTTTTGTAGATGTTTCCATCATGCCATATCCAGAAGCTTTGTTAGATCCTCAAGGCACCTAAATGAGAAATCAAATCTGATTATAGCATAGAAGAGATAACAATCTTGCATATGGTTGTTATGAAGTTCTCAGACAGGCTTCTTAATAGTAGTAGACTATGACTTTAGAATGCTTAAATCTTGTTCATGGTGTTCTGTGGCTCCGTATGTATAGAGTTGGTAGAATGGTTTAAGCACCTAACCACAATTTTTTTAATTTTACTAATTTTGCAGTATTTTATTGCAGAGTTGCTATGAAGAAATGTGAGAATAAGTCAATATATTTTTAAAAATAAAAAAAATAAAATAGACATGTAAATAAATAAAGGAATCACATCCTCATTTTCATGCATCAGTTCAACCATCTTGATTTGCACATTTGTACCTTTGTTCCTGTTTCCAGTGCGACATCTTGAGTCCTGTGAAAATACAATGGAAGTAACAGGTTGATTCTTATGGTGTGAACAAATAGATTAAAAATCCTCACTTTGGCTTCTGCTGTACTCTGAAAACTAGTCTGTATGTACCTTGCAACAGTTTTTTGTCATCTAGGAAGTTATTTACCAGTACTGTTTAAAGCAAGTCCCAATCATTCTTCTTTCTTGCTGACAATTGATCATGGACAGCAAGAGTGCTGTCCTTCATTCTTTCCAATAAAATTCCTTGTTTTGAAGTCTAACCTCTCCTAAACATATGTGGACAGATATCAAGGTCTGTTGAATAAAATCCTAAGGTGATTGTTGAAATAAAATATTTTGTGGAACAGAAGAAACTCTCTCCCGTGGAGAATGACAGTGCTTTGCATTTTTTCCCCTGCCAAAAGCTTGAAGGTCATATTGCAAGACAAACTGGATGCTGCCTTTTAGAGTGCAGTTCTTAGCAGACCATGATTGACTTGGAAGTAGTTAGATACAGTGAGCAAATTTATTTAAGTAGCTGTACTTGTTATCGCTATTCATTATTTGTATTAAGGTACCTTTAAAACCCTGCTGTTACGAAGAGCCATCAGTCTGGTTACTGTACCCACAAAAGACAGTCCTCCGTTCTGCAGGATTTGACAATTTAAGTGTAAGAGAAGAGAAAAGTCACTGGATATAGAAACAAAGATGTGGGGAGAGTAAGGGAAAATGAAAATAAATGAGTCATTGTCCTATCAGGTTTCTCTCTCAGGTGTGTCCCTGCACTTCTGGCTAGATGGTCATGAGCTCTGCCCTGGAGCTGTTGGCACTGTGGGCTATGCCTTGTTTTCATAGTCTGGATTGTGTCCTGCAGGAAATGCACATACTGAGTTACTGATATTTATTCAAGATTTGAGGACACAACTTTTCATTTTTCTTTTGTCTTTCGCTCAAGATATTTACTCCCATTGTTTTAGCTCTTGGAACAACAGAATTTAGAGGGAGGGGAAAGGAGAAACTAATTTGACTTTACAATATAATTCAGTATTGTAATAAAGTTATCTTATGTCTTCAAACCATGTTTCTAGTATTATGGTATTTTGCTCCTCACATTTATACTGAAGTATACTGAAGTATTCCCCATGTATTGAGGTGATGTGATCACAGGCAATGTGATCACAGGTGGATTCATTTTCTCATTCACAATAAAGTTCGCTCTAACAAAACTAGATTGTTCCACAGGAAAGTTAGTACTTGTTCTTGCCAGGGCAACACCCTAAATTTCTTATCTGTCAGGTTTGATCATCATAAGTCCACAGGTCCTTTATAATTCTACTAAATGTCCGTACTAGATCTCTGCAGTTAACAAAAACAAGGTCTTTGCTAATAATATCTTGAAGCCAAATTCAAGAATTTGTCAATGCAAAGTGCTGTTTTTCTCTCAGCCTTTCAAGTGCTTGGAAAAAATTAAAAACAAGTTTCATAAAATTCATTAAGCATTTTATCTTACTGCTATTTAACCCATTCCAGTAATTTCTGAGATTCTTGGTAATGAAATGAATTACATTTAAAGATGTACCTATTTATTTTCTGTGCCATTGAAATTGCAGAATTGTACTTTGCCTTATGCAGGTTTGATGCTAATAGGCAATAATTAAAAATGAATTTTTTTTTTTTTTTAACTATACTTTCTGGTTCTTGGTTTCCATGCAAAGGTAGTGGTAGACAAAGGAAAAGGAAAAAGAGAGAGTAGGCTGACATATCCGTAAGATGAAAATATTGCAGCTTTCCTAGAGACTGGCGTACACTACAGTCCCATATAGAGAAACGCACGTGGTTGCACAAGCACACAAAATCTGAGTCTAATGTCTGGAAAAGTCCCCTGGATGACAATAGGAGTGTTACCATAGATATAATATATAATTTTTTTTTGGTATTATCAGTGACTTTAAGGCTTTCCCTCATTAATGTAGTTCTCAAACAAAGAAGGAATAGTCCCATTAACAGTTGGTATGAACTCCAGCTTACTGTTTTTCTATGACTGGGTTGGAGCATCGACAGATGCACTCTGGAGAAATTAGCTATGACAAACCAGAATCTGTGAACATCTGCTCCAGCTACTTTTACATTTTTAATTATTTCAAATCCTGAACTGGCTTTAGACACGAAGTATTGTATTGTTTGGGAATGCACAACGGATAATAGTGACTTCTGGGAGCCTTGAGAAACAGGGGCGTGATGTTAAGTATACATAGGTTTCTATTTAAAGTTGTCTTTTGAAAATTTCCAACTCTATTGGTAGCAACTGATTTTTTTCTTTAGATTAGTTTTTGATTAAATGCTATTTGATAATGAATGTTGAGAGTGAGTATATAACAAATTTGGAAAGTGATTTGCATAACTGACTTTAATCAAGATTTCCAAAAATGTGTTTACCTTGCTGTCTGTGTTAAAAACCTTTTGCTGAACTAATGCTAAGGACTTAGCTTAAGAATGTTAAGTAGAGTTCTCTGGAGTGTTTGTGATTATGCCAACTAATCCTGTCATTCCGGCTGAAGTGAGGGAGGAAGATGATGGGTCTCAGAAGAGGGATGGGAGGATGGGCAGATTCCTTATGTGGGAATGCAAATGAGTGGAAGAAGAGTTGGGAGCGTGAAACCCTGTTCAGTTCCTGTATGGACCTCGATACAGGTGCTCTGAAAGAACTGACATCTGACAACAGCAATAGATGTGGTGCTTCATCTGTGCACTAATCCACTCCTGGGAACATCTAAACACATTAGACTGGCCTGTGCCATAATGCAAATAAGGCATACGTGATTCTTACTGTAATATCCAAGTTAACAAGGGGCAGCCATTTGTAAGGGCGAGTGAAAGCGCTTGGATTTGGGAGGAAAGTAAATATGGTAAAGTGGAGCGACATGATGCCAGGTCACAAGAAGTCGTGCCTTTGCCATGGAGGCTTGTGCAGCAAAGTCACAGTGCAGAATTTCTAGCTAAAGTGTCTGAGGAAATTGTTCTGGGCCAAAGAGAGTCTCGTTGAGAATGAGAGCATCAGCAGGGTCCCTGATAGTCACTCAGATATGAGTGTGGTCTGTGAGTACTTAAATAACATGGCAATTTTTTGGAGCAGCTGGTTGGAACCTCTATGGCTTTGGAGCATGGAAATGTTGCTTCCAAGTTATTTTCACCCAAATAAATGCCAGATTTACTATTTTGCGGTGAACTGAGTAGTTTTACTGTTTGCATAGGATGCTTTTTAATGCTGTCAAATGAAACACTGTCAAAATCTCTGAAGGTGCTGCCATTCAGAGGGACTTGCCTTTTACTGAATATGCTTACATGATCTGTGTCCACAAGGCTGCAGAAAACAACCATCTCACTAGTCATGTGCAAAAATGTGTCTTTGAAAGTTATGTGTAATTGGTGCACACTATTTTTCTTGGCAAATATGGGAAAAAATATGACTAGTATCCCAAAATGCTTTATTTCTGCCCCCCGCCTTGTTTGAAGTCTCTGTGGAGCAGAGTAAGTTACATCATGTAAGGGCTGTTGGAGGAGTAGGTGTCCTCTCTTGTTATGTCCGTGGGTGATCTTAACTTACAACATGGCAATGGAGAATGTAACCTGCTTTTTATATAGTAAATTAATGGTGATGGGTGATAACTGTTTACCTCTCATAGATTTGAAATAGCGACTCAAAACTCTGCAGGTCTTTAGCAGTTCTTCATTAATTTCAGAAATGCCCAATACTCAGTCCTAATCAATTAATCAAATTTCATCTTGCATGTGAATCTCTGTGACTTGAGGTTTTCTGATGGGTATATGTGGAAGTTTAAGCATGTCATGAAGTATAAGGTGGTTTAGGGAGGTGTCTATTTACTTTTCTACACTGCACCGTTTTTCTCTTAACAAAGTTTTTAGAAAAGCACCTTTTATGTATGGTTAATCCAGCTGAGAGAAGGTGGAACTGAAGCAGAAATTTCCCTGTCATTAGTAGCTGTTTGCATTTGATAAAATATCTGTTTGCACCTTTACTAAGATACCACCATGTCACTACTATTGCAAATAGCTTGCATAAGGAGTCCATCAGATAATGTCTAATCCCACTTTTATGAGGATTAAGTGGGCGTGTAATGTTTGCACTGGAGTTCTTTTGGTCTTGCAGACTGTTGTGCTATTTATAAACCTTTAATATAATTGTAATACAGCAGTCATATAATTAATATTAACCTTAATTGCTTTTCTTCTCTTGACACCCTCTAGGGTTTTTGTCTTTGCATTTGATTTTATTGTTTGACATTTTGCTGCGGAAGTTGTTTATCAGATGGCCAACATAGTTAATTCGGCATAAAATGGATGGGCATTTTGATCGCATTAGTCATGCCCAAGTTTTCAAAATCCTGTTTAGAGTCCAAAATATTTCAGTTCTGATTGACAAGCAGAATATAGTCCATTGCTCTAAAGGCAATGATGTTGTCCATGTCAGTCAGCAGAAATGTTTTGGCTGCCATACTTAACCAAGCTAAAGTTGCACTGTAGATAGCAACAATGCCATTTTTAAGAGACATTGTCCAGATTGGATCTTTGCTTAACTGGAGACAACCACATGCTCACTTTGTGCTCTATGATATCCATTGGCTTTGATCAGTTGTGAACTCTTTCCCAGACTCCTTGTCCTGCAGCCTCCTTTAAAAGCTTTACTTCATCTGTCAGGTCTATTTGCCTCAGCTGACAACAGAGTTTTTAGTCACATTTTGACATGCTTTTTCAGTGTTCAGATTGCTTTTTTAGTCATTAAAGATGCCTCAAGGAGCCCTCACTCTATGGCTCAGATGAATTCTACAGAAGACTTCCCAGCAAGAACACATAGGATAGATGAATTATGTCATTTTCTCATAGTAGTTGATGGAAATATAGGAAACATAAGAGGTAGGTGAAAAAATTTATAATTTTAGATTGACTCCTTGCCAATAGGACTACACAACCTGTTAGTGTTGTTGGAGGTGGCTTACGCCACAGATGCTTTTAAATGATCGTAAAAGTACTGTAGAACAACGACTTCATGTTTTTGGTGTAATAGAGACATTTAGCTTCTCCAGCTAACAAGAAATAAGATACAAATAGTAACTGATTCCTTATCAGAATGAAATTTCAAATCAGATTTTCTTTTTTCAGCTGAGGAAGCAGATATATGCAGCTTTTCAGCAGTGATTGACTGGAAAAATTAGCAATATATTTTCCAGCTTGAAATCTGGAATCGTTCTGAATTGTTGAGGGAGATGGCATGAAATGAAGTAAGTCTTCAGCCTCGCTGACTGCAGTAACAGAGGAGCTTGTGCTCTCCAGAAAATGAGCAAAGAAGAAATAATGCCTGAATCCCTGCAAAGATGGATGAGAAAGGGGTGAGAGCAATGCCTAGCAATGGCGTAGCAGTCAAGAGAGAGAAATTCAGGAAAGGTGACGATTATCTCTGTGTGTATTTCTAATGATAAAGCAACACAGTGGTTTTGCAGTATGTAAGCTTGCAAAGTAGGATTAATGGGACTTACACAATGCCCAAGCCTTGATCTCTGAATAGTGGAATATGTAATTGAGGCAGTTCCACGGAGGAGGCTGGAAAATCAAATGAATGAGATAGGGTTGGTTTTTTTTTTTTAAAAATGCTAATTTTGAGTGGTGTGTCGTGTCCCCCCCCCAAACCAGCATATGTGAACAAAGAATGCAGCAACATACACTTAATTACCAGATTTAAATTATACATTTATAATTACTGACAAATTTCACAAGGCTTCCAGTCACGTATGCCACTCATTGGGCAATTATGAATACAAGAAAATAAAGTGGTTTGAGGAGTTCACCAATGTGCTAAACTTTCTGCTTTCCCTTTGTGATAAATCTGAATCAAAATCAGCTTAGATACCACAGGGTATCTAAGGGTACATGCGTTCCTCAGAGGAAGGCATATGCAATCTAGATAGCAAAGGTGATAAATACAGAAATGAGAAAAGGTACTACATGATATCCTGTGAACTCAGTGAATGGAAGGCAGGAGTTAGCTGGGTCATGAATTTTGCATGGACATTTTAAGAAATGCAGAAGGAAAGTGTCTTTTGGAGGGCCAGTGGGAAGAAGAAAGGATTGTGGAAGAGAAGTGATGGTTTGACAAACTGTTGATAATTCACTGAGTGAACACAACAGCCAGCTGGGTCCTGAAAGATTCCTTTTGCTGGATGAATATGGAGAAGATGCCATGTCATCACAATGTGTTAAATAATACTACAGGGAATAGTTGTATTATCACTACACCTGCATAAATGTAAGCCGACCTTGCTAATAATTTTTTAGACCCTGTACTAATGCCTATCAATGTAATATTTGATCACCTTCTGTATACAAATAGATCAAGAGTAGTCGAACTTCCTAACGGGTTTTGTAGACTTCCTGTTTCATCTTCTTAGAAACCTGTAGATAATATATGTTGTTTTAGGCACTGGGGGAATGTGGAAGTTTGATGGCAAGAGGAAATGGTTGATGTAATTCAACTGTAGATGAAATCCTACATAGGCAATAACTATCAAGTTCTGGAACAACTAATCATCAGGTAATTTCTTGACTGTGACTCAGTCTGTCAAATGAAAGGACTTAGGAAGATGAAAGATGATATGTTTCCCCAGAGAGATACCAATCACAAACTAATCACAGTATCCTGGGAAGCATCTAGCCAAGCAGAAATTAAATCTTCACTGGACTTTCCAATTACACAGTTCTAGTCCAGATGTTCATGTTGTTGAAATATCTTTATTTCCGAAGGAAAATAAAGACATGAAACACCACCATCATGGGATGTGTACTGGCTGTGACAGTTGCTGTCAGGAAGCAGGAAAAATGTTCTGTTCCACACTGCCTGGGACGTGGGTCCTGGGGTCTTAGGAGCAAAGTGGGGCAGTAGAAAGTTAGTAGCTTTGTCTTTCTAGAAATCTGTCAACCTTAGAGTAAATTTTTTAGAAGCCTTCAGGTAGCTTGATGAAAATCTGCCCTGTGCTGTCTGGCAGGGTGCCTCCTCGGTGGGCAGCAGCAGAAGAATGGGGCTGGCAAGAGAACAGGAAAGAGACAGACATTTATGGGAGTATTGGAGCAGAAAAGTCAGTGTGCACTGGCAAACTTAGACCATCACTAAACCCACTGGTATCTGTCTTGTTAAATAAACATGGAGCCAGTGGTGCTGGTGTAGATGAGGGCCTGTGTGGTTTTCGTAAGCTTGTTCGGCTAGATTAGCATAGGTGAGATGAGAAAAAAAGTTAGCGCTCGGAATTAGAGCTTCTGAGCGTACCTTAGTTCTTGCTGCTTTTTAATGGAAGGAACTGCCCAAATATGGTGGAACCCTCATGATTTAGAGAACACTAGCAGGAGAGAAATAATCCATGTAGTGTTGATTTTGATGATTTTAAGAAGAAATGTCCCTTTTGAATGCAGTCAGTGAGAGCAGCAGTCCATAAGAAGACATGCTTGGGCTTGTGTTCACATTATGCAGGTTAACAGGTGTTCAATTTAGTTTCATTTTAGTTTTTCAATTGGGCATTTATTGTTTGTTGGGTTTTCTCTCTTTTCTTAAACATAATTTGGTCACTCTGTGTAGGCAGGTCCCTGATACCTGGGGGCTTTATAACCTTGCTGACAAAGCCACAGGAAAATCCAGTAGTTGGAAATGTTTATTTAAAGGAATTCAATGAATGAGATGTAATTTTCTTAGCTGCATGATGGCCAGTTGTTGTGGTTGTGGAGGTGGGGATGTGAGCACTGCTGGAAATTTCTGGGACCTGCACAAGCAAGTATCTTGGAACATGCACTCTGCTGCCACATTCTAGCCTTTGAGAAACAATCTTTGAGTGTATAAAGACACATGGGAAAGAGGCAAGGGCTGTCTCGGCAGAGCCATCTCTCACAGCCCCAAAATTTGTAAGTGTTTCTTTTTTCCAAGGCTTTATGGAGAGAGTTGATTTTCTTGCTGAAAGCAGTGTTTGGGATATTGCATCACTGCATTACAATGATTTCATATGCCAAGACTTCTGAAAGCTGTTGGTGGAATCAAGCAATAACTCCATGATTTCACACTAGGCTGGATGTGTTCTTTTAATGTTTTTCCTGTGTACATTAATTTCTAACTTTCTCTGAAGAATCAGAGGTTTGTTGCCATTGATAAGGAGATTGGATTCAGTGGACTATGCTTTGAGGCTGTATGGATACTTTTTTTTTAAAAAAAAGATATATTTGTGGTCTTATTCATATGTTAAAAGTATTTTGGCTTCAGGAGAGTGTTTTCTTCCAAGACAGAATGACAGTGATTTTGGTGTTTTTTGCCTTTCCTGTGAACAGGCTTAGTCTGCCAGTTGGAAACATGGATGTGTTATCCACATGTCCATTGCCATTGTGTGGTCCTCAGGCATTGCTATACTTCCTTTTGTCCTGTCACATGGAGTTGTTCTTAGAAGCTTGAAATGTATGGGGCAAGGGAAAGGACTTAATATATGAGTATTTCAGTTTAGTGTCATGGCCTGTAATACACAGGAGGTGATATATATGACTGGATGATTGCCTTGTCCTGTCTGGATTCAAGATCTGCTAGTCCCCAGTAAAGATTTATATAGATTTTTTTTCACTTCCTTCTAGAAGAGCTTGTTTTCTGGGAGAGGAAAGGGGCATTCTATTGAGCTTTTTTGACTCATTGTGACCTTTCTTTGTGGATGTTGTACAAACTTTCTCCTTCTGTTAGCCCTAGGACTCTGCCCTTGACTCTTTCCTGTGGCTCTTTTCTGCGCTTTCTTTATTAAATCTGACTGCAAGCTCTGCCATTCATGGGATTTGGAGTCTTGCAACGTGCTGTGGTATTACTTCTTGAAAGTGCTGTGCAGGCTTATATCACACAATATACTTTATAAGATATTATAACTCATACTTTGGAATTTGAAAAAAACCCCGCTTTTTTGTCACTATTGTCCATCATGTTTTTTTCAACATCAGTTCCAAGAGTTGACTTTGTACATGCTGACAAAGTAATAAGTTTGTAAAATCAAGAAGCTACAAGTTGAAAAAAAATCTAAGGGAGAATTGAAAATAACAGCAGTAATGGTAATTAATATAGGTCACGCAATAAAAACTCTTGTACTTTTAGATATTTTAAAATTGTTTGCAAATTGTGGTCTATTTAAACAGAATAGATAAATTTATCTCTGTGAATGAATTGCAGTATAATTGATTTACATCTCCAAATCAATGATTAGCAAATTAGACCTCTAACATGTAATCTAGAACTTGAAAGTGGTAACCTACTCCTGTTATTTCATGATTATGCTTACTTGATGAGCCTTGACTGTGTCCTAAGCAACAGAGACAGACATCCGATTTTCTGTACCTAGCAGTTACATTACTTAGCCTTTATACTTTGCATAATGGCACTGCAGTAATGGACCCATTTAAAAAAAAAAAAAGGTAAGACAGTTTGCTGTGAAGATATTTTATGTAACCCTTAAATACTGAATAGGAACTTTAGTGAGCAATCCAGTATAAGCTGTGTCAGCATGCTACTGTAAAACCCGGTACTGCCAGGGCGCAGGAGCGGCGCTGGGCCAGGTCGTGGTATAACAAATGCTGATCCTGGGAGGGGGGGTCATTCTGTCATTTGATCACTGGAGACTCGATCCTACTTCTGTTGGGGAAAAAAGCCAAAGACAGTCACTGAAGGTCAGTTCCTGTGCAGTAAAATTAATTTATCCTAATATACTTCAGCAGTAATAGTAAATAACTGGGATAATCAAGATACTAATACATAACATTTAAATACCTGCATGGGGTGATGAAACATCAGAGGGCTGTGATAACAAATAAATATTTGACCTCAGTGATCACCCTTTGTCATGTAACATTCCTCTTCAAGAAACTGATTATCTATTAATGCCACTCGCACTGTTCTCACATCTCCGTTTTCCTTTTTGACCTGAGCTCCATATTGCTTCACCATCCTCCACCTTCTACTTATGTGTGCTTTTCTGGTTCTTTTGTGGTTTTTTTTGTCTTCTGATTTTTTTTTTTCTTGTGATATCCAGACTCCTGCAGGTGAGTTTAGAATAGTCTTGCAGCTGATTGAATGTTTTCATTTTGAAATGCAGTTGTCTTTAAGAAAGTGCATCGGTTCTATAAGCAGAGTGGTAACACTTTTTTACAAAATCATTGTGGTTTTTTTTTCTATTTTCTCCTGAAGCGGTGTGCATATTTGAAGGCAGAACCTACTTTGAAGGACAAAGAGAAACTGTGTATTCAAGCTCAGGGGACTGTGTTCTGTTTGAGTGCAAGGTAAGAATACTGTTGATGGAAAAAGAATTTCTTGCATGTTAGAAATATCAAAGTCCCATTGAAAGAAACTGTTGAAATACAGGCAGGTCTGCCTTAGGAAGTGGCAACAGAAAAGGCATCTAAGGGGTCCTGTGTTTATTTTGTCTTACTGAGTTCCACATCAAATTTTGCAAATAAATTTACTTTGCATAGCTGCAAGCTTTGATTACGCAGCTTGACAATCAGACTGCATTCTTTCCTCCTTAGGTATCGTCTCCATCATCAGTAATAAAAGCCCACCAGACTACCTCATGTTTCCATTGACACATGTGCAATGTTATTGTTCAAAATTATGTGCTCAGGTATGAGAGATGCACAGACGTGATGGGGGCATAATTTGGAATTCAGGATAAATCTTAGTGGAAAAGCTAGATGAAAAAGAAGGAAAAGAGCTGGCACACCAGGTGTCCGGTTGTATTCCTGGTGATGGAAATTGGGCAGGGTCATTGTTTTATTTGTAAACAGAACGCATCTGATGCTGAGTCAGTCTTGTCCTGCTGCAGGAACAGAGTTGCTCTTCAGGGCACAAATGGACTTTAAGGGCAAAATATACCCCAGGGGCAGCTGCGGGTTGAGAATCACACAAAGTGCTGCAGTGGGTCCTGCGTTGCCTCTCCAGGGGAGGGACAGGGAGGAATTCCCTCCCGTTAGAGAGCTGCATGCTGCGGAGTGGAGTTGGAAACCTGAGCACACATTTCTAGGGCAGAGAAAGAGAGGGGAGCAACTCCTCTGGCCACGCTGCAGCTATCGGACCAGTTTCTGGAAATCGCAAAACATTTTCATACAGTTGTGAAAAAGTGTGTTTTACAAAGTAGAACTGAGGACCGTTGTCTTACTGTTGATTTTAATCTTTGTGAGCTTAGTTCCTGGAATAGATGCTTTGAAACCCTTTTGAAAAAGGAAAGGAGAAGCTTACCAGAAATAATTTTGGATTCAGTCATATGCTTTTCAGGACTGTGGACTCATATTTTCAGTGTGACACCTGGGACATGCATTCCGTGACTAGTTAATGGGTATAGTTAACAACCATCAAAAGTTATGTGATGTCGCCTCATATTTCTTGCAGCTGGCAAGTGCGATGTATGAACAAAATGCCTCTGTTGGCTGCACTGGCCTGTATTTTGTTGATTATAGTTGTTTTGCTGGTGGGCTGCCTGTCTGTCCTGGTAGAAATACAAAGCAGCAACTTTGGCAGATTCAAATGCTGCTTTTTCAAGGGCTGAAATACATACGGTTTCTGCTGAGCACCCTTGTGAATCATAATTCAGAGCAGAAAATCCACATGCTGTAAACTGTGTTGGTCAGTTAGGAAGTCATAGATGGGCACTATTTTATTACTACCAGAATTCTCATAAAAGGATATAATTAATGATTCCAGCTCAAGAGTGGCACAAGTACTGATTTTGTGCTTGAAGGCTTATAATGATGTTATCAAGGGAATGTAGGGAATGTCTTCTTTTTGTCTGCATGTAATTCTAAACATTTTTTGTTTTGTTTGGCTGCTGCAGTTGTGCCTGCTATAGGCAGTCACTTTTCTGTTTGAATATTATAAAACAAGTGAATGAAAAATTCTCATCCAAATTAGAATTTGTAAAAGAGTTAAATGCAATCCAGACTACTCTAATTGATATTATTTCTGTCAAAAGGGATTTTTTTCTCTATTTTGTGGAATTACTAGATTTTGCTTGCCCTGTTGTACAACATACCTGTGGCTGGTTTGCTTTCCTGTATTATCAGGTTAGGGTTGGTTTCTCTGTCAAGATTATTTAAGGCAAAGTTTGAGCTGTAATTTTTATATTGGCCATATTGTTCATGTTTCATCTTTATATTTCATGCTTAAAGAGGATTTAAAATTAAATGCTAGACCCATAATAATAATAATAACAACAGTAACAACAACAACAATAGTACATGCAATGACATATGCATGATGTTAGGCACTTTTCTTGCATGCAGAAATACATGGTCCTGAGTTCAGTGAGGCAGATGTCTCTGAGGAACATGTTGTTGTTTGCCTTGTTTTCTGTCTTTGCCATATCATGACTAGAGCACCGCAAGACACATTAATTAGGGCCCAAGGGAGCCTAAAGGTGGTACATCTGCAGTAGCAGGATTGCTAAGGCAGGCATTTCATGTGATCAAACTGCAATGATTAGTGACCTGCACTAAGTGCCTAAAGATATTCAGATATCATCTTGGCATTGGACATTTCCAGACGTCTGATCCAAACTTAGCTGAGAAATCCTCTCTTTCCTCTTGGGGAATCAGTGCCAGTTTCCCTCAGTGTTACTACCACAGCGTTGAGCTCAGAGATGTTCAAGTTTGATTGTACTTGCTGTATAAATGACAAGCTGCTTTAGAGCATTCATTATGAGGACTCTTGATTCTGGAATCTGCTGCCTTACTTTTTGAGAAATTATTATTACTCTTTCAGGCATAATTTTAAGAGAAACTTCTGAGGCAAGTTGCTTGACAGCTAAGATAAGAGAAGAATGAGAGCTGTTGCCACAATTTTGCGTGCTTGAAAAGGTTTGAGTATAGGGGAGCTCCTGATGTTTTTGTTGCGCTACCTTGTCCTTTCAAATGGTTTTCAAAGGTAACCAGAGTTTGGCATAGGCAGGGATTTTTTTGTACATTATAAAGCTAAAACTCCACTAAACTTATCATTTATCTTTATTTCTTATCTCACAGTATTAATCAATTACCTCAATTTAACAGGACCACAAAATGCAGCGTATTCCAAAAGACGGTTGCACAGCTTTGAACTGCCCAGAATCTCAACAGATTCCTTTATCTCACAGTTGCTGCAAAATCTGTAAAGGTAAGGTAATAGTGGGATATATATATAAGTTCAGTGCAATTTTCCATTCTTATAGCTTACACAGACTTTTTTCTGATCGTTTTGAGTAGGACACTCCTACGCATGATAATCACTGTAGATCTTGGGAAGCTAAATAGATAACATCTGCATTGTGACATCTGAAAATTGTTTGTAAAATGTCTAATAGTGTAAATTCTGTGAAACATGTTTATGTATTTCATTCTAGCCAAAAAGTAAAAAAAAATCATATACATAATTAGTGATTTTCTGCCCTTTGCCCACTCGTGTCCAAACAAAATGAGATTGGAGACATGTCCACGGTCACCAGCATCTTTCTGAGATGCTTTGAGATGTCTCTTTCAGAGAACTGTTTGTGCTATGCAGTTGTTCGAAGGCTGGAGTAACTTGTTTACCTGTTTGGGGTTGTAGTCTGCATTTAGAAGCAGAACCTTTGGGGAATATTTTTGTGTGTTACAGACCTTTGTGTGTTACACCCAGACTGATCCTTACCAAACACCAAATGCTCTGTGTCTTCAGTCTACTCTTTTGATCTGGACTAATACCGATATCTTCAAAGCTATGAGCAATTGCATCTTCAAGTGGCTACATCTGTTTCTTCTATAGCTAAATAATGATAAATTGATACCTGGCATGAAAGAAGATGTTAGACTCTCGGGCTGGTTTTAGGTATACTTCAGTGAGAAGAAGAGTGCAGCTATACTTGTTTCTGTGCTACTCAGCACGAACACAAAGGATATGATTAATGACATCAAGCAGAGAGATAAGAAAGTAGAAGAAAAGAACTTAAGAAAAGTTGATAGGTCTCGAGGTCTATCACAGTCAAAAAGGATTTTTTAATGATAATTTTCTATAAAATCTTCAGTGGCTTAGAGAAAAGAGTTCTGTTTCTTGTGCCTGATGTAGCTAGAAAATTTTAATATATGTCAGATGAGTGTTCTCTGAACATTTTTAATCCTACCTGAACCATGCTGTCTTGGCCTCTCATAAGCTATGGAGCTTATTCTTTAAACAAGAAGCAGCTGTATGCTATTATTCAGCAGCATGTATTTTGTTTATTAATACAGCTAATATGTAAGTGTTAAGAATCTTAAGAAAACCAAAAAATCAGTAAAAAAGCCCTTACCCTTTCTGGAAAACATGTACGTTCTTAGTTAATTAATGCCAAAGTCTGATACAAACCAGTCCAGACCAGGAAATCAAAAAATAAGACTATTGCTTTGTCATTAACTTGGGCTTCAATGAGAAAGACAACAAAAAGGCAAAGAGTCGATGTCACCATGGCCAGAGGTTTCTCTTGACACACACTTCTGCTGTCATCAGTGAGTACTGAAGACCCTCTAATGCTAGTAAAACTGTAGAGCTTTTTTCTTCTGGATGTTCTATGTTAGATAACAGCACTGTGGTAGCTACAGTGAATTATAATATTTAAGTAACATTATCTAAGCGTATCTCTAGGTTACAGGGAGACAATCCACAGCAGAAAAGAAAGAGAGAAAGAAAATCATCTGCCTCATGTCACAGTAGGTCTGTGATGTTTGCATCATGACCATGTCACTGGGTCTCAGCACTAAAACATTCTGCCTTTATGGGCTCTTCTGTTTCTCTTGTCATGTTCTGCTTGGTTCGTGTTGCTTCACACTGTTCCTGAACTGCCCAAGTGCAAAACACCTCTCTGACCTGAGCCCCAAGCAGACTTTCTTCATTGTCCTGCTTGAAGCGCTCATTTAACGTAGCTTCTGTGAAGGGTAGAAGCTCTTTCATAGCAAAATATGAAGCAGAGGCCAGGTGGAGTGATAAAAATAATAATCTTTACTGCCAAAAAATACTTGTTTGTTATTTTGTAAGAGACCTGTGTTGCAGCCTGATTCCAGCTTGCATTCTGGAGCTGTTGGTGTTACACTAGTCCTGCTCCCCTAAGACTGACCCACATTCCCCAGTTCTCCTATGGGAGATTTTGGGACAAGAGGATAGTTATTGGAAAACAACAGTGAATTTCTACTGCTTGACCAGTTCCAATGGTTCAGTTACAGAAGGACATATTAAAGAAATAAAGTTGTTGAGAAAAAAAAAGAAGCAGATAAGGTTCACACCTTTATGGACAGATGTGGAAATTGTGGAAGCTTCAAGTCTGTTACTACAACCAACTTCAATTCAGCATAATAGAGGATGATTTAATGGTGTTCAGCAACATGGCAGCATTAGATTTAATGAGAGCAAACATATGGAATTTTAAAAAAAATACAGAGTTGAAAGGCTCAATCTAAATCTTCCAGCCTGGGAAAAAACTTCAGAATCTTAAAAATTCATAATTCCAATGGGAAACAGTCACACTCAGGAAAAACGGAAGGGAAAAAATAGGAAAATAGGAAATAGGGGTGGCTAAAAGGTGAGATTTTAAAAATAAATTTCTCTGAAATGGAAAGGATGGTGCAATCAGGGCAGAGTATTCAGTCCATGGAGCTTGAAAGGAAGAGATAAGGGGAAGAGAAAAGCAAAACAAGTCAATGTTAATCAAAGACTTTTGCTTAAATGTGGAAGGATTTTATAAATATACCGGGGGAACAAAAAGTGCTAGGAAAAAAAGTAATACCAGTAGTAAATGAGCTACTGAGTGTCTAAGCTATTGAGCTCTTTTAGAAATGTCTAGACAGAAAAAAAAAAAAAAGAAAATGAAGGAAAATATATAATTAAGAAGTGTCCTGTAAAAGTACTTAACAATGACAAGGTGATAATAAGGGGATTTACGCAAGCTTCCTATCCAGCTGCCTTAGATCAATCCCATAACCTGAAATTGAATCGAAGGCCTAGAGACAGTCTGTTCTTCTGGCCTTTACTACTCCTTTCATCTGTTTCATGCTCGGTACAATTTATTTTTCTATATCTCACGAACAATAGAAAGGTATTCTTTGACCTAACTGAAAAAAAGATAGGACTGTCTGCGACAGGGGTGTTTTATAATCCCTGCATTCCTTTTTAACCCTCAATCATATTTGTTTCTGTGCAGGCCATGACTTTTGCACTGAAGGACATAACTGTATGGAGCATTCTGTCTGCCAAAACCTAGATGACAGAGCTGTCTGTAGCTGCCGAGATGGCTTCCGAGCCCTTCGGGAGGACAATGCCTACTGTGAAGGTAACACCTTGTATAGATGCTTAACTCTGCTGTATAAATTACTGTGAGATGAATGTATTGATTCATGAGTGTCAAAGGGACAAGCCTATTAAATGCAACGAATTAGATATGCAGCATATCAATCAACCAAAATAATTATATCTCCAACTAAGTTCTTAAGTTCTTTTAAAAAAAAGAAGAAATCTGATCAGTGTCAAAGTAGCAAGTTAGTATGGCCGAGGTCTTGAATTAGAAACATGCTTCCATAGGATTTCTCCTTTTTTTTTTTTTTTTTTTTTTTATGGTATTCAGATATTCAGGCAACCTAAAAATCAACCATTTGAATAACATATTAGTATAACATTTAGTTTCTCTTTTCACTGCTGCCTGTTCCCATTCTGTCTCCCCAGGAAGTAGGTAAATGCTATAGACTAGATACTAGTGTTGTTAATCATACTGAGTAATGATTTATTATTTGAGCTGCTTTTTTGGTATCAGGGAGTAACAAGCTACTTAATCAGAAGAGAAGCCTCTATAATTTGTGTCTTTACAATCTAGCATAATCCTGTGAAAAAAAGCCCATCCCCAGCCCAGCAGCGAGAGCCAAAGTCCTCTGCACAATCTCTTAGCTTTTGTGCTTACTGTTGCTCTTCCTCACGAAACCCCTGATTCTGCAAACACATAACGCTAGCGTACTATCAGGCCATTCTTATCATAAAGCTTAAGTGTTGGCGGCAGGATGGCCTTTGACTAATAAGCCTGCTAAACTGGAAGTAAAACATCTGTGAGTACAGTCTAAGTTACTTTGCAGTCCCACCTAATATCCGGATTGTTCTCTGGCAATGCACAATTAAATGGGATTAATTGAGGCCTTTTAAGACTGTTCCTTTGGCTGAACTCTGCAAAAGTTAATGCCTGCAGCTTACTTAAGTTAGTAGCTGCATTAATGTCAGTGGGAATGCTCATCTGTAGATTTAGATTTGAGAATTCATGACTGTTTTCAGGAAAGGAGCATATAATTAATGCAGCTTTGCATACCTCTCTGCTTAATGTTTATGGTAAGCATCCTGATGGAAGCCTTTTGAGAAGTAGAGCTAAAAAGCATGCAGAAACAAATCCCTTGCCCCTCATCATGTCTCAGCAGGCATTTGACATCAGGACCTGCTATATAGCTTGTTCTGTGTTGCAACATTAGCCGTGTTTTATCCCATAGTCCTTGGAGACTACGCTGAGGCTTAGGCTGCAGATCTGCATTTCTGGGAACTCATCAGCCATTTCGTTTTCAAGGGAGTTACTAGAACAATGGAGTTACAGCAAATCAGGTGCTTTAAGAAGGTTTTTTCTGCGGCTCTATTGTTACTGTGCTGAATGAAAGCAGAAAAACAAGTTATGCTCTCTTAGTGATCTCCACATCACTCAAATGAGAGTCTGTTGCTATGTGTGGAACTTGCCAGGCATGTCATAAGCAAAAAACAAAAGGAGCTTTTTGATCAACATTGGTAGTGAAATATGATGACACAGTAGATTATCATATGTGAGACTGATGCCTTTGTATTAGAAGTGGATTTACCAGTTTGTGCTGTACCTGAATTCAGTATGATGATTTTTTGAGAAGATTTCTTGACCCAATTGCTTCTGTATGGGCAAATGACATTGTTTCTGGGTGGTAATTATCAGTCTGCTTAAGTGTTTTCAAAAAAGTTACATAAGTGAATAAAAGGTTAGGACATGATATTCACATAAAAATAATAATTATATTACTATGTTTGGATGAAATAAATGCTGTCTTAAAAATGAGTACGATTTAGGGCTTGATCTGGGAACACTTGCTCACATTGAAGATAATGGGAGTAAGTCCCATTAGGAAGATGTGCCCACGTGACCAAAGCTCATGAGCTTGGGTCCCTGCCAGATGAGGTTCTCCCACCCAAGTGCAAAACTAGCTCAGCAGGCAAACCAGCCTAGCTTTGCTGCCAGTTATGTGCCATAGCAGCAGTGTAGGCACCACACTTGAACTATGTGTGCGTGGTACACGGGTCCAGACCTGGCCTTGGCTGGACATCCCTGACTGAGTGTGGAGGTCATATGCTGGAAGGAGGGGAAATAAGGTCACAGAGTGAAACTTTAGGATTGTTTTGTGGAAGAGGAGGGGCAGGGGACTGAAATATTCATGTTTGTTCAGAGTTGTACTTGTTAGTATTGTATCCCTTTTTCCAGCCCAAATGTCTCTTTGAGCACTGAGGTTTTTATTTCTGGAAAGAGACTCTTAGCTTACTATTAAACAATGTAATAGCAAAGGGCACAATAGCAATACTGAAACACCAAGTCTTTTCAGAGTCCTGTCCCTCATCTTGAAAGGCTGAAATGGTCCCAGCCTCCTTTTCTCAGCACATACCCTTTCTTCACTTTGCCGTTATTGTGCCTTTAATTGCAAGCAATGCCAAGTGTAGAAATGTTGAGTTAACACAAAGCCTTTCAGAGAAGACTTTTTGTAATGGCTGGAGCCCATAGGTGTGATAGCTGGTTCTGTGTTCACACTTCACAAATTTCAGATATACTGCAAAATTAGATGTAATTGATCCTGTGTTAGAGCCAAACTTCACTAAATACACCCCTGATTTGTGCCTCAGCACTGTCAAAATTCAAAGAATAAACAGAAGTAATGATGCTCCCATTGGCAGAACATCTCCTTAAGGTAGAAGAACAAAAACAAAAATATTCAAAGCTGTTTTCAGTGTGGGTCCAGAAAAGCTGCATAAATTTCATCTGAATGATGGAAGAGTTTGGCTTCTGTCCTAGAAGGAACTGGTGCTTTTCCAAAGCTGTGTGATGTCTCTAGATACTGTTATGGCGGATACCTTTCTGTTTTATAAGAATAATATTTGTTAATATTTATGTCACATTTAGCTTTCCCTTGGAGGACTGTTAAAAGCAATACTTAAAGAGCTGGGATTTCTTCATTTACATACTGTAAGCCTGATTCCAAGTACTCTGAAATCTATTTTCTGCCTCAGGTTATTATGCGGTTTTAGATACCTTATGGGCAGGTTGGGTATGGATTATGCTGTGCTGCCCAGGTGTAGGTGCTTTTGAATATAGTGTCCTTGGTGTATAGCCTACCTAACATCAACATTTTACAAAAACAGATGTTCTGATGAAGTGTAATTAGTTTTTCCCAAAACAACACCTGCAGTGCTCTCAAACTGGTGATAGCTCTCTGGGATGTATTTCAAATAGTGTTCTATGCCCACTACTTTTGTGGTGGTAGAGTTATGCTGAAGAAGTGTTTAAGAATAAAGTTTGTGACTCTTGGCTATCAGGACATTCTGATGCGTCTGGAGGAGTGAAGTATAACTATATTTCAAATAAAGTGGGTTTGCAAGTAGTTTGCTGGTGGAAGCTTTAGGTGTTCTTCTAAGATCCTTGAATCTAAGCTGTTTTCAGGCACCGTTTCATGCACTTCTGGTGGTCCTCAGAAGATGAGTGTGGGGAGGAAGTGTTACTTGTACCCTTTGGACGCTGCACTGGGAAGAATTGCTTGCAGTCTGAGTTTCTGATTTAATAATGGCGCTCAACTATTGCTGTGCAAAATCTGATTTCACTTCAGAAATGTTGCCAAGGATTGCTGATTAAATAGAGAGGAGAATAGGTTCAAGAAAGACAGGAGAATGCAGTAATCTTTTGTAAGCACCAGGACTGAACGTGATCTGGGAAAAGCAGGTGATTTGCTTTTTAATCAAGAGGTTTTTGTCTGGTGCAGAGGCCATTTTACATCATGTACTGATTTTGGCCAGGATAGAGTTAATTTTTTTCATAGGAGCTTATATGATGTATTTTAGATTTGTGACTAGAACAGTGTTGACAACATAGGGATGTTTTAGCTATTGCTGAACAGTGCTTGCACAGTGTCAAGGCCATCTCTGTTTCTCACTTCCCCCATAGCCAGGAGGCTGGTGGTAGGCCAGAGGTTGGGAGGGGACACAGCTGGGGCAGCTGACCCCAACTGACCAAAGGAATATCCCCAACCATATGACATCATACTCAGCAGTAAGAATGAGGGGTGCTTTTTCTAAGGTGGCTGTTGCTTGAAGACTGGTTGGGCATCAGTCTGCTGGTGGGAGATGGAAAGTGCCTTTGAATCACCTTTTCCCCCTTTTTCCCCTTCACTTATTAAATGGTCTTTATCTTGACCCATGAGTTTTTTCTTACTTTCACTCTTCTGATTCTCTCCCCCATCCCACTGGAGGGTGGAGTGAGCGAGTGGCTGGTGGGTGCTGAATTGCTGGCCAGGGTCAACACTCCACATGTCACAAATTTACCTTATGAGTCTGTGATATTTGGGAATTTAGTTGTATAAGTTGCACAGTAAACAATCTAGCTAAATTATCCTAACAATTTGGGATCATTTAATATTATTAAATTAATTTTTTTGAAACTATTTTCCATTTTTATTCTAATTTATCCTTTTTCCTCACTAACTCTCCTAGTTTCACTGCTGTTGCCATGTTTGTCCCAGTTTAAAGTGCAGCACCTGAAATGAGACCAAAGACTGACTGACTTTGTCTACATTTGGGAAATGCATCAGCTTCACTAATGATTGTTAATCAAGGAGAGAAGTTCTTCAGTTTAGATATCTGCTTCTGAACAAGCTGGCTTGATTTGAGTCATTGTCAGTGGAAGGAAGTAGGCAGTCTTAGAGGATGAATTGTCTCTTTCCAGAATAGATGTCTGAAGCAAGTTGGAAGCGCCAGTTGGTTGGACCTCATCACGTTTCCCTTAGCTCAGAGTTGTGTATTTTCATTCCGCTTGGAAAGATTTACTAATTTATCCCTGTCTTTGGGTAAAAAGACTAATGTTTTACTTAACTCTCTTCCCAAACAACAAAACATTACACTTCATCACATACCTAATTTGTACAAGCTGTTAATCTTACTGTTAATCTTGTTTTTAACTCTTGGATTACGAACATAAACTACGTTTTCAGAATTAGCCAGATTTCTACAGGTTGCAGTGAAGAGAAGAAATCTTACAAACGATACAAAGTAATAATCAGATGGCAGTAGGATAAGTGTTGCATCATATTGGCCAAGAACAGTAATTAATAACATTTTTTCTTTAGGAAACTGTAATATTAGAGAAGAGCATAAGAAAGATCATGATATCATAGAATCATAGAATGGTTTGGGTTGGAAGGGAGCTTAAAGATCATCTAGTTCCAACCCCCCTGCCATGGGCAGGGACACCCTCCACTAGACCACGTTGCCCAAAGCCCCATCCAACCTGGCCTTGAACACTTCCAGGGAGGGGGCATCCACAGTTCCCCTGGGAAACCTGTTCCAGTGTCTCACCACCCTCATGGTAAAACATTTCTTCCTAATACCTAATCTAAATCTACCCTTCTTCAGCTTAAAACCATTACCCCTTGTCCTATCACTACATGCCCTTGTAAACAGTCCCTCTCCAGATTTCTTATAAACTCCCTTTGGGTACTGGAAGGCCGCAATAAGGTCTCCCCGGAGCCTTCTTTTCTCCAGGCTGAACAATCCCAACTCTCTCAGCCTGTCCTCACAGGAGAGGTGCTCCAGCCCTCTGGTCATCTTCGTGGCCCTCCCCTTGACTTGCTCCAACAGGTCCATGTCTTTCTTCTGTTGGGGCCCCCAGAGCTGGACGCAGTACTCCAGGTGGGGTCTCACAAGAGCCGAGTAGAGGGGGAGGATCAGCTCCCTCGACATGCTGGTCACGCTTCTTTTGATGCAGCCCAGGATGCGGTTGGCTTTCTGGGCTGCAAGCGCACGTTGCCGGCTCGTGTTGAGCTTCTCATCAGTCAACACCCCCAAGGCCTTCTCGGCTGGCCTGCTCTCAATCCATTCTCCGCCCAGCCTGTTGTTGTGCTTGGGATTGCCCCGACCCATGCGCACAACCTTGCACTTGGCCTTGTTGAACTTCATGAGGTTTGCACAGACCCACCTCCCAAGCCTGTCAGGATCCCTCTGGGTGGCATCCCTTCCCTCCAGCGTGTTGACCGCACAACACAGCTTGCTGTTGTCAGCAAACTTGCTGCGGGTGTGCTCGATCCCACTCTCCGTGTCACCGACCAAGATGTTAAACAGCGCCAGCCCCAATACCCACCCCTGAGGAACGTCACTCATCACTGATCTCCACTTGGACATTGAGCTGTTGACCGCAGCTCCTTGAGTGCGACCATCCAGCCAATTCCTTATCCACCGAGTGGCCCATCCGTCAAATCCGTGTCTCTCCAATTTAGAAACCAGGATGGCACGTGGGACAGTGCCAGATGCTTTGCACAAGTACAGGTAAATGACATGAGTCACTCTTCCCTTATCCACCAGCACTGTAACCTCGTCGGAGAAGGCCACCAAATTTGTCTGGCGTGATTTGCCCTTAGTGAAGCCATGTTGGCTGTCACCAATCCCCTCCTTATTTTCCACATGCCTTAGCATAGTTTCCAGGAGGATCTGCTCCATGATCTTGCTGGGCACAGTGGTGAGACTGACCAGACTGTAGTTTTCCAGGTCTTCCTTTTTTCACTTCTTAAAAATGGGGTTATGTTTCCCATTGTCCAGTCACTGGGAACTTCACCAGACTGCTACGACTTCTCAGATATGATGGAGAGTGGCTTAGCAACTTCATCTGCCAGTTCCCTCAGGACCCAGGAATGCGTCTCATCAGTTCCCATAGATTTGTGCACCTTCAGGTTCCTTAGTCTCAAACCTGACATTCTTCCACAGTGGGCAGTTGTTCATTCTCCCAGTTCCTGACTTTGCCTTCCATGACTTGGGGTGTGTGGCTAGAGCACTTGCCAGTGAAGACTGAGGAAAAAATGTCATTGAGTACCTCAGCCTTCTCCATGTCCCAGGTAACCAGGTCTCCTGTTTTATTCCAGAGGGGCCCCACATTTTCCTTAGTCTTCCTTTTGTCACTGTGATGGGTTGACCCTGGCTAGGGGCCAGGTGCCCACCAAAGCTGCTCTATCACTGCCCTCCTTCACTAGACAGGGGAGAAAAAGTCTAATGAAAAGCTTATGGGTCGAGATAAGGACAGGGAGAGATCATTCACTAATTACCGTCATGAGCAAAACAGACTGAACTGAGAGAGGGAATTAATCTAATTTATTACTAGGCAAAACAGAGTAGAGGAATGAGAAATAAAATCAAATCTTAAAACACCTCCCCCCACCCCTCCCATCTTCCCGGGCTCAACTTCACTCCCGGCTTCAACCTCCGCACCCCTCAGTGGCACAGGGGGACAGGGAATGGGGGTTACGGTCAGTTCATCTCATGGTGTTTCTGCCGCTTCTTCATCCTCAGGGGAGGACTCCTCTCATCGTTCCCCTGCTCCAGCATGGAGTCCCTCTCACGGGAGACAGTCCTTCATGAACTTCTGCAATGTGAGTCTCTCCCATGGGCTACAGTCCTTCACGAACTGCTCCAGCGTGGTCTCTTCCACGGGGTGCAGATATTCAGGAGCAGACTGCTCCAGCGTGGGGTCCCCCACAGGGTCACGAGTCCTGCCAGCAAACCTGCCCTGGCGTGGGCTTCTCTCTCCACGGGTCCACAGGTCCGGCCAGGAACTTGCTCCAGCGTGGGCTTCCCATGGGGCCACAGCCTCCTTCAGGTGCCTCCACCTGCTGTGGCGTGGGGTCCTCCACGGGCTGCAGGTGGAATCTCTACACCCCCTCATCCTTCCTCCATGGGCTGCAGGGGGACAGCCTGCTTCACTATGGTCTTCACCACGGGCTGCAGGGGGATCTCTGCTCCGGTGCCTGGAGCACCTCCTGCCCCTCCTTCTGCACTGACCTTGGTGTCTGCAGAGTTTCTTACATCTTCTCACTCTTCTCTCCTGCTGCAAAAGCTCTAACTATTTTTTTCCCTTCTTAAATATGTTATCACAGAGGCGCTGATTGTCTTGGCCTTGGCCAGCGACAGGTCCGTCTTGGAGCCGGCTGGCATTGGCTCTATCAGACACAGGGGAAGCTTCTAGCAGCTTCTCACAGAAGCCACCCCTGTAGCGCCCCCCCGCTACCAAAACCTTGCCACGCAAACCCAACACAGTCACTGACATAACTATAGAAGCTTTTTTTGTTGTGCTTGACATCCCTGGCCAGATTGGATTCTGTCAGGCTTTGGCTTTCCTAACCTGAACCCTGGCTGCTCAGACAGTTTCTCTGTATTCCTCCCAGGCTACCTGCCCTTGCTTCCAGCCTCTGTAGGCTATTTTTTTGTGTTTGAGTTTGTCCAGGAGCTCCTTGTTCATCCATGCAGGCCTCCTGGTGTTTGTGCCTGACTTCCTCTTTGTTGGGATGCATCGTTCCAGAGTTTGGAGGAGGTGATCCATGAATACAAACCAGCTGTCTTGGGCCCCTCTTCCCTCCAGGACTTTGTCCCATGGTATTCTACCAAGCGGATCCCTGAAGAGGCCAAAGTCTGCTCACCTGAAGTCCAGAGTAGTGAGCTTGCTGTGCACCCTCCTCGCTGCCCTGAGGATCTTGAACTCCACCATTTCATGGTCACTGCAGCCAAGGCTTCCCTTGAGCTTCACATTCCCCTCCAGCCCCTCCTTTTTGGTGAGAACGAGGTCCAGCATGGCACCTCTCCTTGTTCGCTCCTCTATCGCTTGTAGAAGGAAGTTACCATGAATGCATTCCAGGTGTGTGCAAGTGTCTAACTCCTCTTGTTTATTCCCCATGCTACATGTGTTTGAATAGAGGCGTTTAAGTCCCCAACAAAGTTGACTTACTGACTGGAGGGGCTGGAATTCCTTTGTGCTGCACTTCAGGGTTCTCCTCTGACCTGTGATGCTCTGGGTACCTATTGATGGCACTGGCATCAAACTGGTAGGAGTGGGACGGATTGAGGTGCCCCTCCCCCAGCAACTGTAGTTTAAAGCCCTCTTCACCAGCTTGGCAACCCTGTGACTGAAGATGCTCTTCCCCTTCTCTGACAGATGGATCCTATCAGCCCCCAGTAGACACAAAGCAAGTCCCATGGTCTAAGTCGCTGAACCCCTGGCTGTGGCATCAGTCCTGTAACCATTTGTTGACAGAGACAGAGATAGAGACCTCTGTAATGGAGGTAAACCCCTGAGTATTAAAATATATTCTATTAAGTCCTTTGGGTCTTTAATAACTGGTACTGGGCTATTTGCTAGCTTTGCTGTCTTCACAGTATGCACCGTATTTTTTGGGTGAGAGTACTACTTAGAAGCGCTAAGTCAGTACTGTCAGTTTTGTGAAACTGGGAAGGTTACACAAGCTTCTCTCTTCATACATAAATTCCTTTTTCTAAACGAGATGTGGCAATAAGATCACATATAGCTAAGAAATAAAGATTTCCACCTTCATCAACTGGCAGTGTTTGAATCATCACCTTGTCATTTTGGATTGGGCTGGAAAACTAAGCAAGCAGAAAGAAAAACTTTCACTCCAGGAGGGCAGAATGTTATTTCCGAATCACTATTAAAAAGTAATTAAACATTATTAATATTAACATTAAACATTAATATTTATCGTACCAATATATTATCAAATATTAATTTTTTTTTCTCAGCAAAGGCAGTGTTATCTTATATCCATCATTATGTAACTGGAAAATCTAAATATGAAGAATTATCAGGCCAGTTCTAATTTGTCACTGTGTCAAAGTGGGCCAAATCTTTCTTGTCTGCCGTGACTCTTATGCAGGAAGATAATAAAGCACATTCCCAGCTTAAAGCATACAAATAGTATCCCTGACACCAGTTCATAAAGTGTGGTGCATACTGGGGTACAGGTAGTCCCACTGCCTGTAGCGGTGGGATAGTTTGTACATGTACAAATTGCAGGATGTGATTCAGTGTTATTTGATTTTAATTACTTGTACAGGAAATATGTTCAGACTGATTCTATCATCCACCCATAGCCAGGTCTGACGGTGATGTTATTACGATAAAAAAAAAAGCTGAAACTAATCATATAAAGGGAGCCTCTTGGAAACTCTATTTTAAACTCCTCTGTGCTACCAGTGTCTGGTAACGAGATGCTTTCTTGTACTGAAAGCAGCCCTTTTCCACCAGCAATAAAAGCATATGTTGCATTTTGGTTTTAAATGAGAAATTAAGGTGAAAGTTTTCATAGAAATTGCTTAAATCTGCAACCTCAAAGTGAAAAAGAAACTAAAGCCTTAATTTGGTTCTTGTTTTCCTTTATCTCCAGTTTTCACTAGTAGCTGGGAGGTGACTGCTGAAAGAATTAGATGCTGTCACTGTGCTGAAAAGTACCTAAAGCCAGCCGGTTGGTTTTCTTTCGTAACTTTTAAAACGTCAGGCTAAGAGGTGCAACACATCTTATGATTCGTAGAGGCTGGATCCCCAAGAGTTCCATCAAAGGCACAGAAATGCCTGATATTAAATCAAACTGAATTTAAAATTGTGGTGGGTTGACCCTGGCTGGAGGCCAGGTGCCCACCAGAGCCGCTCTATCACTCCCCTCATTCACCAAACAGGGGAGAAAAGGCATAACGAAATGCTTGTAGGTCGAGATAAGAACAGGGAGAGATCACTCACTAGTTGTTGTCACAAGCAAAACAGACTGAACTTAGAGAGGGAATTCATCTGATTTATTACTAGGCAAAACAGAGTAGAGGAATGAGAAAATAAAATCAACTCTTAAAACACCTCCCCCCACCCCTCCCATCTTCCCGGGCTCAACTTCACCCCCGGCTTCAATCTTCCCCCCCTCAGCGGCACAGGGGGACGGGGAATGGGGGTTACGGTCAGTTCATCTCATGTTGTTTCTGCCGCTTCTTCATCCTCAGGGGGAGGACTCCTCTCATTGTTCCCCTGCTCCAGCATGGAGTCCCTCTCACGGGGTGCAGACCTTCAGGAGCAAACTGCTCCAGCGTGGGTCCCCCACAGGGTCACAAGTCCTGCCAGCAAACCTGCCCTGGCGCGGGCTCCCCTCTTCACGGGTCCACAGGTCCGGCCAGGAACTTGCTCCAGCGTGGGCTTCCCACAGGCCACAGCCTCCTTCAGGTGCCTCCACCTGCTCCGGCATGGGGTCCTCCACGGGCTGCAGGTGGAATCTCTACACCCCCTCATCCTTCCTCCATGGGCTGCAGGGGGACAGCCTGCTTCACCATGGCCTTCACCACGGGCTGCAGGGGGATCTCTGCTCCGGTGCCTGGAGCACCTCCTGCCCCTCCTTCTGCACTGACCTTGGTGTCTGCAGAGTTTCTTACATCTTCTCACTCCTCTCTCTGGCTGCAAAAGCTCTCTCTCTCTAAGTGTTTTTCTTCTTCTTAACTATGTTATCACAGAGGCGCTGATTGGCTTGGCCTTGGCCAGCGGCAGGTCCGTCTTGGAGCTGGCTGGCATTGGCTCTATCAGACACAGGGGGAGCTTCTAGCAGCTTCTCACAGAAGCCACCCCTGTAGCGCCCCCCCGCTACCAAAACCTTGCCACGCAAACCCAACACAAAAATAAATATTCTTTCATAAAGAGTGCAGAGCAATAGCAGCCACAGTGTTTATATCTGTTGTGGTACTTTTTAACTAGTGTGGCCTTTTCTGAGAGGTAGCTAATATTACCACTTTTTTCTGTAGAACAGGCAGTAATCTACTGGATAGGTTGTGGGAATATGCTACATCCTTTAGACCCTACCCACACCCCAAAGACAGTCTAACCCACCCACAGGGGCCTTACTACAGCTTACAGGTACTGTAATGTACAACTGAAATGCCTCTATGCCCTCGTAGCATGGGGAACAAACAAGAGGAGTTGGAGACATGCGCACGCCTGCAGGGCTGTGGTCTCATTGGCATCACGAAGACTCCTATGACTGGAGTGTTGAAATGGAAGGATACAGGGTTTTTAGGAAGGAGAGGCATGGCAGACGAGGAGGGGGTGTCGCCCTCTATGTCACTGACGAGCTGGAGTGCATGGTTCTCTGCCTGTGGATGGATGAGGAGCTGACTGAGAGCTTATGGGTCAGGATTAAAGGGAGGGCAGGAACAGGGGACATTATAGTGGGGGTCTGCTACAGGCCACCTGACCAGGGGGACCGAGCAGATGAGGCCTTCTCTAGACAGAGAGGAGCAGCCTCATGTTCACAAGCCCTGCTCCTCATGGGGGACAATATAGGAGGGGATTATCAAAAAAGGAGGTTCCTAGAATGAGTTGATGACAACTTCCTTCTCCAAGTGATAGAGGAGCCAACAAACAGAGGTACCATGCTGGATCTTCTTCTCACCAAAAAGGAGGGGCTGGTGGGGAATGTGAAGCTCAAGGGAAGCCTTGGCTGCAGTGACCATGAAATGGTGGAGTTCAAGATCCTCAGGGCAGCGAGGAGGGTGCACAGCAAGCTCACTACTCTGGACTTCAGGAGAGCAGACTTTGGCCTCTTCAGGGATCCACTTGGTAGAGTACCATGGGACAAAGTCCTGGAGGGAAGAGGGGCCCAAGACAGCTGGTTTGTATTTGTGGATCACCTCCTCCAAACTCAGGGATGTCGGGATTCATCCCAACAAAGAGGAACTACTCAGAGGATAAGGAATTGGCTAGATGGTCACACTCAAAGAGTTCTGGTCAATGGCTCAATATGCAAGTGGAGACAAAGGGAATAAAGGGAAGACCTGGAAAACTACAGTCTGGTCAGTCTCACCACTGTGCCCAGCAAGATCATGGAGCAGATCCTCCTGGAAACTATGCTAAGGCATGTGGAAAATAAGGAGGGGATTGGTGACAGCCAACATGGCTTCACTAAGGGCAAATCACGCCAGACAAATTTGGTGGCCTTCTCCGACGAGGTTACAGTGCTGGTGGATAAGGGAAGAGTGACTCATGTCATTTACCTGTACTTGTGCAAAGCATCTGGCACTGTCCCACGTGCCATCCTGGTTTCTAAATTGGAGAGACACGGATTTGACGGATGGGCCACTCGGTGGATAAGGAATTGGCTGGATGGTCGCACTCAAGGAGCTGCGGTCAACAGCTCAATGTCCAAGTGGAGATCAGTGATGAGTGACGTTCCTCAGGGGTGGGTATTGGGGCTGGCGCTGTTTAACATCTTGGTCGGTGACACGGAGAGTGGGATCGAGCACACCCGCAGCAAGTTTGCTGACAACAGCAAGCTGTGTTGTGCGGTCAACACGCTGGAGGGAAGGGATGCCACCCAGAGGGATCCTGACAGGCTTGGGAGGTGGGTCTGTGCAAACCTCATGAAGTTCAACAAGGCCAAGTGCAAGGTTGTGCGCATGGGTCGGGGCAATCCCAAGCACAACAACAGGCTGGGCGGAGAATGGATTGAGAGCAGGCCAGCCGAGAAGGCCTTGGGGGTGTTGACTGATGAGAAGCTCAACACGAGCCGGCAACGTGCGCTTGCAGCCCAGAAAGCCAACCGCATCCTGGGCTGCATCAAAAGAAGCGTGACCAGCATGTCGAGGGAGCTGATCCTCCCCCTCTACTCGGCTCTTGTGAGACCCCACCTGGAGTACTGCGTCCAGCTCTGGGGGCCCCAACAGAAGAAAGACATGGACCTGTTGGAGCAAGTCAAGGGGAGGGCCACGAAGATGACCAGAGGGCTGGAGCACCTCTCCTGTGAGGACAGGCTGAGAGAGTTGGGATTGTTCAGCCTGGAGAAAAGAAGGCTCCGGGGAGACCTTATTGCGGCCTTCCAGTACCCAAAGGGAGTTTATAAGAAATCTGGAGAGGGACTGTTTACAAGGGCATGTAGTGATAGGACAAGGGGTAATGGTTTTAAGCTGAAGAAGGGTAGATTTAGATTAGGTATTAGGAAGAAATGTTTTACCATGAGGGTGGTGAGACACTGGAACAGGTTTCCCAGGGGAACTGTGGATGCCCCCTCCCTGGAAGTGTTCAAGGCCAGGTTGGATGGGGCTTTGGGCAACGTGGTCTAGTGGAGGGTGTCCCTGCCCATGGCAGGGGGGTTGGAACTAGATGATCTTTAAGCTCCCTTCCAACCCAAACCATTCTATGATTCTATGATATCATGATCTTTCTACTGTTAGAAATGATATTTCTGAAATACTGTAATGTTGTATTGTGTCCTTTCAAAGCTGTATATAGCTTCTGTCAAGGAATATAGACCTTGAGTTTCTTTGCCTTTATTTTAAGATATTTTCTGTCCTAATAGCCCCCTCTCAAACTGCAGTAGATGGACAGAGAAATCATGAACTGAAGTAAAGATCAGCGATTTAAAATAACGCGAAGGGAAAAGCACCAAGATGTGTACAACATGGGTATGTGTTATCTATGCAGTTTAATTATGGGCAGGGAAAGAATACGCCTTGTGTGAGGTACCAATAATTAGAATTTATTTTTATTCTAATTGATGGTTTAGCCGGCTAGTCAAGATATAACAACCTCTTATTAGTTCAATTACAACAGTGCTAACACTTATAATCCAACTTACCCAGTTTCTTTCAAGGTCAATTAATAATTCAATAAAGATCTATAGACAGAAGTAGCTGCCCATTTTCTCTTACCCTCCCTATGCATTGCTACAGTGAGTTGTCAGTGGCCCAGGTTCTTTGTTGGGAGCAGCATAGTGGGGATGTTGGAAGGTTATTTTATTTTTTTATCCTTGGTCTTTGTGTATGCTTGAGGTTATTTTTGTATGTTTTAACTCAATACATGGGCTATGTTCTTGTAGTTGGTTCATGAGGTTAGTTATATTGTGATTCCTTAGGTTTTAGTGCTTTTCTCTTTTGGGGGAGGAGAGGCACACAACTGCAGAAAGGTAGGCAATAATAAAAATAATAAAAACCCCCTACAACAAAAAACATTTTCAGAGGTAGATCATATATGTGTGACCAGTTGGTAATTTTGCTGTTGGAGCTAGACCTTTTACTACCTGTTGGTAACACCAAAAGCACAGGGCTCATATATATAGGGAGAAAGAAAAGTCAAAGATTATCTACAGAGGGTAAGAGTGATGACAAGTATGGTGGTGCAGTGAGCTGGGATAAATAACATGGGAGATGATTGTGAGAAAATACACAATTTTGACTGAAATTGATGTTAACATCCCTGGAATATGTCAGTTGGAAAAACTGCTGTACTGGGTTTGGTAGAGCAAAGCAAAACAAAATGCAGTGATCAGTTTATGAATGACTGGAGTAACAGTTGTAGTGAAACCATTGGCTTGCCTGGTGATGGAGAGCCTAGAAAGCGTAGTGGGAGGAGAAGGAGCAAGGGCTGTGCCAGGGCCCTGAGATATTTCGTCCTCTTAGGTGGTGAGAAAGTGTATATGCAAGAAGAAACATGTAGGAGCATAGTGTTGTGAAAACCAAAGCATGCGACATGCTTAAACCATGTTGTAGGTGAAAGTAAAGGGAGCCTGGAGAGAACAGGAGCTTGGAGATATGGTCAGGGGAAGTGGGAGAGACCATACTTAAGAGCATTTGTATTGGAACAACGGCCTGGGAAGTTTTAATGTACTAAACACTCAAGCAAGCTGGAAGGAAGAGTTTGAGGATGAGTTAGTGTTCGGTGGTGAAGGGAAAAACCCAATACTTTCACAGATGGGTAAGCTGTTGGGAGCTTTCTTCAAAGTTATGGAAGTTATGGTCTATCCTTTTCCTTTTAAGAAGGAGGAGTAGCAGGTGAGGGAATGGGTTGAAGACAGGAGGAGAGACAAAGTGAGCAATAGCTGGAGACAGGACCGAACTTAGGTAGAAAGTGGGTGAGGAAAACAGTAGAGAAGCTTGATTGCAGAGGTAGAAGGTGAGAAAAGAAGGGCTATTGTGAGTGGAGGGAAGACAAAGAGAAAGAAAAAGGACATAACTTTTTTCCTTTGTGATCCTGTCCAGGATGCAGGACAGGTTGTGTTGGTTTTAAATCCGTGTTTACCTTTTTCAATGGTATTGGTTGCTGTGATTGGTCACTCTTCATTCTTCTCTTTTGTAGTCCCTTAATCAGTGAGTAATATCTGCTGATCTTGTGATGCCCTTTTTCTAGGTCAGGGACCAGATGAGACAGTCTCAACCTTTTCTAGCTTGTGTATTTCTGTATGAGTCAGGTCAGTAGTGATAAAAATGAAAGCCTGAAGGCCCTTTATGGTGACCATTGTTACTGGCATCCATCCTTGGGATTCTCAGCAGAGAGGCCCAAGATTCACAGGAATGGTAAGTAAATGATGCCCTTGCTCTTAGCAGTGGAGCCTTCAGGTCAGGTTGGATGTTTGCTGATGAAGTTGTGTGGGAGAGGTGGAAAAGCAGGTAAATGTGGGGTTTCATATTTATGGGCTGTCAAGACAGAATCTTTCATTACTACAAAAAATTTGGGGTTTTTTTTGGTTGGTTTGTTTTTAAATTATAGGTCTAATCTACTCTACTCTTGTGTTCAGAGTACTTTTTGGATGCCCTTCTGAAATAAATTTTTATAAATAAGCTTTTTATACTCCTGTTTGCTCTCTTCCTAGGTACTTAATATTATTTGTTGCAAATATCCTGCAAAAGAATCTCACTGCCCGCTATATACTTCTAAATGTGACCAGGGAGATCACTTATGCTAAATACCATTGAGTTTTAAAGGAAATGGCTGGAGGCAAGGCACTATCCATAAAGGATGCTCAGTTCTGGAAATAGCCTCCTCTTTTTACAACCCAGATTTACTGACTTAGGACCAGACTCATTTGTTCTGGCAGGCTTTTGTGGTGGATAAAGGCAATGATGGATAGCGAGGCCTAAGGAGATGCTTTGTTTGTTAGCGTGAGGCTTTGGTCAACAATGATTTATAGATTGCAGGTCAAGTTCTCTTCTTATTAATGGGATTGTAAAACATAACTGGGAATTTCACTCTGGGGAAGCAAACTCATTAGGGTGCAGGGGAAGGAATACAGGGAAACTTTTCCTGGGTGATATATTTTGCATAAATTTTGTTTGAGTGCTTGGAACAATAACGAAAGGTGATTTTTTTTCAGTTTTGATGTTGTTGCAAGTATAAATAAATCACCGAAGTGCAGATTCCAAACACTTTTGCACTAACCAATTTTCCCAGAGATGCCTCTTTTATCTGTTTCATTGGGAACAGAGCAGGTTGATGATCTCCATGACTACCTTGTTGTCAGTACATCACAGCTGGTGGCTCAGTATTACATCACAGACTTCAAGCACACAAGTCTTTATTGTTGAATGTGTAGAGCCATTGGAGTGGTGCATTCATCCTATTAAACTGACTTCAGCTTCTTACTGGCTACGCAGTAGGACTTTAATGTGCATTAATATGCTAACTAGGCTTTTTGGCAGGGGAAGATTAAGATAAATGTTGTAGGCTTTCTTAGATATTGAAATGCATCAGGTTTTCTGTTGTACTTAGTGCATTTGTGTTTAAAGGTGAATAAAAGGCTACACCAGCATTTTGACCAGTAAGCAGGATGAAAAGGCTTTTATTTTGGTAGCTTTGAAAGAGAACAGATGTTGGGCTCTTTCCCTGCCCCAGTTCAGTCTTCCTTGATCTGTAATGCTTTCACCTAATGTATACGCAGCTTGCATATGGAATGCTAAAGGAGGAATGGAATCGCATGTTTTTAGTGTGGTCGACTTTGTGTGACTAGTTGTCATTTGACTGTTACTTTACCCTTTTAGTGTTAATTATCTTTTGTATCCAGTGGCGAGGTAGTTTAGTGCTAAAGTTGTAAATTTTTTATAAAAGCAGCTTCTTGTCAGCTGTATGTCCACGGTGTAGAGCAATGGAGTTTTGACACTTGACTAGGATCTTTAGGTGCCAATGTAATATAATAATGTGATAGTAGCAATAATAATCACTTTATGTCCTTTGCATTCTGTATAGGTTTTATACAGAGCTGGGTGGGGAAGAGTTTTGTTTTCCAGTGAGCGTTTAAAAAATGTGGACATATCTTTGCAAATCACTTTGAAAAAAAAAAAAAATCAGATTTGCTCAAATGAAACACTTCAAAATTAACCTGATCAGTTGTGGGTTGTTTTTTGGTTTTTGGTTTTTTTTGGTAACAATTGAACAAGCAAGGCTTTGAAATAAAGGCAATTATAAATAAAACATTTTGCAAAACCTCGATGTGTGGTATGTTGGCAAAATGAAAGCTTTTATTTAGAACACTTCTAAATTAGGAGGTTTGAATCAAAGTAGCTCTGGCTTTAAGTTTTCCACTGCAAAATGAAAACCATTAGTGTTTTGGGTCTCCTGTGGCTATTTACCTGCCAAAGCAATCATTAATGTAGTTTCAGAAAGTTCTATTTAATGCTTTCGAGGCTTTGGATCTTTAAGTAGAATTTTCTGAGGGTGCCAAAGCCAGCTCCTGGGCAGTCTGTTGATGCCAAGAATGTAAGGCCTCTAATTACTCAAAGACTGATGTTGTTACTTAAATACAAATCAACACCATTAATTTAATATGGAGTTGTGAACTGGAATTATGAAAGACACAAGTTGCATCATTTGTGGTAGTAGCTGAGGCATATGTTGTAACTGCTGGCTGGTTTTGTGAACCGCGCATTTATGTTTCTGCGGAACATCTGTATGTCAGGAGATCTGTGCCATTTTCCACTTTCTGTGCAAAACCAGCTGCCTCTGTGGTAGTCTTGTGATAGCATCACCTTTTTTTGCTTTCTCAGATGACTTTCACAAAATGTTTTTTGAGGCTTAATATGCTCCCTGTCCTCACTGTAAACACACATTTATTTGTCTATGTATTTATATACATGGAAATTACAACTGCTTTTCCAAACCAATACCGTAATGTGTAGGTATGATTCTTCCATGCCTGCAGAGGTTACAGGGAAAGGAAGGGAAGGAAACCTGCTGAAGTATATTGACCATGGAACTCTTAGGAACTGAATTTGTGCAAAGCAGGTGGGTGCATCATCCTGAGCATTTGCAGTGGACACCTTCATGGTTTATAGCCAACCGTCCCCAGCTTCTCCAGCAGAATCCAGCAGCAGGGGGTAGAGAAACTGGGGAAAACTTTTTTTGTCAAAACTGAATGAAACTAGGAAATGACTACATAATTGCTAATATTCAATGTGTCACATTGTTTTGTACTGAAGGCAAATTTTCTGGTGGGAACGTAAAGGGAAAAACAGGCAATGAGTGCAGTTGGTAAGTAGCTGTTGATTTAAAGAAGCTGGGAAGAGGAGGAAGAATTGAGAGATAAGCATACGACCTAAACAGGAGTAAAGTACAGGAGTTAACACTGCTGACATTTAGCATCACAGCTTTAAGAAATCAACCCTGATTTGAGTTTATATATCCAGTCTATTGTTTTGAACTGTCATCAGACTCTGGAACACAACACTGTTTTCCATCCGAAGATTTTATTTTCAACTCTGAAAGCTGTAAACATCATTGAAAACAGGGAGGAAATCAAAACTGATAAGCAGGAAAAAAACCAAGCCAATAATCCACCCCTTTGATTTTTAACATACTTTTGTAGCAAGGTTCAGTGGCACGTTGCATGACAATATAGCTAGATGTACAGAGCATCTCAGTAATGCTGTCTTTATCATTAGTATTACAGGAACAGCGTGCTACTAATCACTTTCAAATTAACATAGCTTTTCTGCTTTGCAGCATAATAACAGTGTGCAGAAGGGGTTTTTTTGTTATTTGTGGTGCTTTCTTTGTCTTACCACTGTAGTATAACCTGCTACAAGAAATAAGTCTGATTTTGCAGCCCAAGGGAGTATCAAAACCAGTCAGGTTTTGAAGTCCATGCCTGCAGTGATTTATGTCTGGAGTTTGCTCTAGGACTTAATACTGCAGCAGGTATTCCACCCCAACAAGGGTTTTATCAGGTTGCAATTTTTTCTGTCAGAGAAGGTCTTTCAGATTCTTTCAGGTTCCTTTCAGATATGGTGTGTGTATATGTATCTATATATATGTATGTAGATATGTATAGATACAGATATATGTGTTTATATATATTAAAATTACCGATTGGCTACTTTATAGTTCTGAGAGAAACTTACAGTAAGTTCCAGTGTCTTTTCAGATCTTACCATGTTCCTCACAGTTCCTTCCCAAACAACAATACCGGTTAGATCAAAGGCATACGGTATGCATACAGTAGTGTGCTTATACACTGATGAGTGCAGTGACTATACAGGTACAGTGATGGATGACATTGCAGTGCTGAGGCAGTTGGTTTACTGTATGGGACCCCAGGGTTGGGGTTTTTCTGCTCTAATTTAAATCATAGGAATAACATCATAGGCACTTCAAAAGGAAAGATGTAAGCCAATGTAATCTTCTTTGTAACTCCACTATCAGCTGTTCACAGAAAGCTCATGCTGCTTCTCTTGTTTGAACACTTCAAGCAGTTGTTTTAAAGGAGAAAGCCAAAATTCTTTCCAAATTGCATTGTTCCTCAAGTAACCGTTTATTCTAACCCACTACTGATGGGAGTGAATGGTGATGTGTCGAGAGATTGTAAAGAATGCTGCTGAATTTGACTCACGTTCCTCTTTGCTTTATTCACAGATATTGATGAGTGTGCTGAAGGACGGCACTACTGTCGTGAGAATACCATGTGCGTAAATACACCAGGATCCTTTATGTGCATCTGTAAAACAGGATATATACGCATTGATGATTATTCATGCACAGGTAAGAGCTGTATATTCATGAAAGGAAATAACAGGATGATGGTATTTAGGAGCACTGATATGATTCTTCTGAAGTTAATCTTTGTTAGAGTCACCAAATGTCTACATGAAATGTTAAACAGAATAAACGCCAAAATAATTACAAGGATGTAGTGCAGAAAAGCTAATGCATTTTACAGATTCTGTGTACGTTGTATTCTTTGCCTGAAATTGTAAGGCAGTCTGGATTGTCTTATAGGTCTGCATGGCTTTGTGTGCTGATAGAAAAGGTGAAGGGAGGAGGCTGAAGGGAAAAATAGGAGAGCAAAAATAGTGCTGTGGGTTTCCATGTGGCATACCAGTACAACTTCACTTGCAGTATAATGACTCTTCTGCAAACTTTTGATAGGGTTAAATTTGCTGTATATTAGAAGCGACTGTTCCCTCATTTTGAATTCTCCTGCATCAGCGAGGTTCCCCAGCTGAATCCTGAGTTCAGAGGGCAGGAGCTCTGCCTGCCTTCAGCCACTGGACGACATGGTCGGTCTTATCTCTGTATCTTCCTTTTTTGCTCTACTGCCAGTGGATGCTCTAGAGGAGCTGTTGGGTTCATACTGACTTTCTCTCTTCTAGTCTTCTTTTATTGCAAGGTATTTTAGGGTTATGGAATGAACACTGAACATTTACAACAGCCTTCCGTATCAGAGCCAGGCTGACTGTAAGTGTTCCTGGGAGGAATGTGTTTTTTCCTACCAGGCAGATAACGCAAATATGATTCAAAGATGTGGCACATTCTCTCGGTGAAGAAAAACGTGTGTGAACAAAATAGTACCACTATTTTGTGTCCACAGGGGAACACATTAGCTCTTTCTATAAGAGGATATATTTGTCCAGTAAAACTTTCTTGGAGTTCATATTATCTAACAGTAAAGCTGGCCATAAATGGATGAGAATATTCAGAATGTGGAGAGAGCACTGTGAAGTTAATTTCTAATTTTATTTAATTCTGTCCATTATGTCTTGGCATTTTTTGAACATCAGTGATTTGTCTTGGTACAGAAACAGCTTCTTCATAAACTGGCATAATTTGCTTGCCCAAACATGCACAGCACTCAGGGACATGGATTTGAAACCACATACATGTGATTTTTGTGTGTACTGTCTTACCTCTGCTTGACATTCCTCTCACATACACTGGCAAGCACTATTTTTACTGCAGTAAGCCCAGTTCTTGAAGGACCAAGTTATAGACTGCTTGCAGCAGGTCCTTTCTGAAGCAAGCGGTATGTTTCTGATCACTCTCTCTTGTTTCCACACTCTCAGCTGAGTAAAGCAATTGTTTCACTACCTACTGAGTGTGAATGTTGGGATTATTTTAGGACTGACTTTATCTAAATCACCATGATACTTTTTCCGCTTTGCTTCCCTGAGCTTGCTGTTCCAGTTGAACTCTGTAAATGGTAAACCATCGCAAACAACTTCAGAGAGGCATTCTGTGCCTATAAATATAATAAAGGTATTTCTCGGTACTCTGCACATTGCATTCCTCATATTTGCTGAAACGTACTGTTGTGAAATTCAGTGTAGTTCAAGAGCTCTGGACAGTCAAACTGGTGTAAAACTTGATGGAAATCCATTACAGATCTCACATTCCAGACTGAGTTTGGCTCCACATTTGTAAAGAAGAGTTTCCTGTGAAATCAGCCTGATGGGTGACAAAATGAATGATTTCTTTTCCACCTTTTCCTTGATCAAGCTAGGAAAAGTTAATGTGAAAGGAAGCAAAGTAGATGAAATAGTTTTGTAAGATTTCAAATCTTAAGACTTGCTGTGCCAGATGAACTGTAAGTCAGGCAGTGACTTTCTGTATGTCTGACCAATGCTACTCGCTGCCATTTGGGACCTGGAGTTTTTTCTGGAGTTAAATTGTAATGAATTTTGGATACTGATAGGCAACCATGATGATGCAGTGCCTGTTGGGTGGTAGAATTTCCATGAATGGCAACCTAACAGCATGAAGTGCATACATCACAAAATAACTGCATTTTTTTTTCTGGTTCCACAACTAGTGTGAGCCCCTCCAGCGGAGGCACTGGTCAGTTCCTGAAGTACACCTATGAGACTCTTGCATGACATTTCCACCAAACAACTAGTGAGTGAGAGGTTAATTATGTTTTAAAAATTGAAGGAAACACAGGGTACATTTAAAGTCATGTGCTTTGATCAGTAAATGGCATTTGGTGCTTGTTTTAGTCTATATGAGTGACATTGAGAGCATTTACATTATAGCACTGTATTAAAGCAGGCAGCAAGTGTATATATTTGTACATGAGACTGCTGTAGGTTTTTCACCCCTGAGCATATTCTTTGCTCTTTGCTGGTTTTGCCATGTATTAAAGCTCCTGATTTTGGAGACTTTCATGTGCATTCATTTGCCCAGATATAAATCTAAAAGATAAAGTGAACACAGGTGGGAAGAGTATGTTGCTGCAGCTTTTAACACAGAGCCTATGGAAGTTGGAAACCACTAGATTGGTTAGCATTGTCTCTCCCAAAGAAACTTGCAGTATTCTGAGAATCAGCAAAGGCTCAGTGTAGTAGAAACACTGACTGTGTTTACAGGACATTGCTGAAAGATGTGTATGTTAATAAATCAATGAGAAATAACAGTGGGAGGGAGTTTATGATGCTAGTGACAGTACTTTGCTCTCCTGCAGACAGACCAGCAGGTTTAGTCCAGGCTGTTACGCTTGGGTATAGCTGACTTTTCATAAGCATGATTTTCTCTTACAGCGTACTGTGGTATTTTAAAGCAAGTAGTTTACAAGAAAAACTCGTTATACTTCCCTTTATTGTCTTTTTTTTGGTTTGTTTGTTTGTTTTTAATTTAAGTGGAGCCTTAATAGCAATCAGCTAAACAAATGATATCTAGGACTTGATAAGGAAAAGTAATTTCCAAATATGTTTTGTTTAGAGAATCAAGGCAGTAAAGTGTGTTAGGGATCTCAACCTGTCTCAGCCAACCTTGTATTTGCTCTATTTAAGTCCATCAATTTAATCTGCCTTTTAGGCTTGTAGAAAGCAGCAAGTAGAAATCTTTGCACTTTGAGAATCCAGATACCAACTTGTCCATGCCCAGCACACCTCACTGGGCATCATGAACTCGCTGCAGCTGGGAATTATTTTGATTAAGCTCAATTTTCTTATCATGAGGGTGCTAGTTCCTGAAGTTAAGGACATAAACCAAGCCTTTTTATCTGGCAGAAAAGCAGGACAGGAGAAAAGCAATCATGATAGACCAAAGAGACAGAGCTCTGCAAATTAAGGACATGTTTTTGAAAGGTTTTGTGAAGAACACCCTGTTTAACTTGGCATATCTGTGAAAGTAAGGCTGTGCACTGTCCTTAACAGAATTTTCTGGGGTTTCCATATTTCTTTTTTGTTCTAATAATCAGAATATCTGGCAAAAATCAAAAGTGGGAAAGATGTCTGTAAAAGAAATGGTATTTTAAAACCAGTTCAAACACAGATAGGCAAAATACTTTTACATTCATACCATTGGATAGTCTCTATGCAATTCATGCAAAAAGTGAGTATTGTAGGACGTAACTTCTGCATTGCTCATTTCTATTTTCCTTGACATAGCTGGAAGCATCAGCTTTGCTAGCATCAGTTCTCAGCTACTGCAGAAGGGTATTATCAGGATGCCTCTTGCCAGCTACTCGTGAGAGCCATGCTGCAGAAGCCCCACACAAGGACCTCTTGTGCGCAAAGGCAGTCCTGAGTATTTTAGGGGCATTTTGGTACTTCAAGAATACAACGAAAACTACCAAAGGCTCTAGGACTTACGTTGGTGTGGTCGTATAGTATGCAATTCTGTTCAAATCTCTCACAGAGAGTCTGATACACTTTGGTTTTTGCCAACGTCTGCAACTAAATTTAGTCATTCAAACCTCTTTTGCCTTCTGCAGAATTTAAGTTTTTAGCTAGTCTGTATTTCCCTCTTTGGCAATTCTGGGTTTGACTTGCTAGCTGAAATATCAATGAAACTAAAGAGGAGGCAGATTTTTAATCCAGTTCAGGAATAACAAGAATAGGGCAAACAAGCAACAACTGACCCTGTGTGTTACTAAATGTTAATTTTCAAAATACATTTCAGGTCACACTGTTCCTTGTAATGCTGTGTAATCGAATCACAGAATCCAGTTATGGAACTGTAGCTATGCATAAAATAGGTGACTTACTGTAAGCTGGACCAGAAGCTCTGGTAGCACAGCCTTGTGAATGTTACTAAGCAGGAAGAAAATGTTCTGTAGCTTGGCATTAATATGTCATTGTTTGCACAGGATAGCTGAAGCACAGGAAGGAGATGTTGAAAAATTATACCTGAACCTTGATTAGGCAGGTTATGATGTGAGTGATGTCCATGCAGCTTGCCGGCAGACTAACATAAAATACCTTATTGTTCCATTCTATGCACACATATATAATTTAGCAGCCATTGATCAAAATAGAAAAGAGACATAAAATCAGTGACATTGAAGGGTTTTTCTCCTGTATGAGACATTTGAAAAGAAATCTGTGCTATCTATCTCTGTCAGAGTCCTGGGCACAAAAGACTGATTTAGACAGCTTATAGCTGCTTCCAAAACAGCTACAGTCTCTTTCTTGCTGGCATGTTTATTGCAAGTTTTACAATAGATTTGAATTACATTTTGATTTTCACAACAAAGGATGTAATGAAGACATCAATTTCAGATTTTGTTATTTGTATTCATCTGGGAAGCAAGATTCGCAGGGTTAGACTGAGTTAGTCACAACCATATTTACACAGAAATCTGTTGTTTGTGACTGATTTTATGTTCAGAAATCAATCATAGCTATGAGAAGGGAGATGAGTCCTAAGCTGTACCCATATGCCAAATGGGTGCACAATCTGCAAGTTAAAGGCATAAAAAATATGCCCCGGGCTACCAGGCTTTTCCAACTTTGGTATCATCTCATTCCCCTTCCACTTAGCTCCACAGAACTTGGAATGTAATGGTGTTGTGCTGGGGGAAGGAAGGCAGAAAATGGCTTGAGTCTCTGCTGGGGTAGTTTTATGTGTAGTGGTATGCCACACCATCCCTGTAAGATATGATTAAATCTGAACGCTTTAGTATTTTTCTGAAATAGTAACACTTACATCCTTACTCTGCCTGAGATTACAAAAATGCATGGGCTGTTTTCTTGGCTGGAAAAAGAAAGTTTTCCTTCTAGAAACGAGGATGCAGCCAGTGTCACCTCCAGTCTTTCAGACTGCTGTGTAATCTGCAGCTGGTAGCAGTGCTCTGAGCAGTGCAATACATATCACCATTTATTTTTTTTTTAAATGGAAAAGGAAGAAGTTAAGAAACAAGACATAAGAGCTCTCTTTTTCACACTTGGCTCTAACAGTGGGGAGTTCTGCCTGGCCACAGTGGATGGTTAATCATATTTAGTCTGAACAGATGTCATTAGTTTCTTGCTTGGGACCACTCACCTATCTAAGTAACCCATCAAAGATGGAGCAGAAGAAAGAAAACCCTGTGAGATTTAGTACATCCTCCCTAGATCATCTTAAGGCTGAGGAAGATGCATGCCATGGCCTGGAGAATCCATGGGTTTTCTGAACCCCAGATGATTTGTTTCTGTGCAATCTCATGGGACACTTGGTTTTTTTGGGTGTTGGGTTTTTTTGTTTGTTTGGGTTTTTTGGGGTTTTTTTTTGTTCTGTGGTTGGTTTTTTTTTTTTTGGCTGTCCAGCCAGGATAAAATGGGGAAGTGAATCTGATGGAAGTACTGGTGATGTTCTCAGCCTCTCCTGTGGGTGGGAGTCCCTGAGGTGACATGGGGAAGGTAATGCAGCTGATGTTACCCTCCCAGACAATTTCTCCCCAGGGGCGGTTTTGTTTTCCCACACTTGGTGGTACTGGAGAGGGAGGTGTTGGGGCTCTCCATGAGTGCCCTCAGATGGTATCTTCAGTTGATCGTCCCTGTATGTGTGGTCTGGATAAGGTGGTAAATGACTGAATGTAAGGGAGACATATGAAGTATGGACTGTGTTAGTATCTAAACCAGACTCTTTGAATTAATGTTTGTACATGCCGTGATCTATGGGGTTTGGTAATTTTTTTTTACTTGTTTCTCTTTTTTTTTTTTTTTTTTTGAGAGAGAGAGAAGTGGGTGATCTACAACTTTGTACCTGACACCAATGAGGTTTTACAACGACACAGTACTTTGGCAGGAAATACATATGAAGTCTTAACTGATTAATTATTAAAACCGTATCATGCCTGTTACAAATCATGGCCTACTTCTTCCAAGCCTGTCCCAGCCATGTGAGCAGCCATGTCCATCCCCGCAGCTGCGCTGAGCTGCGTGGGACCGCTCTCCATGTGCAGAGCTAGGCACTCACATCAATATTTTAAATGCATGCAAACCTTGTAACTTTTTTTCATAACCATTTTGCTAAATCCACTCCAGACGATTTTGTCTTTCCTTTTTATTGTCACGTAAGCCAAGTCCTGCTGGTTTTTTCCTACTGCTTGCTTTTAGAAAGAAATTACTTAGAAACCAAAGGAGTTGGCAAAATAGGTGGAGATTCTAAGTCTATGAGGCTTTTATTGTGCATTACAGCCTGGTACCATCATATTTGTGTTCCTGGGTTTATTTTCTGACTTCTGAAGAAAATTGTGAAGAATTTTTATATAACATACCATGACTGTTACGGGAACATTTACAACATTTTTTTGCTCTTCAGTGAGGCATGGTTGCAGGTTCTAAATAGGTAAGGAAGGGATGAAGTACTTCTTTAGAAAAAAAAAAAAAAAGGACTGGGTGGAATAGATGGATGGCTTTGGGCTTTTTGATTTGACCATGTAGAAGGCCTACTTAAAACAATGAAAGATGTGTTGGACTCACTGGTCTTTATTTAACTGCGTGTATCCAGCTGGACCTTGTTAGGCCTCCTCCCACCTCTGCCCCAGTATATTTAAGTCTTTATGAGGCTCAGAGATTTTTCGAACAACATGTTTCCCAAAAATGCTGCCAATGCATTCAGCAGCATTTTTTTGGTTTTGTTTTTTTGTTTTTTTTTTTGCAATAGCCTCTCACAGTAAACTGAAACCTAATAATTGTTTCTGCATAAATTGCCAAGAAGCATGGTGGTAGCAAGTTGAATGACACCTGAAATGTTAATTCTTTGGAATACTGGCAGCTCTGCATATTTTTCAAATCAAATTAAATCACAAATCTGTTGCAAATTGGAAGGAATTCCAAGACCAGCATTAAAATAATTAAGGGTCTGGGAAGATTGACTTGACATATGGGAAAGATTTAAGGAGAAAACTACACATTTAGCTGCATAATGATGATGAATGCGCAAAAAGTAGGAATTATGATAACAATAATACTAATTAATTATTATTTGAGGGGTGTCAATAGTAAAGGGAAAATGTAGGGGAAAGACCTGCACCACTGCAGATCAGTGGCTAGTAGTTTTTGACATTAATTTTTTACATCAGACCCATATCCTCTGCTCTTTACTGATATCATGGGATAACTTTGAAACAAATGCACCTTGTTATAATGCACAGAAAACAGATCGTCACATTTAGTCCGTTCAGTGCTCATGCATCTGATACTCTTTCACCTATCTTTGTGCTTTTTTTTCCCATGCAGCCATTAATGTTTTCTCACTTTGGTTTTCTGACAGGCCACACCATTGTGATTTATTTTACATTTGCTTTGCCCATAATAATCAAAGTTGTGTTCTTTCTAAGCCCTTCTGTTTGGTTCCATTCTTGTAGATAGCTGTGGCTTATAAACAGCCTACACATCTGCTTGGATTTCAGCTAATGCCACTGGCGATGTCCCCGCTTAAGAAAGATACCTGCTGGTTTGGTATTTTGCTAAGCGTTGATACATGGTGGGGTTTTTGAGTGCATGTTTGGGTATGTGTGTACGAAAAAGGATTTTAAAGAAACATCTCTGGAATACTTGTCTCCGTGCTGGCGCTGGGTCAGGAGATGACTGGCTAATGATCTTCTCCAGGGAGTGGGAGACTGTTTTCTTTTAGAACTGGCAAATTTCGTCCACTGCTTTTGAACATGAAGTGTTAAAGGTATAGTTGTAGTCCTCAGTAGAAATTGAAGTTACCTTTAGAGGCTTTTTTGCTCACCTCATCTTTGGAAGTCTCAGTATGTTTTGTACATCTGATAAAAAAGTCTGCTTTGTATGTGCCAGTGCCCAGTTTTCATTATCCTATCAGCCAGGAAATAAATGCATCTGGGTCTTTTTGGTATAGTGTATAGCCAAAGGCTGGGTCTTGCCTCCTTTTCCTTCATTAATGCTTTGTTTACAATATAAGTCTTCTGAGGATGCTTGTGAGGAAACAGAGCCAGTGTCTTTGCAATGCTAATGGAGCCCATCCTTATCCCCTGAGCGCAGATGCCCCGCTATGGGAACCACCAGTCTGGTATCTGGATGGGCTTGAAATGCCAGTAATAGGGACCTGCGATTTTGTTGAAATAACACAGCTCATATGCTGTTTATGGTTCAGGTCCCCAGATTATCAGGGGTTTTGCTGGCTGCCCAGTTGTTACCCTCTGCTTCTTGCAAGATACAGCTATTTTTGAGGGGGCAATACACTCCCTGTCACATGTTTTTTTTGTTAACATAGTACTCTGACACACTTTGGATGAATGATTCCTCTTGGCATCTAGAAACTCGAGTTCATGCAAGTGCATCTGCCTGTGGGCTCCTGTGCAGATTTCACTGGTTTATTTTTGACTTGCAAATCCATCAATTGTTTGGGACATCAACAGGCTGAGAAATCTCTTCTTTTTCCTGTACCGTGCAGCAGAAGAGACGTTTAAATGGCAGGGATACTTGAAAAAAAGTTTTGTTGAATTGCATGAGAAAATGCTGCAGGTAAAATCCATATTTAATACCTAGGGCACAGGCCAGGTAAAATTCCAGACTTGCAATACATTCCTTCCAGATATTCAGGAAAAGTTCATTGGTGGGTTCTGATGTGGGGTGGGAAATGGGTTTGCACCAGTATATGTTGGTAGGAGATAGCCTCCAGCTAGCTGTGAAGTGTGAGTATTTTACAATATCATGTATTACTAGTTATTTTTGATCCAACTGTACATTTCAGTGCTCACAAATGAGTTCTTAGAACTGAAAGGGAATGCCTCTCCTTATTTAAAATGAAGAATAAAATCTAGCTTACATGCGAGGAATGTAGGCTATGTTTTAGCACCTGCACCAATCTCTTCTAAGGGTGGTATAGTTACCTGGGTTTCCATGGAGGAAAGCTACTGTAAGACTGATGTAATCCAGAGTTGAATGAAGTCATCCAGCTTCTGTCTTTAAAGCTGCATGCTTGTCCTCAGTTAATTAACAGTATAAAATTGGCCTGCTTTTTCTGACACACAAGAGCATCCACAAGTCATGTCGAGGATAATAAGAGCTGATAGTGCTTAGTACATTGGTAAACGAGGCCACATTTTAATAAGTGACTAAATATGGCCACAAGATGCAATTTGTTCAGCATTGCTGCATACCCTTTACCCTTCACTGCTGCAAAGAAGTTAAAAAAAAAAAGTCTATGACCTCAGATTAGTTATATGCTTATAGTATACCAGCTTTGTTACTTGAAAATATGGTAATATGAGACATAATGACAATAAAAAAATCTGATTTCTTCCTGTTTGTTTCCCTTGACTTTTGTTGATGAAATCAGCAACACTTGAAGTTTTCCTCAAGTTCTGCAGCTTGTACAACAGCCGAGCTCATTGACTGTGCTTAAATAAAGATTGAGAATAATTGCCCAGTATGGTGCAAGGGACAGAGCAATAAACAAGCTTACTGACAGGGGCTTGTTGTAACATCACCGGAGTGACATACTACGGCTCGAGTAAGGGAATGTTGTAGTCAGCAAAGCACCAGAGAAAACATGCAGTTCTGGATTTATAATGATGTGGGCAAGATGAACCATCTGTCTTTTCCATCTCTGATTTTGGTGATTCCCCCTCTCACCCCCCAGCCCCAGTTCTATTAGAAGTAGCGTGCATGCACATACATTATCACACAGTGTAATCCAGACTCCGCTGAGGCGATGGTGTCCAACTACACTGTCAGGGTTGCTGTTAGTAACAAACACTCTGGAAGTCAGCTTGTACGCACTCAAAACCTCATTTGATTCTGATTTCCTTTACTTGGCCCAGTTTCCATTCTGCTTGATAGTACATCAGCCTACAATGAAGCTCTCAATCCTCTTTCAGGATAAATTCTCTCCAATATCCACTTTCTAGCTGTAAGATAATTCACAAAGCTAATAAAAGAATGATCATTCAGACTGGGCTTGTTGCTAAGCGACTGCATTACTAAGATAAAAACACAAGTCATTTTTATATATCTGCTATATCTTATACAACGGAACTCATTTATGCGTTATTTGGATTGAATCGGGTTATCGTTGACAACTTAGTTTAGAAGGTGTTTTAACTTGGAACAAGACTTTTTTTTCCTTCTTAGAGGATACTTTTTAGGTCCCATTTCCTCCTTGGTTACTGACCCAGTTCATAACAACTGTTCATCTGGCTGTGCAATTATAGCAGGATTGATTTCTCAGCTGATCAAAATCCAACACATTTTTAAAATATCTTTGATAGAATATGATTTGAGTTGATAAATAGAAAATGTATTCCCTTGAAAAAGATATGAATGTATGCTCTTCAGTACTGGACGCTTAATTCTTTTACAGAAATCATTCTTTTACTAAATAAATATATTTGTTATATTTGGTATATATACATATACACGTCTCAATGCATTATAGAGCTGGATTCTCTATTGGCCTTAGGAATAGAGGATGGTAAAAGGATGATATCAAAAGCAAGTCTCTAAATATTTTGCATTTTTACAGCTTCTCTATGCTGTTTAAAATCTGTCTTTCTGCAGAAGCAGACATCAGAACTGATTATTTTGTTTTACAAGAAATATATTTTGCATTCTTAGGGTGAAGAGGAAGTTTTCAATTTATAGAAAGAGGTACAGGTATTGACTTGAGAAGAATATACTTGGTTTGAAACAGTACCTCAGGAAATCATCTTTCATTCATGTAAAAATTCTGAAATTAAAATATTTTCAAACATTAGCATTGCTGAATATTTATCTCACAGTATTACAAGAGGCATCCAGTGTACCTCCCATTTCTCAGTGTTCTGAACCCCTCTGCAGCTTTCAAGCACCCAGTGTCCCTTGACAGCTTCTGCAATACAGTTATGTGCTGTGTCAGTAAAATATGATTGGAAATTAGAGATGTAGGGGTATAGTAAAATTAACAGAGTGTATTGTAAAAATAGGCAATCTAACAAACCATACAGCACTGAATGAATTATTCATTTCCATAACTAATTACATTGACTCTTCATGTTAGAATTTTACTGAAGTTGACACAGGAGGTGAAATTCAGTTTGCAATTAAGATACCGAAATGTAGATGTCTTCATCTAAGCTCACATTGTAATCAACAGAGGTCAAGGATTCAGCTGGACCCAACTCTATTGTTTATTGACAGGTTCTAGGCAGTCATCATCATGGGATTAGCAGATCTGACACAAGATCTACCTTGTAGGTCTTGCACTTTTGAGTGACAGCTGGATTCAAGCAGTGTAAGTTACCTCTTTCCATGGGTTTGAGCCCCTTGTATGTGGGCAACTCAATCCCATGTTAGGTATCTATTTTACACTTGTTGAGTTCTGTAGGTTACCCTGACTGAAATGGGAACTTAGATGTCTATAGCAAGATCTGGTTGCCCAGTTATAGGTCTAGTGCCTTTTTAGATGCTGTAGTGTGTCCTACTTGCTCTCCAACTGCTGTTACAGTCTTCCTGTAGAGCCTTGTGTTGCAACCTTTGCTGATGTCTTGGATACCTGTGAGGTGCCAGGCTAGATGTGACTTTTTAGCTAGGTGTGTGTTTATGCAGTGGAATCCTGCCCAGTAATGCACATGTAGACACCTGAATTTAGATACCTTAATCTGGAGCTGAATTGTTCCCAGAATTACTAGCAACCAAACAGCTGCAGTTTTTCTTCAGAAGAATTTAAGTACAAGAGACTGAAGAGTGCATGGAGTATTGTCTGGTCAAAACTTCTTCATCTGTTCATCCCAGTACTGGACGGCAGTTGTGGACTGTGGGAATTAGGACGATGGTAGCGAGAGGACGGCCAGTGTTAATTAACTGAAACATGACATCCTTTCACAGCTGGCCTTTCCCTCACCCATCCTTCAGTGGATGATCATAGACTGTCAAAGATAGACTGCAAAGATCAGGAAACACAGTAGGTAGCCTTGAGGACAGTTTCTTTGAAGTTGTAAAGATCTTTCTGGCTCAGGAGACGGGAATCTGCTGCTGTCTCATTGAGCGAGCCAGAAGTGAAGGAAGTTGGATAGCTCACATCTATCATGTCTGAGCCAGCTGGTGATTGCCTCGTGCTGCGAGAGCATAGCCTGTTCTCAGAGGGACTCCAGCCAAGGTCAGTGAGAGACTGGAGATACTGTATGAAGCAAGACAATTTTAAAAAAAGGAACAGTGGAGTTATGTAAGGTTATGTGGTCATGCTATATTGAAGTCAGCAGTTTTCTACACATTCACAGTAAAATCAAGGTGACTATAACCATGATATAAATTAGCCAGGTTTTGAGGGTAGTAGAGGGTACTACAGCTGGCAGTATGTGGTTATAATGTCCATCAGTCTGCTGGCATTCTACTGTTGAAAAATATTTCCAATTTTAAGATAACACAGTTGTAAGAAAAGACAGAGGGTAAGAAAGATAACTATCTGTCAAGACTCGTAAGAGGAGATATAACATTTTTTAATTTTGTCCAGGGCTTCAGAACCCTTTTCTTTTAATATTATAGCTGCATGTTTTTTTCTTTAAATGAATATGGAAGTTTCCTGTTTGGACAGATATGAATCCCTGAATTATTTCTGTTCAGACAATCTACGAGCATGGAAACTTTTAATTCTCTATAATTTGATTCCCACTGCATGCCGCACGGCATGTCCACTAGTCATTGACTCCTGAAACAAAGTGTCCTTTGTTTTTTCATGAAATGTTTGTAAGAGATTAACCTGTTTTATGCTAAATGGCAGGCTGTTTCCTTAACTCATGTTTTATACTGTCAGTCATTGTAATTGAGTATTTGTCATCTTTGACAAATCCTTCCTAGGTTTGTGTCTGCAATAAATCTTTATCAGTATTACTCTCTTTTGTCAGTCTTTTGCACTGATGATTCTTAATTTACAAAAAGAGATGTACTTTGCTGCATCAAACTGCTTCTTCAAATTAGAAATTAATTTCTGTAGTCAAAATAATCCAGAAACAGCCCTTTCAGTTACAACCCTCTTTTCCAGTTGTGTGTTTGAGTAGCAGCCTTATTTGTAGTACAGACCCCTCGACCACAGCAGCAGTTGTGTCCTTGGCTGGTCCTTCTTTGCACATGGAATTATGCTGAAATTTACCCTGAAATGTGTTGGTGCACAAAGTAAACATATTGGGCTTATCCACTTCACTGACTCATCCGGTGTCTGTGTTCCTATGCGGAATCCCAAAGAAAGGCTTATACTTTTAGTTCTGCATGTAACTTCTGATTCACACTGAAATGTGCTGCTGATTCTGCAGGCAGGCTGTGGCTGGTCATGCACGAATGCATAGCGTGGCAGCTAAACTGGCACTTTTTCTGCCCTTCTAATTCTGTCTAAAACTAGTTTTGGTTCCAGAATTTACTCTGTCTGTATTCACCAGTTCATCTAAATGAAAAAAGAAGACACAGTGATTGGCAGGACCTCTTTATGGCAGTCAGAAAGGGTGGGCCAACAGGAAGGAAAAATTACCACCTACGGAGAAAATATATTGGAACCCATCCTTAAGGTTTTGTTCTGCTGATGCCCCAAAGAAGACTGACAAAATCATCATCATTAATTTGAAAAGTCATGTTGATGCAGAGGGAAGCATCGCTCTCTACGCTATGCTCCTGTACAAAATAGTCCTAAGGTTCTTGGGTGAAATTTGACTTTTGCTAGTGAAGATACATATTGTAAGGCAGTGTTTCTGAAAGTACCGTGTCTAAAAAAGGTACTTGTTATTTTTCCTGAGGAGATTCTCAATATACAGAAGTGTTCTGTCTTTTTTGTGTGTTTGTTTTTAAGAGAACACTAGTGGTTTTGAGGCATCTTCAGGTCTGAACTAGAAAACTGAAAACAGAAATTATTTCGGAAATAGTAATCAACTTTCTTGAAATCAGTTCTCTTTACAATTTATGTAGTCAGATGTGCAAAAATTGAGGCCCTCTCCATCAGATAATAAAAAACCTTGAAAATCTCAATGTTTCTCAATACCCAAGAGCTCTGTCAACAAGCTTAGCAATAAGATAGGAGGCTGCTCTACCTAAAAGGTTTGTAGGAGTTCTTGTAGGAGTGTTTTTCAGACAGGCTTCCAAATCATCTTAAAAAGACTGTATCTATTTCCTACTGTCGTTATATGCTGCAATCTTTTCCCATCATCTTAAATACATTCTTAGGAGAAATGGTGCGAAGAATTGTATATATTTTGTATTTTAAAAGTATTCCAGGGAAATGCTTGCAGTCAGCTAGCTTGATTAGCCTGTAGCTCACACTGGTCTAAATCAAAAGTCGCTATTGTCAGTTGTCATGAGAAGGCAATAAGAATTAAGTATCTTGATGTTTTATCATTTAATTTCTTTAATCTCATGTTTTTCTTTGGGAATGAGCATTTTGTGAAGATGTCAGTGTACTTATTTATCTGCATTTTATTCGTTCATTTTATTTACCTGTTTCAGTGTGTTTCCCTTCCAATATATTAATAAAAAAATGAACATTTGATTTAAATGGGGAACAGAATTTCATTGTAAATACTTATTTTCTAATGCAAAATAACATTAGAGTGGTAGACTGTTTAATCACGCAATAAAAGATTAATTTATACTATCCCAAATATCTGTCTTGGCAGATATTGGAACTAATTTGTAAATACTTCCTAAGTTAATGTCCAAGTCACATGGAAATGGAGATTTGGACGGGACTGGCAAAGATAAGCAGCTCTGAGTCACACAGACCAATCACCAGGGAAAATATATTGTCAGCAACAGTAATTACAGCAGGTAATTGTGTCATTTACCCTGTTACAGACCACTAAATGTGATGAGTTTGGAACATACCAGCTGTCACACAGTGTTAACTTTGATGTTCAGGGTTTGGAAAACAGTAGTAGAATCTTTTAATGACGGTGCATTTAAGAAAATGAAGATAAAGGTTTCACACTGTTCAAAGTGGGCGTAAACGGCCAGTTCTTTTCAAGATAAGAGGATCAATTTCTGGAAAGGTGGGGGTCCATCAACAGCAATCCCTTTCAATTATTATTCTGTGTTTTTAATAAATTTGGAGTGAGCACATACTTGGTAAGAAGAATTGATTACCTTGTTCCCAGCTCTTCAGAAGGTAGAAATGGATGTAGAATTCAACTTAACTTCTGTCTACATCATTTTAATGTTTGGGATGTTAATAGAGATTGTGGTTGATGGTAGCGTGAATGGGTATTCCAATCTACTTTGAAAACCCTGTATTTATTCACTTAGTACCCTTTCCATGGTGTGGGCTTCATCTTAGTTTAAAAAGTCCTCCAAAGTTGTTCACAGCATCTCAGCTTGAACCCTAGCTTTTCCAAACAGGAGACATATAAGGGAAATAGGATTGCAAAAGTGAAGTCATCCTGGGATATCAGTAGTATTATGAAAATGGAATATCTGGTCAAGGTTTGCCTTTTTCTTAACTCTGTGGTTTGATTCTAAATTCATGTTTTGAGTATTTGAGACCTGAACAATACTGAAGACTTAATGTCATTCATGGTTCTGCTTATTAGAGCAATTCATGGTGTTCTTAAATGGGACAGCAGATTTGATGGCAGAATTTTTCAGATATGTAAAGTTTCCTAAGATATTGGCTGGATGGTTGCACTCAAAGAGTTGCGGTCAACGTCCAAGTGGAGAACGGTGATGAGTGGCGTTCCTCAGGGGTCGGTACTGGGACTGGCACTGTTCAACATCTTTGTCGGCAACATGGACAGTGCAATCGAGTGCACCCTCAGCAAGTTTGCCGACGACACCAAGCTGTGTTGTGCGGTCCACATGCTGGAGGGAAGGGATGCCATCCAGAGGGACCTTGACAGGCTGGAGAGGTGGGCCCGTGCAAACCGCATGAAGTTCAACAAGGCCAAGTGCAAGGTCCTGCACGTGGGTCGGTGCAATCCCAAGCACAACTACAGGCTGGGCAAGGAATGGTTTGAAAGCAGCCCCAAGGAGAAGGACTTGGGGGTATTGATTGATGAGAAGCTCAACATGAGCCGGCAATGTGCGCTTGCAGCCCAGAAAGCCAACTGTGTCCTGGGCTGCATCAAAAGAGGTGTTAACCAGCAGGTCGAGGGAGGTGATCCTGCCCCTCTACTCTGCTCTTGTGAGACCCCACCTGGAGTACTGCGTCCAGCTCTGGGGGCCCCAGTACAGGAGGGACATGGAGCTGTTGGAGCGAGTCCAGACGAGGGCCACAAAGCTGATCAGAGGGCTGGAACACCTCTCCTATGAGGACAGGCTGAGAGCGTTGGGATTGTTCAGCCTGGAGAAGAGAAGGCTCCAGGGAGATCTAATGGCAGCTTTCCAGTACCTGAAGGGGCCTACAGGAAAGATGGAGAGGGACTGTTTATCAGGGAGTGTAGTGACAGGACAAGGGGTAATGGGTTTAAGCTGAAGGAGGGTCGATTTAGATTAGATGTTAGAAAGAAATTCTTGACTGTGAGGGTGGTGAGGCACTGGAACAGGTTGCCCAGAGAGGTTGTGGATGCCCCATCCCTGGAAGTGTTTAAGATCAGGTTGAATGAAGCTTTGGGCAACCTGGTCTAGTGGAGGGTGTCCCTGCCCATGGCAGGGGGGGTTGGAACTAGATGGTCTTTGAGGTCCCTTCCAACCCAAACCATTCTATGATTCTAACCATTCTATGATTCTATGTGCTTATGCAAATATTAATTTATCAATATAAAATGCAGATAAGCATCTATATATGTAAGTACAGAAACAATTATTTGTAAGCTTGATTGGCACTAGCAGTTGAACTGTGGCAACAAAAGCATGGTGTGGGCTAGAAAATCTACCCATGAAACAAGTAAGTTGCCAGTGTCAAGTTTCATACCATTGCAGGGAGGGAAAGGAAGATGAAAGCTAGTTCCATTGCATCTCCATTACTATGCTGTGCTGCTTTTTGTTAGAAGCAGTGCAGACGGCTCTGCAGGGTATCTCCTGGCATCAAGGGCTATGTCTGAACTGCAGAAGCCAGGAGCACTTCCTGGCTTCCAGGGCTGGCTATGTGTGTTAGCTCTTCCCTGACACTGTGCTGTGGTGAGACATGGCTGTGCCATTCTCCCCAAGTGCTTTTCTTTACCAGGGAAGGCAGCGTAGGTGCAGGGTTTGTGAAGGATATATTTGCTGTGCTGTTTTGGTGCACCTCCGTAAACTATCAGGGAGGATGTGCCCTAGGGAAAATCAGGAGCATCATTAGAGACGGTATCAAGGCTGACCTAAGGGCAAAGCATCAATATTGTTCTACTTAACCATCACTGAAGCATATCTTAGTCCCCATTTTCAAGTAGAGAACCGTCTTCAGAATCAGGTGAGCAACACTGAAGGAAGACCTCCTCTTCCCATAGAGCTCAAACACTACAGTTGTCTTATCAAAAACAGTACTGTCCTGCTTGATATCCAGTGAGTCATCTGAGTGCCTGTGTCACAGTACCACCAGGGAAATAAGAGGAACCATCTCATGCATTAAGAAATCTCCCTGCTGCATAAGAGGACAGAAGAACCATTAGTTTCCTAACATTTATGGTTAGGTAAGTTGCTCCAGATTCCTGTGGACAAGAGCAGGATCAAAGCAACAGCAGCATTTCATCCACCACTGTGGTGCCTCTCATTTTCTTTACCTGACAAGCACTATCCTTCATAATGGTAGTGGTGCCGTATGTTGTAACTGTGATTTTCCCAGGAGCCCCAGGAATGAGTTGGCAAACCCTGGTCACAATGCCATCCCCAAAAGAACAGGAGAGAGGCACCAGCTGTCTCCACAGAGCTTTGAGACGCCTATAGTTTATCAAACCAACTTGGGCCAGTACTTGATTGCTGAGACATCTTTCTCCCATCCTGTTGTATGTCCATCCTTCTGTTAACTCTGTGCTGAAAAAGTGTTGTTCAGAGGTGTTTTTGTGGAGCCCTCTGGTTATGTAGATGGTCTGTAAGTTGTTACTAGTGGAATAAGAGAACAGGCAGCAAGTCAGGAGCCTCAGCAGCAGTCAGAGAAACACTTTCCTGCTTTCCTTGTATAACAGAAATATGTGTAGGATGGAGGCCAAATACCCAATACATGTATCTGTTGCTGGTGGCAGACTTGTATAACATGAAGCCTTTTAGTAAGGAAACAGTAAGTTAAAAGGGTTGGCATTAGGAGAAGTAGTAAAATAAACATTTTTCAGTTGGCTGAGGAAATTGGAGTAGCATATTTACAGCTCTAGTCTAGCTATTCTACTAGCCATAAAGTAGGGAGCACTACTATAGGTATAGAATGTGCTATCATTGTCACTTTTGACAACATAATAGAAGATTTTGAAAGCATCAGTTTATCGTAAGTGCCTGGGAGGTTTTGTGTACAATGCAAGTTGGAATTTAAAAAGATTTACCTAGGAACAAATACTGCATCTGGCCAGATTAAAAAAAAACCCAAAAAAAGAATTTATGGAGAAAGTTTACATGATGAAATACCTTTTAAAAGATAGAAATCTTATTTTTAAATGTCAGTGGTAAAAGAGACAAGATATTGAGATCAGTTTGAATTAAGGCAAGAAACAAGTAGGTGACAAGGTCACAGACCTTATGTCTAGACTGAAATCTCTTAAGGTGGGATTTTCAAAATCATTTTGCATTTGCATTACAGTCCTGCCATTGAAATCAGTGGGAGTTACAGATTTTCCTTTAGGGGAAACAGTTAAGCCTGTGCTAAGTGCTTTAGAAAATCCTTCCCTTAAACTTTTCTGTTCAAGAAGGAATATAGAAAATGGCAGACATGAAGGAAAGTGGAGATAAATTAAAGCTTTTTTAACTTTAGCTGTCATACTAAATAATCTTCAATATATTTCCTCTGCCTAACTGGTTGAAAACTGTAAAAATTCACAGGCTGTTACATGAAGTAACACTGATTAATATTACAATAGAAGCCTCCATGAGAGGAGTGTGAGTATTTTGCAAAAATGTGTCTTGTTTTACCCTTCAACTTGTCCATTGTGGCTGAGACCAAGAATATCTGTGTCTTCCCTGAGTTCCAGGAGATCTTGGCATGGACTTCTTGGTGTGCAAATACCACAGGAAGGGTGGACTGGTCAACATTCAAGTCGTGTCTTGGGCTTTTCAAGTTGAGTTCTAGGGGAGAGTATACCCTGCTTACAGCTCTAAAATCCATTATTAGAACTACAGAATTTGGAATTACTAGTGGACAATTCAAAGGAACTTGCAGCTAAGTTACACATTCCTTCAGTCTAGGAGGAAAACCCAGAACAGGAATAACCAAAAATAAAGAAAAGATTTTGTGCAAAGGAAAAAGTAAAAGGGTAGGGAAAAAAATGCACCTCTTGTAGGCTTTGGTGTGTGAAATAGTTTTCTTTAGATGAAAGTCTGTTGTGAAATAAAATGTAAAATTGAAAATCATCTTAGAATAAGTTTTTGAAAAACTAGCGTTTACTAGGGTTAGAATGTCCCATGGTTTTGGAAGTTATATTTGCACATAAATATGCAGTATTTCTCTAGGGATTTTTGGTCCCAGGATCTTTCTTGTGTTAGCCACATTGGTAAAGAACAAAACACATGTTAAAAGTTTTGGTTCTCCTAGAGAGAAAAGAATTTCATTATTGGAAATGGGAGGTGGGTAGGGATGGATTTCATCATCACATTCAGTGTCAGGATTTGTCTTTCTGTGAAACAAATTATACCAGTTCCAAAAGTCCAGCTCAGCCCATGCCTGTCTCGAGTCTCATCAGAGCTACAGCCACCTCGGGGCTTTCTCCAAAGCCCTCCTAGTCTCACAGGCGGATGCGAGGAGAGTGAGTGCTTATTCCTGGTAATGCCTTCTCTTGATTAAGTGTTTTTTTCAGCTGCTTTTAATCCTGCATTAATAATTGCCATTAATATAGATTCCTGGTTATGTCTTCCTAGTAGTATAACTAAGATGCAGTCCTGGAGCTTTTTCATAATAGATATGAAAAGGAACGCTGGATTTTGACTGTATCCCCAAGTGAATTTTCTTCCTAAGGTTTCATTACAGCTTTCTTGTTTTTCCTTTTATATCATATTAACACCAAATATAGAAAAGGTAAGTAAGCTAATAGATAAAAGAAAGAAGTAGACATCTGGATGAGATGATGGCAGCTGTTCTCCCTGAAGAACAACAATGGACTAAGTAATTACAGACAAAAACAGCATTTCAGAAAGCAAGACGGTCTCTACACAGACCTTGAAAATAGAACATGCACGTGCCAGAGCTATTTTTATTATCAACATAATTAAGAGAAAAAAGTAGGAAAATTCTGGATGTAGATCTACAGAAATTGTTATTTATGGCTGCACTGAAGAAAGAATTAGAAAATGAGGACCAAGAGCAGCATGGATATGTGGGAGTGGATGAAGGTGAAAATCAATCAACAGGATTAGCAGTGAATAGACTATTGTAGGGAAACCTGGCTTTTCATATCGCCAGCTTTGAACTGAGGACAGCTGCTGGTGGTCATTAATTAATGATTAATGACTTCAGCATTAGCTAAGGGTAAACTGTGTGATGGCAACTCTATGAGAAATTAAAGCATGGGTTCCATTCGATGTTGAATTAAGGAATATCTATAGTAAAATGAATTGGGACATAGTTGCATTGGGGAATATAAATTAAAAAAATTAACATAAGTCTATGGAAAACAGCATAATCATCAATAAATTTACAGCATTTGCTCTTTGAAAATAGCACGCATGTACTGAGACTTTAAGTAACCCTGCCAATTAGAGTTTAAATTAGTTAATATGAAGTCTTAAAGAAATTAACCATCTGTCATTTCCCAAATGATCTTAATGGAATAAGTCTTCCAAACTACCCATATAATTACTACAGATTTTTGTCTTGTACATGAACCATATGAGGGGAAAAAAGCTTTTAATTAAGATAAACTGTAAGTGGGCATTTAAGTGTGTTGGCTATTGATAATTCAAGTAATTCCTATCTGTTGTCACTGCTGTGACTGTTGTCACTGCCACATCAGATGGCCAGCTGCTCGCTGTGAGTCTGTAGATCTATACCAAATCAATGGGGAGAAGACAGGGGGCAGAAAGTAATTCGAGTTCAAGAACAGAGAGGCATTGAAAGGAGAAAATACCTAATATGTTCTCTTTATTTAAATTATTTTAATTTAATCCTGGTCCACAAGTTCCTAACTCAGAAATTAATATCTGCTGCATTGTGTTACGAGATTACAATTAGAGGGGTGTATTTTATTTATATTTTTGGGAACTTTTATGCATTTCCGTGCCTTAAGTGTGATCTCAGCTCTTATTTTCCAATGTTGGTAATACATGGTTCAGAAAAACTGTCAACATAATACTCTTTACCCATAAGTAAGTGATGCCACTCAGTCATCGGTCCTTTTTGCTGTTGGGTTGGATTCTGTTTGGTGGTTGTTTTTTTTTTTAAGACATTTGCAGAATTTGGATGCTCAAGGCAAATATTGGGAAGCCTTGCAGTATGCAAGTAGGAAATGCTATATGGACTTTTGTTTATTTTTAATCATGAAATACACAGTAGGTGGGGTAGGGGATGATGTTGCATAGTGCTAGGATAATGAGGAGGTGGCAGGTGGCACACATTGTGGACAACATGTTAAATTTTACTAAGTTCTGCAAGAATCTCTGCACAGTCAATAAACTTGGTAAGACAGATCGCCAGCTGTCATTGCATGGACATACATCACAGGATCTAGTGGATCCCGATCAGTTTATGCTAGCAGTCTTTCTCCCTGGGACATAGTACTTCACCCTAGATATCCTTCTGAAGTAATGACATTTTTGCCAAGCTAACCATATGGAATATTCTGGAGTCATATTTCAAAATGAACCGAAGTAAAATACAGTACATCACCCTTACTATATGTGCACATATATATATGTATGTATGTGTGTACATATATTTGTGTCTGTGTATAATCTGTCGCTGCACACCCAAATATGCATAAGTGAATTAATTACATCATCACATAATTTTTTTGCATCTCTAAGTCATCCATGTCATAAGAACTATTTAATCGAACATTCATGCCCACTTATTGTTATTATGGTTATTACCATGGAGCAACAGCAAATTTTGGAGTTGAAAATTTATTTCTATCTAGAAAGACCTGATTCCAGAGATAGTTTGGTCAGTATAAATACTGTATTTAAAACTTCAGCTGATTCCCAGAGCAGAGACACTATGAATTTTAACACTGTCGAGCAGAGTCCTGAACAGTACAAAATGGAATTTACATATATTAGATTATAAAGCTTTAGAAGTAATCATTGAAACCAGAGTATTTGGTCTTTATAGAAAATGTTTATTCAAATTCAAGTTTGCAAATCATTAAAATCTCTCTGCAAAATATTTTTTTTTCCCTCTGTAATACTCTCATACCTGGCCTATCCCCATCTTCATTATGGTATGCAGTGAAATAGGCATAGAACTTCTGTTAAATGTGTGTCACGTGATTTCTAGAGATGCTTGAAATAAATGGCCTTAATGTTGCTTCTTGCAGCATCAGAAATGTATTTGGGAAGTACTGACTTTTCTAAATAATGCAAATAATGTTTCTATACTAGTTTTTGAACTTAAAAACCACATTAATGGCTCTTTTTAAATGATTCTTTCATAAATTGCTTTTTTGCTTCTTTGTAATGCACGGTCCTATCTGCTTCTATGGTTCCTGGTTTGATATTTAAGATTTCTGAACACAGTCTCTGCAATGTCATCCTTATTTAAGGTGACTTTCTAAATGTTTGATTAAAAAAAGAAAAAAAGCAATAAGCATGAATTAGTGAAGAATTATCAACAGACCATCACCCTTTTTATTACAAATAAGTATTTCTATTAAAAGCTGGACAGTCTGCCTTGTTATTAATAGAGAATTCTGGAAGAAGCTGTTTCTGATCATCTCTTTAAATTGGTGTGGATAGTATGCCGTGTGCTGGCAGAGTGAATGTAGTAAGATGCTTTATGTACAGGATTTTTTCTGGTGTAGTTTAACCATTTGTAATCGGTCCATAAAAGAGCCCGTCCTGAAGCGCAGGCTGACTGCTCTTTAGGCGCCACTGTAAGAAGGACTATGAAGAAGTACTGTGTTTAAATGGGTTTAGGTGTGTTACTGAAGCTAAGCTCAGATGATACAGAGCAACAAATCTAGATGGATTGTAAAACATCCTGATTCTTTTTTTGCTGATTTTTTCCATTCCTATCTTTTAAAAATCTCTGCTCCTTTAATTGAATCACAAGATTTCCTTTTACTCTGAGACATTTTCCTCCTAAAAAAATGACATGTAAACTTCAATCCAAGACTCATTTATCAGACCATGAATTTTTCATGAGTTGATAATATTTGATTTAAATAAAAATAGACCTGAAGTTTGAGCAGATAACCACGGAAGTAGAAGTGCTGGCTGTTTTAAAACAGTTTGGGTTTCGTGCTGGACCCTCCTCCTGAAATGTTAGCAAGCATCCTCCATGAACTTTCTTACAGGAGGATATGAAACACTGAAGTTTCTTAGGGCAAGAGTAGAAAACTGGTCATATTATCTTTGAATCCAAGCTCCCTTACTTAGCTGACAGAAAGTTAATTTTATTGATACTGTATGCTTTAAGAAAAATCCATCTTAAAAGACTCAGTAGTTTTTCTTAGCCCAGAGGGTAAATGTTAGGAAGGCACACTCGAGTGTGACAGTCATCTTTTTATACAAAGGACAAACATCTGTGCAAATGGTCTTCAAGGCCCCGGTACTGGAAGACATTATAAACACGGTTAATGCCTTGTTGTACTGGAATGCCAATAGCAAGTTTGCTTGGCATAGAGGCCCGAGCACTTGCCCTGCCTGTGGGCACCCCGATGGGCTTTCAGAGCTGCTCCAGCCGCGCGCGTAGAGCCGTTCCTCTTAGGGCGGCAGTCCGCGATCGCCTGCTTTCCTCTAATGTACTCTTATCCCTAGTAAAGAGCTGCCATATGTGCCGGGGGTGCTTTTGCATTCCTAAGGCGTGGGGTGCATGGCTACACTTCCTCATTGAGACTGATACTTAATTTGTCAAATTCGGTGATGTGAGCCGAGTTTACCAGTGTGATGTACTGTTGTATAGACCCTACCTCCTGAGATACCAAGATAATGGCTTTGGAAGATATTTTGGCCTGCTGAGTGCATAATGTTTCGCACATTTCCATAGTTATTTTCCTGTTGTGTTATACAGAACCTTTAAAAATGAGAAAATAATATATATTTAATATTAAATAGCATACCATATTTAAATAATATCATAATATTAACGCAAACTAAGAAAGCCAGGATATTATTACAGTACATATAACACTTTTACCTAAATTGCATGGTCATTACTTTATTTTTATTTTCTTTTGTGGACTGATTTAGCATAAATACTGTTTCAGCCAGCACGAGAGATTTCGCTATGTTAAGAGGTCAGAGTCAAATATTGTAACTGGATTTTAGAGGGGCTGGATCATTTGGTGAACAATAACAATTTTAGTTATTCATGCTGAGAGCAAAGTAATTAAATCTCATGTTTCAGGGCAGAGCCCTGTAGCCTGTGCTCTGCAGCATCCGGCGCAGGACTCAGCTCTGTAAGCGCTGGTGCCTTGGTGCTGAGGGTTGAGGACAGCGTTGTTGGTGATAGAAGAGACACATAAGTCCTTGTTTAGAAGAAGGATATTAGGTCAGTCCAAACAAATAAACGCTTAACAACAACAACAAACCCACATAAAAAAGAATAATCTAAACCTGCGTAGTGTTTAAAATTGATCAGTTACATTGTGGTGATTTTTTTCCCCTTTTAAACAACAGGTACTTGCCATTACTAGAGGACAATTTACATCTACTGATGGATTAGAGATGTGCCATTCTGCCAGTTTCATACTCCTACAGTTTATGGCCAGTATTGAAATAGCAAGTTGAACATTTCCATAGTGATTTGCAAATGTTAAGAAATTAATTTTCCTGACAACTCTGTGGGGTATGCGCAGACTTCAGCTCTTTATTTATGAAGGGGAAGATTCAGAGCAGTGTGGCATACCCAAAACTGGGGCAGAAGGAGCATCCGATTCCAGATTTGAGACCTGTGTTAGATAGCCAGAACTGGCATAAGCTGCACTAATAAAATTTGCTAAAATGTGCACAGAATGATGGCTATGAAAACCTCACATGCAGGTTAGTTCACGTGTGCTGATTGAAATTAGGTGCCTTTATGTTCCCCAAGCAGTTAAAATTAAAATTTCAGGGGTCTGAAATTATTTATGGATAGATAACTGTTGTTGATTTAAAGAAAATGCAAGGAACATCTCCACAAGATGGAAACATTTCATTTTGATGCCTACAGACTTAGATATTGCATTTTGAAAATAGCAGAGTATTTTATGTAACATTTTGAAATTACACTTTAGAGCATCTTATTTTGAAATTGCATTTTCCATTTCATAAAAATCAAAACTAAGACATTAAAATGTTCAGTAACCTGATCACATATACAATACTTTTTCGTTTCGGATTAAACAGTGCATTGCAAGTTAACACAAAATCATATTGTCCAGACTTTTCCTTTATTCCCAAAAGGTGCATTTCCCAGTATGGCTAAATCTGGTCACCAGACTGAGGAGCTTCATCCATTGCACTCTGGTGCTAGGACACACCATGCTGAAAGTCCCTTGCACAGCAGGCAGACCTCTGTTTTCAGGTCACTTCATCTAAATAAAGTGCAGCGTAAGCACTGGAAGGAAGGAAAACGGGCTACGTTTTGAAGTCCTGCATTCTGCTAACCGTATCTTTTGCAGTTTGGAGCGTGTGTCTCGCACCATTAGTCAGCTTTCTGAAGGAAACCCTCTGAATTCCGCATAAGATAAACCTGCATGAATAAATTATACACTAGAACTAGCATATGGATTTCCAGTATGTTAGCCGGCTCCTTGGCAAATGTTTACGAGAACACTGTAGCCCACGTGGAAAGTATAATGACGGTGGCTCCCTGTTAATGAAACTGGAGTTATGCTGCAGCACAGTTGTCACACACTAGTATGTGCTAAAAATACACACCCTGGCTATCCCATGGTTACATGTTCACGTAGTCCTATTGTCAGCAACTACTGCTGTGTTTCTCTCTTCTTAACGTGGAAACCTATACAAAGCTTTTCTTTTGTTGTGTTTTAAAAATTCAGGACTATCCCATTCTTGTTTCCCTTTTCAGAGCATGACGAATGTATAACAAACCAGCACAACTGTGATGAGAACGCACTCTGTTTCAACACCGTGGGTGGGCACAACTGTGTCTGCAAGCCGGGTTACACGGGAAACGGTACCATCTGCAAAGGTAAGCTGCTGAAAACCCCAGGGGTACGTCAGCCTTTGAACTGGATGACATCCTTTGTTGTAGATGACGCAAATCTGTTCATGCACCCTGAAGAAGACAGACAATATGCGAGGCTAGGCATTTAGGTCCTGCGCCTATAAGAAGATCTTCATAGACAGATATACACTGACTTTGCATTTGGCAGAGTCACAGTAATTTGAGGATGATGCATACATGAGTTAGTATACTCTAAAATTTGAAGTAATTATGTTTCATTTGTCTCAGGTTAAGAGTTTCTATACATGCTACACCATTCAAGGAAGCCCACAGTTACCGGCAAAGTTGTGGCTGTGAAAACATTGTCAGATCTACATTGTCCACAGTCAATCACTTGCTATTTTGTTTGGATGAACTGAAAGTTGTTTGGTATGCTGTGTCTTTTTATTCTAAATGAAAAAAACAGTAGGTGTGCATGCACAAAACCTTGGCTACACACGAGGTGGTGCCTTGTTTTCTAACGTTCTTGTTCACTGGTAAACTTCAGAAGTTCTATTACTGGTCTTGGAAAGATATGTTCCCAGAGATACAATGCTGCTTTTATTTCTGTTGCATTTCACATCGGAGGAGATGATACTTTGTACTGAGGTACTGAGTACTGGGTACTGAGGCCCAAATCCTCAGAAGTCCTCAGGCTCCAAGCATAGGATTTAGAGGATGCTTGAATAAAAGTAGTGTAGCTGTAGGGGAACTGGCTTAGATGTGAGAAGTGGTCTTGCTGCAACAATAGCATACCCAGCATTCCTTGAAATTGTGCCTTGGTCCTCTTGATCTGTAAGCAACCCAGAATTTCTTTAATTTCTAAGCCTGATTAAGATCTTAGCACTAGTTATTCCTTCACCTGAGTCACAGTATGATTTTTCTAAATGTTCCTAACATAAATGAGCTCTTCATAAAGCACGGCAGCCTAGTCCGCTTCAAACACATGGATAGAGGGAGAGATGTCAGCAAATATGCCCTTTTACGCTGTGTTCCCTCCTCTGGGGAATGGGAAAAAAAGTCTTAGCCTGAGGAGGTTCAAACCCAGAGCCAGTCCTCTCAGAAGAGAGCTCTGTCTATGCAGCTCACTCCTGTGCTGTGCTTGGGAGCATTCCCCAGTCCTTCTGCTGGAGGTGTGTCAGCTTACAAGGCAGCAATTGAGATTCCTTTGGGTCAAAGAGAAGGTGCATAACCCTAGAGCACAGCGCTCGGCTTTTCTGCCTGGGTAAGAGCTCTGACTGCAGGTCGGACACTTCAGAGGGCACCTGGCCCCACTGTCAAAGAAAAGGGTATCCTTCCTTCCCTTTTCAATACTGAAAAGACAGTATGCAGTAGAAGGCTCTGAGCCTGTGCATCCCAATTTGAGAAGTGTACGTCTCTGCAGCCCTGGCGTGGATGCCAGCATCCTTCAGAGAGACCTGGATGCGCCTCTCGTCCCCATGGCTTTGGCAGCTTTTCAGGCGCTGTGCTGCCAGCCGTGCTGCCATGCACCGTGTCGTCCTGCACCGGGAAGCCTCAATGTCTCTCTCAGTGCCAGGGGCCTCACGCCACATGGATGGTGCCTGGAACCTGAGAGCTGGAAAGCTCAAGTCAGTAACACTCATGTTCTCTCTCAGATGAGCCTTAAGACCTCAGCAGTGGTGCTGCTACACAGAGCAGCTGCAAACCAAAGCCTGGCATCTCCAGTAGCTGGTTACAACCGCAGGGCTAGACCAGTGCCCTGGAGCAACTCTATACGTCGGTGATAACCTCCATCTGCCTAGTTTCACCTACAGTTTTTTCTGTAGTTTCTTGTGACCAGAGCATTGCTCATTCCATATTATGCATGCAATCAGAGCAATTAACAGCTGTCGTGTTTTCTGTCAGAGCTGGTTGCATTCCTGTGTCTGCAGAAAGGACTCTTTAATGCATACACATATGCACAACTGTTTCTGGAGCATGCTGCACCTAAATATGTGAGCATGGCTTCTCAGATTGCAGCGTGCCAAAGAGCAAACCCAGGGATCGATTTCAAACTGTAAATTGTAAGAGTTTTTAAGTTCTTCAGAATTCCTTGAGACAAAATTACTATTTTTATTGTTCCAATCTAATCACTTAATCAAGGAATAAGGTAGCCAGACAATTTGGTGTTCAGTTATGCCTGTTATGCCCAGACCTTTATCTGGGCAGCAGCGGAGACCAGCACTGCCCTAGGAAGAGTCTGTTCCTGGGGAGGATGCTGCCTTCCACTGCTTCCCAGTGCATGTGAAGGAGCACATATGTGAGCGGTTGTCTTCAGATGATTTACTCTAATCTCCTTCTGTAGCTTGTCAGCCCATCTGGCCAGTGAGGCAGGGGGGCCATAAACCATCTTCATGACCTCTATCCTTAGGAGAAGGCAGTCTCTGCGCTCAGTGCCGCAGGGACCGCGTTTCGTGCCAGCGGCCTGTGGCCACCTGCATGGCTGCTGAGCGTCGTTCTGTTACCCATATATTGTGATTTTGCATTTTGCAGCATTTTGCAAAGACGGGTGTAGGAACGGAGGAGCCTGTATTGCTTCCAATGTGTGTGCCTGCCCACAAGGCTTCACTGGGCCCAGCTGTGAAACGGGTAAGATTATAATTGAATTTACGGTGAAGGTAATCCAAGGAGGATGTTTGAGGTAATCCAAGAAAAAAGGATTATTTGTGTGCCCTGAAAGAGGAAGCTGCTACTAAAAAGTTACTCACTTTTCTTATATGTCTCCCAAGAGAAAATATTACAGCGGTTCTAATTAGAAGCACATGGACTGCAAAAATGAGAACATGAATTAAGACATCTTGGGTTTTGATGTTTCATAATTAATAAGATTATTATAGACTTGCTTTTCACCTCAAATGGCCTTTGGTATCTCCTATAAATGGCAGATAATCTGACATCTAGAAATAAATTCCAGTAATTGACTACTTATGTGCTGTAAATGTGTGACTGGTTCAGTAGCCCACCCTCCTTTGCAATCTTATTTGGAGTCTTCTGATTAGCTCAGTGTTCTGACTCACTGTTAAGGCAGGTTTCGGTGTTCCTACTTTTACTTCCTTTTGCAGGCATTCCTTTCTCTTCCTGCTACCCCTGAGGATGGCTATACCACAAAGCCTAGTTTTAGAAAGTTATTTTTTAAGTCTTGGATCTAGTCAAATTGTATTACCCAGCAGAGTATGTAGAATGTTAATACTTAGCGTCTCAAGTGCCTGTAAATAATTTCTCAAAGTTCAAATGAATAGTTTCAGCACCTTTATTTATTGCTGCAGAATTTTTAAATGCATTCTAACCGTACATGCCTCCAGGAGGTAAAGGGAGAAAGCTCACTTAGATTAATTGGCTTCAGTATGCCTAATAAAAGGGCAGTCTGCCACCTATGATTGACTATTGTTGCTGTTCTACATTGCCTTCAATAAATCTTCCAAACAGAGGAAAGGAGGTCATTTGAGCAAGTATTGCTTTCATCTGACTTGTAAACATGTCCAGTTTAATGAAAAACACAGACTGATCTGAATTCTGTATTATCTGGTCCATTTGAGAGGTGAGAAATGTGATTGTTTTCGTTCTTCTGTATTTGAGCGGATATTACCACAGTGCACCAGAGGGATGCTCTGTGAAAAGCAGTATCCTGATTGTTCATCTATTTCTAGAAAAATGTCAAAAGAGCAAATTTTCAACTATTCCTCACGTTTCACAGACTGCAGATAACATGGTACAGGACAGCAAGGTCTCCTCAATGTAACAGTGTTGTGTTTTTGCTTGGAACAAATTGTGTGCTAAGATAATGCTCAAGGATTAAAACAGTTACTTTGTTTTAGTAATATTTGTCTTATATGCTCCTTGCAGCATTTTGCTGTTATCAACTAAATATAACATGTATAGTTTCAAGGTCCACATTCATCTTTTCCAGCTTTATACTCCTTTCTGAAGTGTGTAGAGTAGAAGCTTATTTGCTTTAGTCTCTGTATAATCAATATTAATAACCACTATCAAAGAGAGGTCTTACTGGCTTTTCTGAATTGCCCCTGGAAGTCCTGCCTCTGCTCCCTTCTTTAGAGGGAAACCCAGGGGTGCTCTGTTCCCAATTCAGAAAGTTCAGGCACCTTAAGGTAACATGTTAGCCTAAGTGCATTCAGCCCCAAATGTCCTTCGAACGCAGCCGGACTGCTGGCCTAACTGCCTGTCCTTCCTGCCCTTCAGGAAACGAATAGGAGGGCAGGCAGAGACTTGGACCAGATCTGAATGCTTTTCTGAATATCCGATCTCGACATTTAACATAGGGTTAGTTTTCACCTGATATCTCAGAGCTGGTGATACTGTTGTTATGATTTGGAGCCGGTTTGCCATCCCCAAAACAGTTTCATAGGTCGGCTTTGCAAGGAGAAGTCCCTCTGTCCTGGTGGACCTCCGCTGGACCTCATGTTTTTAATTACTGTTGAAATAAGTAGTACAAGACATCAGGGGTACAGGTGTGGTAACCTCATTTGGATATTAATGTGCAAGAGTAGGATTGTAATCTACTTGCACATGGCTTTGAAACATACAGTCTGAAATACCATTAGAGTGGCAAATGGAAGAGCTCTCCTGTCCATAAAGAGCAAAAGCTGGTTTGTTCTGAGACTGCATTGTCAAAAAAACGGAGCTGTATACAGCCATAAAAGAAAACCCGAGCTTCAGACAGTACATATTCACTGCCAGTGAATGAAGCAGAGTTTCTTGAAGGTACTTCTCCTTAGGCTTGAAGTGATTCAAGACATTCATACTACAAATAATTTATGCTGGAAGCTTCCCTTTTTGAACAGTCACTTTATCTACAAAGGTGATGTAATCTTTTTCTAGGCAGACATCTTTAGTTGCGATCACATACAAGGAAGTAGGAGGATTGATGTAAAGATGCCAACTCTATTTTTAAATTGCATGGTGCTTATTTCTGTTTATGCTACATGTATTTAAAAAGAATCTTGGCATTTTTAACTTAAAATAAAGCACACAGTTATATAGAAATTGTCAGCAGCTGCTGAACCTATGAATTCATTAATGGGAGATTGAATCCACACCCCAGCAATAACCTAGAAAATACAATCAGCAGTTCTTACTGTTTCCTTCTGTAAAAGGTGGTTTAATAGCTTTGTTTAAAATATTTCTCAGAATCATAGAAAGGATGATGTTAGAAGGGATGTCTGGAGTCTGTCTTGCCTAATCCCCCTGCTCAGAGCAGGATCAGATAGAGCTCATTTTTCAGGACTGCGCCCAGTTGGATTTGGAGTGGTTTTGGGGTTGGAGACTCCATAAGCTCTCTGGGCAACCAATTCCAGTGTTCAATCAGCCTCACAGTAAAAAAAAATAATTCTTTTGGTTACATTCAAATGCAATTTCCCATCACCCTAGTCCCTTTCCTGGGTATGACTGAGAAGCGTCTGGCTTCCCCCAGGACCGTCAGGTATTATACACATTGATGAGATCCCCCTCAGCCTTTTCATTTCCACGCTGAACAGCTCAGCTCTGTCAGCCTCTCCTCGTATGGATGTGGTCCACAGATGCTGTGGTCCCTTAATCATCTTCACAGCACTGCGCTGGATTTGCTCCATGTCTCTCTTGTACTGGGGTGCCCAGCACCGGACCCAGCACCCTAGATGTGATCTCAGCACCGTGAAATAGAGGGGAAGGATCACCTGCCTTTACCTGCTGGCAATGCTCTTCCTAACACAGCCCAGGAAGCTGTTGGCCTTCTTTGCTGCAAGGGCACATTGCTGGCTCATGTTCAATTTGGTGTCCACAAGGACCTCCAGATCCTCTTCTGCAAAGCTGCTTTCCCACTGGCCTGTCCCCAACCTATAGAGGTGCCTGGGGTTGTTCCTTGATAGTTGTAGGACTTGGAATTTCCCTCTGAACTTGATGACATTCCTGTTGGCCCGTTTCTCCAGCCTGTTGACATCCTTCTGAACAGCAGCACAGCAACCCCTCCTCCAAATCTTGTATCATCTGAAAACTTGCTGAGGGTACATTCTGCCTTATTGTCCAGATGCGTACACTCTGCCTTATTGTCCAGATGTTAAAAAGTACTGGTCCTGTACCCAGTATTTACCCAAGCGTACACTGCTAAGTGACTAGCCTCCAACTGGACGTTGTACAGCTGATCACAGCCCTCTGAGCCTAGCCATTCAGCAAGTTTTCAATCCACCTCACTGTCCATTTATTTAGCCTGCACTTTTTATCTTGTCTGAGGATGTTATGAGAGCATCAAAAGCCTTACTAAAGTCAAGATAAACAACATCCACTGCTCTCCTTCCATTCACCAACCTAGTCATCTTATTTTAGAAGGCTATCAGGTTGGTCAGGCATGATTTCCTCTTCATAAATCAATGCTGACTATTCCTAATCACCTTCTTGTCCTTAATATGTTTGGAAATGATATCCAGGAAGATATCATCAGCTTCCCAGGCATGGAGGTGAGGTTGACTGATCTGTAGTTCTCTGAATCCTTGCCCTTCTCAAAGATAGGAGGGTCATTTGCTTTCTTCCAGTTCTCAAGAGCTTCTCTCAGTCACCATGACCTTTCAAAGATAATTGAGATTGGCCTCACAATGACATCAGCCAGCTCCGTCAGCACTCCTGGGTGCATCCCATCAGGTTTGATCGACTTGTGTTTATTCCAATTTATTTAGGTATTGATCCTCCTCCACCAAGGGTAAATTTTTCTTGCTCTGGACTTTCCCACTGGTCTTGGTGACCTGGGACTCCTGAAGGCAAATCTTACCAGTAAAGACCAAGGTGAAGAAGACATTGAGTACCTCACCGTTTTCCATGTCCTTTCCAAAACCCATTCCTGCACACTTGATCAGTGTCTCTGTATTCCTTCCAAAGCCTGAGAGGGATGATGCTGTCCATGCTTATGTCTTGCTTATGGAGCTAGGCTCATGTTGTAGAACAGGCTGTTGACCAAGAACAAGAATAAATCAGAGCTGAAATAGCTGGGATAGGTGGTGTCCAGAGCATCCCCCTACATTCTTGATGAGGCTGTCTACTTTGTGCCAAAGACCAGGCCTGTTTCCTCGGTGCTCATGTTGGTTGGGGAGATGTGCTGTTTCACATGATGGGACTAACAGCTCCTCCTCCTCGCCTTCTGATGGAGCAGAGAGGAGCAGAGGCAGTGACTGATATGGCACCACTGAGTAGCAAGCTTGCAGCCTGCTTCTGATGGGAGAGGTCAGAAGTCTTCTGATAAAATTATCCTGAGATTGAAACGTGGTTTCAAGGCAAACCCATTCACCCAGAACTCAGAGCAGCTTTCCCAGTTCTGGTGGACTAGCACCAGAAGCTCGCTTGGGTTTACAGGCACAACTGTAACACTTCTCACCTGACAGCTGTCATGGAAAGGCTATATCAGATTCCTAAACTCAATGCAACTTTTGCAGAGAGAAGTGAAGCCCTGTGTAATTAAGTGAGGTAATGGGTTTCATAAAATTTTTTGCTTCCAAATGAGTGCTTCTGTGGTGTCAGTAGGAGCCACGTCTCTCACAACCATGAGAAGGAGAATCAACTGCTACTGCTAGTCAGGTATTTCCATGAGAAGGGGTATTTGCTATGGAGTGCTTTGCAGTTAAAAGAGCTATTGCAACACCTTAGCATGATCTGTTGGAAGCCTTTAGATTAATCATGGTCCATGCCCTCTGGAAATGGATCAGTGGAATGAAGAAGCAGATGTAAGAATCATGTGCAGATGTGTCAACCTCCAGCACCTTTTTTTTTTTTTAAATTGGTAATAGGACATAAAAATGAAATGTGGGAGAATTCCTATTTCTCTTCCCAAAGGATGTGGGTTGAGGCATTGTTAATGTTGGGGATTAATTTGTTGGCTTAGGGAGGTGGGGTTTACGTGTTAAAAGATTTTCACATCTCACAAGGCACAGCAGTAGTTAACACAGTAGAGCTGCCTTCTGTAGTATAGAGAACTGATGCTACCAAGGGAATCTAAAAGTATTTGTGCCTGTTAAACTTTTCCAGAATCCGTGACTTAATACTGTCTTGTTTGATCGCAAAATTATGAATTCTTCAATGGGCATTTCTAAATGCTATCTTAAATTGTATTTGAAAAGTATTTTATTTTAGAATCCAGCACAGGATGACTTTGTTAGATCTACTCGATGTTACTGTAACTCTCCTTCAATTTGATGACAGAGCTTTAAGAGTGGACTTGTTCTCCTACTATATATGCATATCTGCTAGTGCATGTATACAAGATTACTGCGGTTTTGCTGCTTGTCAGCTTCCTTTTTGATTTCCCATGCTCATTTTGTGCTTTGAGTATTCCCCTGGACTGCTTTTAATTATGCATGGCATCAAATAGCAGAGTTTCGCTACTAGTAGTGTTTTGAAGTAATTTTTGTTAACAGGTTGGCTGGATGTATATGGCTTTTTTTTACAGATGATTGGCTGTAACTTGTATTTCCTGATAATGTACTTTTCTTGGATATCACAGGAATCATGTCCACCTGTTATTAAACAATCCATGGTAAACTGCTGAAAATAAACTGGCATACAAAGATGTTACCTTTGAAAGGAAATGTTGAGAAAATGTTTAACAAACAGATTCTACATTCATTCAGCCAGACATTATTACTAACAGTTGGCTTAATTAAATATGTAACCGAATTTATGAAAAAGATGGTGGGCATCAGGTATGTGAGATCACCCGCTCTTATCTGATCTCTTATCAGAAATAGCCAAATCCAAGGAAAATATATTACTTGGCTCTTCTCTGTATTTCCCCCCCTTTTTTTCACATATGGAAAGCTCAAACAAAAACAATGTTAGTGTTGCAAGTACTTCATGGAGAAGGAAAAAATTTTGATGTTGCTAAAATAAATTTTTGCAACTTTGTGTTTAACATTAGCAGTTCAAAATACTCAACTCAAAATACAACTCAGACAAGTGATTTGGTAAATAATTGCTATAGGCCAGATCTCTTTAGAGTTTTGTGCCACTTTCTATATAAGCCAAATAATTAGCATGTGTGACTGTTGCTCTTTTCAGCAAATCCAAATTAATTTGTTCATGTGCACTGACCATAATAATAGCAGACTTCAGGTTATTGAAGACTATTATCATTCCTGTTCCAAAGGAAGCTTGTGAAAATCTTTTAATTCTGATACCCCAGTTATTAGGAAAATAATTTCACTGGTATTGGAACAGAAGGCTTTGTCAAAGTAACCAGAAAGCTTGTTAACTTTGCTGATTTTGCAGAAATGAAGTATTTTAGTACTTTTAGCATGACAAGAGACCTGCTTCTATTTAAGCCCTTGATCCTTGGTGTTCAGCTAAAGCAACCACAATCAGCTTGAGGCCAGGTAGGCTCTGAAGCTAAAACTGTGACACAAATGGCATTTGAAGCCCGTAGAGCATTGAACCAATTCTGTAAGAACTGGAATTACTTTTGGCAGAACTCTTAAAAATTCTTGGCCCCAGTCTAATGAAAACTCTCTGTAAGCTATGGAAGTATCACAGTCAAAAGTTTCCCGACAGCTCAGGAATCTGCCATTCGTTCAGTTTTATTTTTACAATGAAGATTGAAATTACTGATAGTTGGATTGGGATTTACAACAATAATACTAAAAGGCTCAAATTTGTGGTACGAGTATGCAAGGTCCTGCACAAACCCAGAGTAATAGGAGTGCCCTTCAACAAGTCACAGTCTAACCAGGGGGAGGAAGCCGTTTGCACGCTGGGATGGGTGAATATAACATACAAACTCCTTGAGCAGAAAGCCTGTTAGGGTTAATTATTTTATTCTCTGAAATCCTTAAGGGGTTTCTGGGCTTTTTAATGAAGGAGGAAGCAAAGAAGGGAGCAAGAGGAAAGCGGTGGAGCGAACATGAAGGCAGCACAGGCGTGGACTGTCCAGAGCAATATCCGTAGGAAGAAGGGATGCCTCCCATAGTTCATCAGTTTTCATAGCCCACCTGACTTGCTTGGATCCTGGTGTCCTGAGAATTTAGGCTCCCATTTTTGGGGAAGCTCCCAAAGTTGAGAGTTAGAAGTTAGAGGATACTTTTGACATGAAATGTTTTAATTACATTAAAGGGCTGACTTCAATTCACAGAAATAAGAAAATGTTGAGTTAATCTATAGAGCCTTGATAATTTTAAAAAAAAAACAAACCAACAAATAGCACTTGAGCATGATTTGCAGTGTAAAACATTTTAATACATCCCAGTGTGCAGCAGGAATCCATCATATTGAAATTCAAGCCTTTTGGAGTCACTCGAGTCTGGCATTTCTGCTTCAGTAATTTTCAGACTTCGTAGGCTATTCAAAACTTTCCCCTTGGTGCAAGAAAAAAAAAAATAATCACCCAGGACAAAACCCAAAGAATCTAAATTATGGCTTGCAAGCAGCTGGGATCTGGCATGGGTGCTGCATGCTGCTGTAGCCCTGCAGCAGTGCTGAGGTTGTGGTGTCAGGTCCCTGTGTAACCCAGAGCCCTGGCCGTGGGAGGAGGTGAGCGAGGAGGGATGCTGGAGCTGACGTGCCCAGCTCGTCGCTGGACTTAGCTGCATGCACAGCCTAGCCCGAGGGTGTCATCGCCATTTCTCCTCTTTGAATCATTCCGAGTGCTCCCCATTTCCTTGGCAAGTCTCCTGGCTTCCTGCCCTGTGGAAATTTTGGTATGTAGCATGTTGGGTCGGGAAGTTTGGCCTTTGCAGCCACAGCTGAAATGTAGATGTAGACATGAACTTCTTAGTATCCTGCTTAAACTGGTTTAACTTAGACTTGTAACAGTAAATATCTAACTGTACTGAATTTCTGAAACGAAAACACTTCTGAATTACTGCACGCACCTGCATTTAATTAATATTTTCTGTAGTTTCCACATCAGCAGAAAGAAACAGGACCCAGCTGCTAAAAATAATGCAATGATTTTGCTGAGGATGCTGAAACATCTTGCTTTGTAACTTGCATCTTTGCTATATAAAGTCACTAGCCAGCTTGCACATGCTGGGTCTGCGTTACGGTCTTGGCCTTCTCAAAGATGGCTATTTTGTGTGTCAATTACTGATTTCACAGGCAAGAACGGTGTTGTTTGAGCTAGCCTTGGTTTATTGAGGTAATGGATGTAACTAGTGTGTTCAGTGATGCCACATCTTACTTTATATTATTCCATTTTAAATGCTGTCTTACTGTAGAAAAAGCAGATAGTAGAATCACAGGCAAACTTAGGGGAAGTATCCTATAACATCAACTTCTACGTCTTTTTAAACATAACAGCTAATTCTACTTAAAAAGACTGGTATATCACTATGATAATTTTTCAATACATTGATACAGAATAATTAATTTTCAAATATATACTTTGTGTTTTGCAGTCCTATCACTGAACTACAACTATGCAATGTGAATCAAACATCTTCACATAGAATTTTTTTTGTGACTTGAGAAGTTAGCAGGAAATGACTATATGAGTTATTTCCTTACAAAGCCATACCAGTATATCAGCTATCTGATTGACAGCATTTCTGCTCTTCCCGTGGTTGCAAAATTTTTTCATGTTTTCAAAATATGAGGTGCCTTTTGAGATTTGTACAAGCACTATTAGAGAGTAGGCTAAAATTGACATTTGCATGGTCGACAATATAATTTCCCTGTTGCCCAGGGTGAAAGCTATTAAATTTTACCTCCTGAATTACTGTTGGCAAATAGTGCCTAAAAGCAATGATTCAAATACTGAACTGTGCCCCTGTGAACTATCTAATACAGTACCTTGGTGGTGGTGATTTCAAATAAATAGTTTTTGAGAACAGTAATTATAGGAATTTGGACCTCCACACTGCTTACATGCTTCTGCATAGTTTTGTTTGGTTAATACGCTTTTTCGAGGTACTGGTTAGGGCATAATATTCTGAGTGGTGATTAATAGGGAAAAATATTCTCAGTAATAGAGGGTGACTGTTCCAGACAGACAGGCCTAATTTGTACTGTCAAATCTGAAATTCTTAGAAAGTCTTTGAAAAATCTTGTTTGGCTGCTCTAGAGCAGAGAGTGCAAAGTAACTTTTGGTTCCTCTATTTTTGTTCCTGCACTCCTGTGAGATGCTTTACGTAAAATCATGAGGTTAGGAGCCATCATCTTCACAGCTTCTGTTCTGATCAGGAGCTTTGTTCATGTGATACATCTGGTGAAACAGTGGAGGAAAAACAGGAAGCAAATTATGGCCTTGATATTTGTGCATTTTCAGCTCCCCAAGACTGAGCAGAGCAGGGGGGGATTTTTTCTCTACCTCACAGCTTGAAGCTGTATGGGTATTACTGAAAAGCTGGTACTGAAAGTCCTGTAGAGTTCTGCTGACGCAATGTTTTATTTTCCTTAGTTACGGTCTTCTGTAGTCAGTCAAAGGTATTGTATTAAAAGTATGTAGTATTATATTTTTAAACCATCTTCCAGTAATTCAAAATTAGTGATTATTTTGTGTTTATTTTTTGCCATACTCCTCACCTGATTAATTTCTACGCAAACCTGATAACAATAACTATTTTCCTAACTGATCTCCTTGTGTTTTCATCTCACCAAAACTGGGTCTTGTATTCAACTGATATAAATTGATACGGTTCTCTTGCATACAGGGCTATGTGCTTTTAATGCCCTGCCTTTGCATATGTTCCAGATTCTCTTGTTTATTTCTATTAAGGAACAATGATAACAAGTTGTAAGGAGTCATTCTAAAATGTCCATTTGTGCGGATGCAAAAATGACTTTTTGACATTGATGGTCAAGATCATTTTGGTATCTCTGACCAACCCTAAGGAAAACAAGGGCCATGAAGCGTGCTGTTGTAAAGCTCACTCTTTAGTATCTTTCTGAAGTCAGGCCTTGGGTGAGCAGGAGTCCTATTAAGTTAGACTCTGGATGAAGGAACTGTAACCTGCAATGCATTCATAGCTTTATTCATAAATCATCTGCCTCCCCCACAACCAATTAGTATTCTAGGTGAATAGCTGCCCAGTCCAACATGCATAAAAATAAAGTAAGTTGCTAGTAATGCTTGTACCTTTAGAAGTAATAGGTGTACTGTGGTTTGAAGAAAGTCAAGATGGGGTTGATTTCAAAAGAGGCATTACTCCCATAAGGATCTCAAATGTGATGCATTTTTTCTAAGCTATTTAAATGAGTTCATGAAAAATATGTTGACTTTGCCTAAGTCTAAAGTCACTGCAAAGCATTTGATATATTACATCTTAAAGAACACTGAGCACTAAAGAGGCAAATACTGCAATCTCCACTTTTTTAATTGGGTTTCAGTTGCTCTTATGAACACAGGCAGACAGACAAGAGCAAACACTGGCAGAAACTAAGCAGAGGCAAAGGTTTTAACTCTCTCCTGACTGTACCTCTCTTTTAACTGGCATCTTCTTTAATGCCGATGTCCAGCAGAGGCAGGGAGAGCGAGCAGTGCGTGGAATGCATGATGCAGTAGCAGCTTTGCTCCCAGGGATTGTAGGTGGCAAAGGGCATATCCCTCACTCTCTCTAAAACAAATATGCTCAAACGAAGAGGTGAAAGTTGAAGGAAGAGGAAGAATTTATCCAGATGCAAGACAAAAGCTCACGAATGATTACATTCTGCGGGAGGAACAACCCAGATTTGATGGCGATCTTAATCAGTTGGGAAAGCAGTAAACTCTAAACCCTACTTAGAGTCTGAGCAATAATCTGGTGGGAATTAGCTTACAAATGCAGCCTGTCCAGGCTGCCATCACATCTCTGTCCCCTTTGACTTGTCTGAGATTTCTCCATTCATTTGTATAAAAGGTGTAAAGTGGCTAAAGTTTTTTTTTCCCACCCCCAGCCCAAAAGAATTTGCAAGATCCTTTCAGAGAGAAGGAGAAACTCTAGCACAGAGTTTCTGCAAAAACTATTCTCCAAGAACCTCTGCAAGAGTTTTTTTACCCTCAGGAAATAATTAATGGATTTGAAGGATTTTAGTCACAAATAAGCTTATGAATCTTGGGCATGTGATGTTTACTGTCTAAATGTAATTTTAGACTCAGAAAGGACTGTTGCTGAGAAGCGAAATAATACTGCATATTCCACAATGCTGATAAAAATGTAGCAAAGAATTAATGAGTGTCATTTGAATTGTTATTATAATTAATAATTCCATCAAATTGCAGCTATGTGCCAGTAAAAGCCAAGTCTTCATATTTTTATTTATTTACTATTACAAGGAGGTTCAAATCAGAAAACAAAAACATGATTGGCAGTCTCAGAAACTGTGGTAGAGAGGTTTTCAGCTAACTCCTGGAGAACGAGCCTTTCCTGCAAGGAATGCTCCATTTTAACAACGCTCCCAGTGCAAATTCAGGCTACAGAAAAGTACACATGTGCAGCCAGCAAATGGGTTGCGAACATGGCATATATGATATAGATAAGCTGTTTGTAAGTGTGAATCTGAAATTCAACATGCTGGTGTTCACAGTAGCTTACTGCTCCTCCCTTTCTCCAAATATTTCCCTTGAACACATGTAATAATATGAAGTTAATGACATGTGCTGGTGCTATAGTCAACCACTCTTCCAAATACCCCAAAAAATTAAAGATCCTTAGAGTGCAACAGAACTGTACAGGGGACTTGGTTTTTTACAAAAAGCAATACTTGTGTTCTACGTTGTGAGATCTGTTTGAAACAAAGAATGCAAGACTTAAATTACTATCAGTGAGCATCCTTGTGACTTCTGTGATCTGTCTGTACTACCAAATAAAGCAGGTGGGGTAGTAAAGGCAGCGGGTGCAGCTTTCATCACTACAGCTTGATGCTCTTCCTCTCACCTCTCTCCAAAACACATTGGCCTGTTCCATAGTTTCTGTTCCTCCGTGTGTTACTGTTCCCCAATCCATGCCTCATCATCATCCGTGGTACTTATTGAATCAACTCTGTTACTTAAAATTCTTCACCCGGATTTCTTTATGTGCAAAAAAAGAGCCTGGTAGAAGCAGTTTCCCCTCAATTTACAGATGTGGAAGTCAAGACACATGGGTAAAGTTGAGTAGGTGACAAGGTTTGCATAAGAAGGCAATGGCAAAAGTCCAGACAAGATACAGGTCATCTCATTTCTGCTCCCCTTACTCCACTGTTCAAATACATCGATATCTGAGAGAAGACATGATGGAGTTTATATCATATTTTTTCAGGTGGGAAGTGCAGCCAGTTCATAAAACCCAAGAAAGAACTTTTTCTTTGACTTTCTAAAGGATATATTCTAAAACTGCTTGCTCATTAAATTGTAGAAGAAGGTTTAAAAGTTGTCTATAAGAGTAAACAAATGAGATCTGCAGCAAGCCAAGAGGAAAGCTGGGGTTCTGCGGATGAGATGCTTTTTGCTCAGCCGCAGTGTCTGGAAGGGAGGTCACCCTAATCCCTGTTATCACCTGAATTTTCCTCAGATATGAAAAATAAGCTCAAAGATGAACAGTGAGACAAGGGCTGGTGACTTCAGAAGCTTGGGAAGTTTTACTTTGCTTTACATTTTTACTTATATTCATTTGCAAAGTAAATCTTTGACAGAAATTAAGCAAAAAATGCCTATATTGAGTCTGATGAGCATTCTGGATTTAGGAGTGAACCCTGCTTACCTCATCCTTTCTGTTTTGCAGCTTAAGGTGCTTTGCTGCTTCATCCTTCTGTGTCTTTTTCTCTCTTAATTTTCCTTGCCTGACACAGTTTCTTGGGTACATATTATTTCTTTCCTCCCTCAGAGTCCTTGTCATTTTTAAATAACAAAAGATTTTTTTCTCTGCTGAAGAACCAAATACTAGTACTTATCTTTTTCTCTTTATATTTTCTTTAGCTTGTTGCGACACTGCAATCCTATATGTAGCAGCCAAAAAAAACCCACCAAAACCCAGCGAAACTGAAACCAGGGAAAGAGGGTGCTACCAAAGAGCTTTGAGGAGATGGGATTTTTTTGTTATTTGTTAAAAACATCAAAATGCATCTACTACTTAGCTATTATTTGCAACGGGAAAGAACCTCCTTTACTAAACATGAAAACTAAAATTTTGATTAGGTTCTTAAAATACAGGGGTCTATAAATAGAATGTGAATAGTGCAGCTGGGCAGCATTATAATAGAATTTCCTTCTGTTCTGTAAGGGAGATAGGGATGACCTTCATCACTCACTGTAAGCTCTCTCTTTTATGAATTACGAGCCATTCAACTATTAGTGGAATTAAAATCTATAACGCTGCCAGTCATTGCCCCGTATCCCTATGGAGCCCTTCCTCTTGCTGTCAATATGAGGGAGTATGCAGTTTCTGCAGATATCTATGTGTTTATAGCCCAAGCAAAGGAATAGTGTGGTTTGTTCTTTTTCTGTGCTTCAGAAATTTTGTACAGTCTCTAAATGATTTTACACTTCACTGTCATATGGACTGAGAGTCTTGGTAACAAGTCACTGGTAAGAAAATGTAGGCAAGAACGTTTTAAACTTAAGCACAAATATAATATGTGTGATGCCCTGACCAAAGGGTAGAAGACCATAGCAGCAGACCAAATTCAAATCAGAGTGTCAAATCAATTCCTAGCCAAAACTTTGAGTTGCTTTGTGGGTTCTTTTCTTTTCCTGAAATAACCTCTGAACTGAATCATTGGAAATTTGCTGTAATTCATACCAGAGCTGAACTGAAACAACTTTTGCAAAGCTGAGCCCAAACTAAGCTGAGAATGTGCTATTTGCATCCTTGGTTCAAATAGGTAAAAGTCATAACTCATGGTTATGACTGACTTGACTCCTCACTGGAGGAAACTCAAGATCTTCAGTCAGTACACTGTGCAAGTAAAGCCTTCCTTCCCACCTGTTAGAAGAGATAACAGTGGTCAAAGTAGCTCTTCCCTTTTCAGACAAATAAATTCTCTTTTGCTTAGGACCTGGCTACCATTACGCAACAACTGACAGGTTTAGTGATAGCACCAGTGTGTTGTCCTATTTCTTACATGTGCAAATGGAACTACGTAACTTTCAAACGCTAGCAGGTATCTAAAATGGGTTTGTCAGTGTATTTCAAGGCATGAAAGTGCTTTCGCTATCTTGAAGAAAATAATTGCTTTTCTTTTTCAAGATAGGGCTAACGAGGAAACAGAAGCATGTGTTACAGTTGAGGTGCTGTACTGAGAATGATGGACAAAATGAAAGCAAACCCACATCTTTGTCAATGACTAGAAATAGAGGCCCAATACCTCTCAGTTAATCTTTCTAATAGGGATTGGCACAATCAGTTTCACAGAATCTTGTTGAAAAATATATTCTTTTTTTTTTTTAACACTATTCATGGATGCACCTAGTTCATCATGGCTAATTACATGTTCTGAATTATCGTCTTCAGTTGTTACAAATGTCGCTTCCTTTGACGATATTGGGTATGTAATAAGAGACTGTCATAGTTTCAGTTATTGGTGGGGTCTGTGATTGATCAATTTTTGACAACAAAGAGTTGTTAACAGGGCTGCATGGTGAAGCAGTCAGTGGAAAATTCCCTTTCATAACGTTTCTATCTAATTTTGGAGTGCCGCCACTGCCACACATGAAATAACAACACGATTGAATTTCTTTTTGCTGGCATTTAGCAGGACCTATGGGGGTGTGCAGAAATCAATGGGGGATCGGGAGTCTGGAAAATTACATACTTGAAGAATTAATGAACTATAATTCCGTATTACATCCTCAATCACATTTTGCTTCCTTTTCATTAATGGAACTAAATTAGTTTTCCATGGACAGAGTACTTTAAAAAATGCAATCATGCTCTTGCTAGGATTTAAAAAAAAAAAAAAAGACAACCTGTTTTAACAATAGTTATTTTTTTGTGCAATTTTTAGTGAAGAACATATCTGCAGCACTGACTCAACCTGTTGAAGCAGTTTTAAATGTGACATTTATAGCCCCAGTTCTATTTTCCTGCCCTTTGAGCCAGATTATGTTTTTAAGGTGACTCAGCATGAATTTCTACTAGATCTGGGAGATGTAGAGATAGAAGCAGCAACTCCAAAGGCATTCAAAATGCATTTTTTTCCAACATGGGCCTAATTCATGCTCTGGGGAGCAGGGAGAGGAAAGGCCATGGTCTTCACTCTTCTCTGAAGGCTGCATCTACGATAACTGATGTTTCTAATGCTATATCAAGAAAGTCATTTTGCTCACAGAATTATGTTATGCTAGGATAAAATTGTGGGTGACTCTTCTCTTTGCTGTGCCCCACAGGCCAGCTGTCATCTGGTCCTTCGTGACTAAAACTGGTTGAAATGTTGGGATGCAAATGCAGTTAAATTGAAGAATATTCTATGGTTTAATGAAAACTTTGATGTGACGAGAATGAAAAGCATGTCCTAGTACTCACGACACAATATCATATCTTTAAAGAGTTACTGGAAGCTGAACAAATCATAGTGAGATTGTAAACAAAATCAGGCTCTAGGACTTGCATTGACCAAGGAAGAAAGTTCCTTTGGGAATCAGCAGCAGCTTTAGAAGAAAGGAGTCGATGAGACTTTATAAAACAGATTTAAAAGGCATTCTAAACAACTTTGGTTTTCTGGTATAACTGATATCTTCCTGGATTATTTCAGCAATCTCAGCTTCTGTAGTCTTGGGTTTTTTATTCCTCTGTATGATATTTATATGCATGTGGTGTATGGGAATGTAGTGGGATGGAAATCCCAAAAGATGATACTTTATTTTAACAAGGTAGCTCCAGTATATAGAACTAGTTTCAGGCTTTTATATTTATTCACTGGGACCTGTTTTTTGCATAAGATCTCAAATTAAAGGTCTGATTGAACAGCAAGGTCTTCTCAAGTATCATCATACTAGAAATCTGCTGTCACATGAAAACCAACACAAACACTTTTCTCAAATGCCGGAGATGGGACTCTAGAACTTGCAGTAGAGATAATGAACTCTTCAAAGCTACTCCAGAAAATTGAGTTTTGACAGCAGATACATTATGCAGTACAATGAACTTTCATTTTGTCCTGCTGAATAAGGCCTTTTCCCCCTTGCATACGTATTTACTAAGATCAGATAACTCAGACATCATCTTAATCCTACTGGGCATTCTGTTATCTGAGCGTATGTCTGAATAGTTGGGACATAGTCTTTCATATCCAAGCCAGACATAACATCCTTGAAAATGTATTGACATATGCAAAGAGTGCCTGACTGTTCTAAATGTACCTATGAAAAAAAAGCATTGAAGATGTATCTTTTTAAACAGCTTCATAGTCCCCTAAACCACTTCTTCAGTGTTCTGTTTCTGAAATTATTTTTCTTTCAGTGTTTGCACTTTATTTATACCCTGTATGGGGCTGGGATGTGGGTGGCCCTGGAGGTTAGCATTAGGTTGGAAGGGCTATTGCCTTTGAAATGAGATCTCAAATTTAGCCTAAGTCAGTAGTAACTGAGCAGTAGTTGCTGGCTGCTCATTAATCTTTATAAATATATCCAGTGATAATAACCCAATTAGCATTGAGACAGATTATTGTAATTGGGAGTATCCATTAATTGGCAGTCTTAACTGAGTGCCATGTATTACACTGTCCCAGAAAAACTTCCAGGATAGAACTAACTAAATTCTAAGTCTTCACAGCTGTCAGTCTGTGGTGTTGTCTTCTTGACAGGAGAGGGCTACTGGGACTTCGGTTTGTATTGACCCGGATAAAGCAGTTTATGAAAGAAAGGCTTTTAGGAGTAAGCTGTGCTCTGTGTCTCTGTCACTTTGTGCTTGATGGTGGCATACATGCTTTCCTGAGAGGAGGATTTGATGATTAATATTTCAGTCTTGAAGTGAGTAAAATAAAACGGTATAAACCACCCTCCTCTTCCCCCACACCATGGTTCTTTGTCGAGTGCAGCTTGACCACATTAGAGAGCTTGGTCCTATTGCTGGATGAAAGAGCACTGCTATCTTTCAAATTGGCAATTTTATACCACTTTCAATCTTCAAAAGTTCTTATTATACAGAAATTCTCTAATAATATTCATCAGACAGCTAGACTTCCTTTTTTCTTACTGTACCAGTGGATAATTTGCTAATGATCTTATTTTACTCTTCAGGGAGCAGAGTTTTCTCAGTCTCCCCAAGAGCATAGGGGAATAATAGCTGAAACTGTTGCCACAGTTCAGGAAATGAGTGATTCTGAGGTATAAAGAAGGTGATTTGGAAGAGCAAGGGTTTTCTCATGTCAAGGGGAGCTAGGTGTATACAGCACTTACTTTCAAAATGCCTGTGACTGTGTGCCTACTTTATTAGAGTGGGGCTCCAGTTAGCAAAAAAAAAAAAAAAAAAAGTTTTTTTTCCATTTGAAAAATGGGTAACAAAATATGGAAATAACCAGGCTGACTGATTTCAGTTTAAGAAAAACACACAGGAGAAAACCTGAATATTTGAAAACCAAATCATGTGCAACTTAAGTGTGTAATAATCAGTTACCCTGTTTTGTGGCATTGGGGTATGTACAGGATTGCCATGAGTGCATCCATGAGTTACATAGGGTAGAGAGAGTCCCCGTGTTCCTGGTGGTTTGTGGGCTCATCAGTCTCATGAGTATATGTGTGTATTCTCCAGCCACAGTGTTTCAAGAATCAAAATCACAAATCTTCTGCCATGCAAATGCCACAGGGTGAAGTACAGCCAGAGCAGGCGGTGCTGAAGTGCTGCGGTACAGCTGCATAGCCTTTCTCCAGCTTGAGGTGAAGGTTACTTCTAGCGACTGTCTCGGTATTACTTTCTGTTCAAAACCTGGCCAGTCGTATCAGTGGGGTGGCAGATTTGGTATGTGCAATTGTGCTGTTTATTTGAAAAGTAAAGAGAAAAATAGAGAAAACGCCACCTCCATGATAGCCAGCGGGAGTTCTGCCATAAATTGGAGCAGGGCCAGGATGAGACCATTTGCTCCGGTCCATCACACATCTGAAACTTTATTTTACTTCCTGGATTGGGATGCTTTCCTTTTTTTTTTTTTTTTTACTCCCTTCTTCTCCCCCCACTTTGCCACAGCTTCTTATAGCCAGTTAAAGAGCAGAACTAGCATACTCAGAATAAGAAATCTGTTTTGTCTATTTGCTTAAAAATATCATCACCTGCTATTGAAAAAAATACATCCCTCCTTTCCTTGTACTTAAGCATTTTATTTTATTTTTTTCATAAGTGAAAATATCAAGCCTTTCAGTAACTTCCTTCTATAGAGTAATATTTCATTTTTCATGCCTTTCTAGTACAGCATCAAACAGGACTTCATTAGTGCTGTTAATGTTCCATATAGCCACTGATATACCATAGCCACTGGCCAAGCAAAACTTCAATCATTTTTTCTTCTCTTGTCAGCTCACACCTCTGACTGAGCAGCTGCAAGATGATTCATCTGAGAATGTTTCACCATAGGACAGAGAAAAATTATTTCTGGCTGCTTTTCCCATACTAATAAGATAATTTCAGTTGTAGATACTTTTGCAGCACTTCCTGAGCCATGCTATGCCCATTTGAAAATAGAAATCCTTTTATCCAAATGTCAAGAAAATTTTCCATGAAATCAGTGCTTTGCCTCTGCAAAACACATTTCTGCTGCGTTTTCTTGTTTAACAGAGTTGCGACAGTTATATTTTGTCCCATTACAGACCAAGTCTCTACTAGAATTAATGATCAGCATTAGCTGTGAGGTTTAGAACAAAATTGTGTGCATAAGGAACATCTATATTCTGAAACCCACTGGCACATGCTGTAAAATATTGTTTGCCTAAAAGGTTAGTGGTGAGGAGAATCGTTTTGAATTTCTTTTGTTTGCTGCAAAATCATGTAAGGAGTAATGGGTTATTCAGCACTGATGCAGCAATGGTTCCAATGCAATGGTTTCAGGCAAACAATCTGTCAAGATTAGGACATTTCTTAAAGACCAGCAGCATGCTTCCATCCATGCGTGTTATGGTAGGCTTTCTTACATAACTCCACTCTACTTTGTACGCAGCCATAACAAAACCAGAAGAAAGTATTTCTTTTTTTATTGGCATCTGTAAAAGCATTTCATCCCAAGTAATATTTCTTGTGATACAGGTTTGTCAGCTAGTTTGCAAATAAATACGGAAAAGCTGCTTTTGTTGTCAGTTTACTGATACTAATGTGACATTCAAGGCTTGTTTTTCCTGAATAGTCAGTGAGTTCATCAGAATGCATTCAGCCTGTGCCTGCAGTACTGTGCTTGTAATTATAAGGCTTACAGGTTCACAAATAAATTGTTCTGAAGAGAGGAACACAGTCTTTCTTTAATTCGTATCTGTTACTTTGACCTAAAGAACGCTCTTTTCTCCACTTCATCACCAATAAACACATTCCACTTTCCCGAATAAGAAATATATGCCATCCAGTGTCTTAATGCACGTTATTAAATAGCCAGTATGAAGATTCATATCAAGTCTCAACAACAGCTCTTCTCTTTCAGCCTCTGAGTTTACGTGCTTCATTGATTCTCTGGGGCTTGTGGCTTTGGCCAAACCCAACAAGTTATCTTGTCCTGACCAGGTGATCCCAAGCATTTAGCACCGTCACTTAGATTCTGTTCTGCCAGGCAAGCTGTCTTCCAGGCGGCATATTCCCCAGTGAATGTGAACTTGTAGAGTGTAGGCCTTTCTTCTTTTCCTTTCCTTTTTCTTAAGTAATCTGTGTGTATGTGAGTGAATAGCAGTAGATAAGGCACAGACTGCAAACTAACCTTTTCTCACTACAGTGACATAATTTTCATTGATCCTCCTCTGATCTCTCAAACACCTCTGCGGTCCCACTGGCTCCTGGCTGCTCCCAAGAAAAAGGCCAGAGTTTATACTGATTTAGAGAGAGACACACTGAACAGCGGAAGGTTGTAAAGGTTTGGCATTTCTCAGTCCTGCAGCAGGACTACTTAGATGATTATCCTGGAATTTGCAGTGGAATTGAAAATTCCGTGTTTTAAACCAATAGAGACTTATGACTTAATTTGTGGTACACAAAGCAGCAAAATATATGCTTGTTGCAATATTCCAGCAGTAGTACTGGTAATTTTCATCATCATAAATATTGGTAATGTACACCAGGCACGGCTGGTTAGAGAGACTGTTGATGGAAAATCAGACTGAGGCGTAATAATGAAAATTTCTAATGAAATTTCATCAAGTATCTGTAAAGCTTTTAAAAACCAATATACTCATGGTATGGTTTTACCATTATTCCAAAGACATTCCTTGGCATGTAAATAAAATACCCAGAGCACATCCCATCTACCCCCTGGCATGCATAAGAAAAATTCAGCTCAAAACCAAATGTGGGTGACTGAGCCATACCTTATAGTTTATGCAGGCGTCCCCCCACGTACTTAAGAATTTTCTTACCTTCAAATGTGGAACAAAGTGTATTCGACTCCCAGCTGCTCTTTTTGATGGTGAGAGAGGAGACTGAGAGTCAGAGGTGCTGGTGTAAGTCAGCAGGAACTCCACAAGAAAGAGAAGCCCTACTAACCTAAAATCGGTGTCACCAAGAGGATAAGCAAGGACCAGAGTGAGTATGTAATATTTTGATATGCCCCTAGAAACAATCTTTGTTTATCAGGCAGCCTGCACTACTCAAAGGATTAACATATTGTTTGAACTGGGATCCAGTTCCTTTCTTCCTGCTGTGGGCAATTTACACAGATGTCAGATTACCTGTCATGTATTGTGACAAAAAGAGTTGCTACTATGTAAACAGTAAGTCGGGATTAGCATAACCTCCACTGTTAGCAGGGCCCACACCCTTCGCAAAAGTCCTTTTATGGAAATGATTCAAAACTTTTTCTCTGGATAAATCTAGAAATACAAGTGTCAGTAACGTAAATACTTCTGTGAAACCCAGAAGTACCAGAGTACTGGTACAAGCACCTTGTTCTTCCATCAGACGAATATAGCAATTTCCTCTGTGTGAATCTTCTCCTTCTTTTCCATTGTTCTTACTAAACAGACATTGATGAATGCTCAGATGGCTTTGTTCAGTGCGACAGCCGTGCTAACTGCATTAACCTGCCTGGCTGGTACCACTGCGAATGCAGAGACGGCTACCATGACAATGGGATGTTTTCACCAAGTGGAGAATCCTGTGAAGGTCAGTATCTAAAAAAGGTGGGGTAGTATTATGACTTTCATTACAGTATCGTCTAGTATCTCTGACTGTACTGGTCAAATTTTGTCTTGGGCACTGTATCAATGAAAGTTAAACCTTGACCCAAAGCAATCATGGTCTAAATAAGCATCATAAACAAAAGGCAAAAGAAATAAAGTATGAGTATTCCTAACATACAGGTGGAGCATTAGCGGCCATTTCTATGATTTTCTAAGATAACATGTGAAGTCAGGCATGGTGCTTAAAACACAGTCTCTCTGGCTCTACATCTGCTTCTGTGCATGGTCCTTGCATAAGTGATTTCCCATGGGCTGATAGCATGCACTGTTATCTGTCACTCCACAGTAATATGTTTATATGTCAGATTCTCTGTATGTGGAAATGGGCCTCAATCCAGACCTCAGTTCCTCCACTTCATTCCTCATACACTGAATAGTCTGTGATGAAAATATTTCCCATTGCAAAGAATGATTATGCAGCCCTGATGCCCTTACCCACACCTGGGTTAATACTGTGGTGCTTCTCCTGTGCACAGGCTAACCGCTTGTAGAAAGTTGCAGTTTGAAGAACAACCTTACAAACTGGGAAGCTCAGTGGACCTAGGGCTGGGGCAAGGCGCAGGGCACAAGAGAGTGACAGAAGGGACAAGAAGATGGGAAGGTTTTCTTTGTTTATGAAAAATGTTAGAGATAACAGCAGGTTAGTAAGAAGACAGTTATTTTCAGATGCAGATCTCTTAGTATGCGATGTTATTCAGTGCTTAAGATACTGCATGCTGCTGCTCTTAAATAAGAACAAACCAGTCTGCTTTGCCATGGACTACTTAGGGCAAAATTAGGAGAAGGGAGAACCCTTCTGTCTCTGAGTGCTGAAATATTCACATGGTGTAAGCTTTCCTACCTTGCTGTTTAAACTCACATTGGCGGGCTGTATCGGTCCCAAAGGAAAGCAATTGAATTAATTTCACTAAGGCAGACACACAGACAGTTCTCCAGGAGTGAGAATGACCTTTTCAGTAGCCCCATCATCAATACTTTATTTCAACACATTTTCACCACAGCTGAAAGCCTGTATTCCCAGGAGGAATCAGTGATTTGAGTCAGCCACTGCTTTCATAAGTCGAGCTTGCTTTGTCAAGAGCTAACTAAATGTCAGTGTTAGCTGGCCAGGTGTTAGGACAAGAAGGTGCAAAGAAGAAGTTGTGATTCCTCTGATTATAATGTTGCCCTTTTGTCACTTGTGGCACAGGTAATACTCTAGCCAGCCATTTATGGAAATATTCTCAATACCCCATGTTTTATCTTCAATGTCAATATAACATTTGTCTTGTGGGTTGAAAAGAGTGGTTTGGCACGTGCCATCTCAAGAGATATAAGCGATACAAAGTGACTCCGTTGAGATGTGTGCAAACAAGCAACAATTAAGCAGCAATTTCTAAGCAAATGAAAAGCCAAGGAAAAAGCAATATGAGGATTGCTACATGTATGCAGAAGTGGCAATTATTAGAATGCTTTGACCTTTTCTACAAAGTGCCAGTAGCTCTTTATTAAACATACACAGAGGGTAACAAGTAATTAGAATTAAATCACAGATGCTAGGAAACTATCTTCATTGCTGATAACCCTAGTCGCTAACAGTGGAACACTTTCAATTTGATTTATTGCAGCTCCAGATTTTGGAATGTGTAGCAACTTGAGATGGGGAGGAAGGTTAGATATTTTATTAGTCTTACTACATCACTTTTTATTGGATTGAAGCCTGTGGCATTCTGTCTCAGACAGAAAATAAAACCTGAAAAAGGTATGAAGACACAGCCTAAAATCTATTGCAGTATGGAAAGTTGAACTTCCAATAGCAGAGCACAGTAGCGCAAAAGCAATTGGTTTCTCTGCTGTCAGATCTTTCCACTGTGAGACATTCCCCTACTGGGTTTAAAGAGATAAGAAAATGGATTTCTTTTGTCACTTACTCAGTATCCCCTAGTTAGAGGTGATTAGATTGAGTTGTTGGTGGATGGTCTTTTAGATGCTCACTGTAACAGGGGAGCAGCTTCCAGGCTATACTAACCTCAGATTTCAAATCTCGGTTCTCCACTTCCCACCTGCAGCTGTATGAGCTTCTTGCTGCATCCGGGACCAGTGTCCTCTGAAGCTTTCTGGCTTGGGCAAGTGCTACAGCTTGCAGAACTGTAGGAGGAACAATGCTGAATTACACCAAAGAGAAACTGGGCCTGCCTTGATGTCTTTCTCTTCGAGGGCTTGTCCATTTTGCTTTCTAAGAGGACGACTTTAAAGAAGTGTTTATATGGAGTACATAATAGGCTTGTGTTTGGCTCATCTTTTGTAAGTTTTAGTTGCTTTGAAGAAAATTCCCTCTTTCAGTGGAGAAAACCTTTGGAAGCCAAGGAAGTGTGGGTTCAAATCTTTTCTTTCTTGATTGTTCTATACGGTCTGCCTCAAATCTGGGTCTGTCAGTGTCCCCATGACATGTGCTAATAGTACTACAGAAAGCATTTCTGTGATCCATGTTAGTCAGAAACTTGTTTCCTTCAGCAAAGGCTCCAGTTTTAAAGATTTGGGTGGAAACACCTCTGTTAAGATTACAGAAGCACAAAACCTTATTTTAACAAAATACCAAAACTGCACCTACCTCTTTTGCAGGAAATGGTCCCATTAGGGCATCATAATAAAAATTCCTAGCTAGGGGTGGACTCCTTGGTAGCATTAGACTTTGTCAGTGCTGGATAATGAAATAATAGTTGCTGAATTGCCTGTTTTACACATATATTGACCTTGGCTACTGCTGCTTCTTTGGCACAACTGAGAATATTGAGTATTTTGACTAATGTACTTGGACGCAGAAATTCATAATCCCATTTTATTGTACCTACGGGCAATGGAAGACCTTGAGATTCCTTCTCTATTAGTTTTGCTTCACATTATACTCCTGGGCAGACCTGTGGTCTCTATAACAATTACCGAGAGAGATGATGGGAAATGCAGCTGTAGGGCTTCAACCTCTTACCAGCACTTGCTGCTTTTCCCTTGGAAATAGAATTATGTTATGCATCATCTTATTTCCAGAAAAGTGGTGAAAGATCAGCCGCTTAGTCTTTGAGAACTGCATGGGTTTGGGAAGTCTTAAATTTTATATATATGTAAATATAGCATTCAGCATGGTATATTACCTGGTACCTTCCCCTTTGCCCCCTTACAGCTTTTCTTTATAGTTTCTTTACACAGTCTTATTGGTGTTCTGAAGGTTGTCTCTCATGTACCATTTCATAAAAGAGAGTTGGCTAAGATAGTAGATATTGCAGCCTCAAGCTTCATTGCATTAAAAAACTGGAACACTGAGGGCAAAACCCTAAAATAAGATCATTCAGGCCTGGTTAATATTTGCTCTGCAGTTCTGTGTAAGATCCTGATTCCTTTGAGTTTGTTCCCTGCAATGTCTAAAAGCTTCCAAAATCAGTTGAAGAGAGAAGCAGTATTGGTTTGTACCAGAAAAATGTGGGTTATACCTCATCAGCTGTTGGACATTTTGCATACCTCCACGTCCAAAGGATAGCTCACCTAATTAATGCAGCCCCTTAGGACTTACCAAGAGTATCTGGCAGGTACCAGCTGTTGTTGATACAGAATATGAGATCAACATACCTTCAGTCTCAGCAGGTACTGACCGCATTCTTTAAATGAGACAGGTGCAAATGAAAGGACTGGAAAGCATCAATCCAGAATGCCCGGTTGAAAAAGGATCTTTTTGCCTGCAAGGGTTTATCGGTATGTGAACTCACCATTGAGGATTTCTGTTCTGAAATGTCTTGTTATATTCTTCTTCTACCTTTGCTGTCCTGCTTGCAGAAGTAGAATCCCTTCCTTCTCTGTGTAATAGATAGAGCAGGCTCCCTGACAACACAGAGGGCTAGGGCCCTGAACGATATTTTTGACAATGCAGGATAATGAGGAATGGAGGCATATTAAAAGTCTCAGGATGCTCCCCAGCCTTAATGAATGAACAAAGTCCAAAATAGTCGCTTCAGCATCCATGACTTTGGATATGGAAGGCAGAGGAATCGCTGATTGCCAGTATGTCTGAATTTATCTTACAGTACATCCAGTATTTCAACTAGTACATGAAATTTCTTGTAGTTGAAAAACTGCTGTCAGTTCAGAGTCCTATACTTAGATCTTTCTACAATGCTGGTAATATTTAACAGAAGCTTTGTTACTAATAGCACTTAAGGAGACAGGAAATAAAGAATCACTACTCTTCAGCAGGAAATCTTACTAGCACTCACAAAGATCCATCAAAATCCTTTCATCTTTATTCATGGTCATAAAAGGTCAACAAATAAAGTGACTTTTTTTTCCATCCGTCCCAAACAGAGCTATAGGCATTGAATCTTCATTACTGAGTTTGGGAACCCAGCCTAAGCATCACCAAACAGAAGGCAGATGTGGAGACTCTTTAGTATTTAAATATTCTAGAGTGTGGGCAGAGGAGTGTGGGCAGAGTACAAAATTGGCAGAGTTTCTCATCTTTTATAAAAGGACTAATAAAACACAAACTTGACCACTGCATTTTATAAGACACTAATTTGAACACATTTACTGTATCAGGAAACAACATTTCTGTGAAGCTGGCATTACCGGCATCTGAAGTCTCAGCTCTTCGTCTTCCACATCTGCTAAGCACGCTGACAGCTGGCTTGCATGAAGTCACAAATAAATTATTCACAATTCACTTGCTCTTTGAAGAATGCTTACATCAGTCAATAGATTTACTTAGGACAGAGAAGAATAGAAACCAAACTTTCTGCTCAGAAGAGCTTGGTCTCTCTATCAAATGCACTCCTCCCTGTTTTACCTTAAGCAAAAAAGTATTCGGGTGTCCTCATGTTGTCACTTTGCTGAGCTAATGCTGCTCCCCAGAGCAGAGAAACTTCAGTTGTTTCAGAGCAAAGAAACTGTCCACCATCCCAACCCGTTTCTTCCAATATCATATTTCTCAATGGTAGAGATGTTCATCTTTTCTTTATATAGATGACACACTAACTGCTGTCAGAACGATTCTGTTAGGAAACCGTGTCCGGGGGAGACCTTTTTGGGTTTTATGTGAACGTCCTGCATGTAAATCAGGATAGCTCATCAGAGGAGGGAAAGTTGCAGCCTTCTATCAGCTATATCAAACTGCATCTCTGAGCCCTTTGTCACTACCTAGCAAGGTGTACACAGGTTATTTTCTAATTGTGCCTTGTTCATACTCCTTGTGAGTTTTCTAATCTGTCATTATCAATATTGTATTTGCAGTTGTTGCCCAAAATATTGTTGAGCTGTGTGTTGGGTTTGCATGGCAAGGTTTTGGTAGTGGGGGGGGCCTACAGGGGTGGCTTCTGTGAGAAGCTGCTAGAAGCTTCCCCTGTGTCTGATGGAGCCAATGCCAGCCGGCTCCAAGACGGGCCCGCCGCTGGCCAAGGCCAAGCCAATCAACGCCTCTGTGATAACATATTTAAGAAGGAAAAAAACAGTTAGAGGGAGCTTTTGCAGCCGGAGAGAGGAGTGAGAAGGTGTAAGAAACTCTGCAGACACCAAGGTCAGTGCAGATGGAGGGGCAGGAGGTGCTCCAGGCACCGGAGCAGAGATCCCCCTGCAGCCCGTGGTGAAGGCCATGGTGAAGCAGGCTGTCCCCCTGCAGCCCATGGAGGAAGGATGAGGGGGTGTAGAGATTCCACCTGCAGCCCGTGGAGAACCCCACGCCGGAGCAGGTGGAGGCACCTGAAGGAGGCTGTGGCCCATGGGAAGCCCACGCTGGAGCAAGCTCCTGGCAGGACCTGTGGACCCGTGGAGAGAGGAGCCCACGCCGGAGCAGGTTTGCTGGCAGGACTTGTGACCTCGTGGGGGACCCATGCTGGAGCAGTCTGCTCCTGAAGGTCTGCACCCCATGGGAGAGACTCACGTTGGAGAAGTTTGTGAGGGACTGTCTCCTGTGAGAGGGACTCCATGCTGGAGCAGGGGAACGATGAGAGGAGTCCTCCCCCCGAGGATGAAGAAGCGGCAGAAACACCGTGTGCTGAACTGACCGTAACCCCCATTCCCTGTCCCCCTGTGCCACTGCAGGGGGAGGAGGTTGAAGCCAGGAGTGAAGTTGAGCCCAGGGAGATGGGAGGGGTGGGGGGAGGTGTTTTAAGAGTTGATTTTATTTCTCATTCCTCTACTCTGTTTTGCTTAGTGATAAATTAGATGAATTCCCTCTCTAAGTTCAGTCTGTTTTGCTCGTGATGATAATTAGTGAGTGATCTCTCCCTGTCCTTATCTTGACCCACAAGCTTTTCGTTAGACTTTTTCTCCCCTGTCTAGTGAATGAGGGGAGTGAGAGAGCGGCTCTGGTGGGCACCTGGCCCCCAGGTAGGGTCAACCCACCACAAGCTGTCATTATTTAGAGCTATTCACAGTAGCTCCAAGATCTCTTTCCAGAGTAGATCTAAAACACTGATTTCATTTTTGAATGGGTATTTCCCCATGCACCTTACAATTGAATCTCATCTGACATAGTATTGTTTACTCAGTCAATGTCATGAAATACTTCTATATTTCACCTTCAATTTTTTGTTTTTAATACTTTCTAATCAGCAACCTTTTTCATCTTGCTGTTGATCCATTCCTTCCGATGACTGAGTATATTGGGCAGCACATATTCTGGCACAGATTCTTGGGGAACTTACCTGGGACAACTCTCCATTGTGAAAGCCTGACCATTTATTCCTGCCTTTTATTACTTAGGAATTAACCCGCTATTAATCTGTGAGTCAATGCCCTCTTTTATTCTATTGCACATAGTTCCTTTAAGTGCATGTATTATGCAAAGGAGCTCATGAAGTTTTCAGATAAGAATAGTACATTATATGAAATGTATCCCCCCCCTTTAAAGTCTTTTTCAATAATACAGTATATGTTTACTCTGAACCTATAATATAGTATCTTTAAAAAATCTTCTTTCTATCTGAAAACATTTTATCCTTTTGGCTGCTAGTTTTAATTTATCTTTAAAACGTCATCATTTTAACATAATTCAGCCTTTGAAAATAAAAGCACTATCACAGAGATTTTCCGTAGCCTTTTAAATTCCTTTAAGGAAGTTGAACTTGTGTACATTATGGTCACTGTTGTTAACCAATACAGAGTAATTGTTCAGTAAAGACATTTTGAATCACAGCCTGCACACTGCTCAGGGCCAAGTCAAATGGTGCTTTGTCCCTTTGGGATTCTTTGACTATCTGTTCCAAGACCAGTCAGTAAATTTTTAAGCACAGCCTTGGGTCACAACGTGGTGGGGCAATTGAAATTCCTGTATTTCTGAAGTTTTCTGCCCTTGCAGTCTGTCAAATATTACAAATGAAGTTTAGTCATTCCAGGTACTGTCACCATTTTGGATAGCTTTAGTCCAGTATTTTTCCTGTGTAGGCATGAAATTGCTTGTGATACAATTAACTCCTAGCTTTCTTTAACATGTATCACTGCTTCTTCATCCACGGTACTCCTTTGTCATTGCAACATTAAGTTGTACCCAGGGATGATGGTAAGAAAAGGAAAATCCTTAAAAGTGTGCCAGATCAAAGCTGCTGCAATTTTTAGTGCGCATTAGATAGATAAGGACTGGTCCTCAATTTAGCATTAGATAACTAGTTACACTTTGTTTCTGTTTTTTTCAGAGGAAAATCTCCAAGTCTTTTGAGACTTATTGTTCTAATGTTATAACATTCAAGCTGCTTGGTTCCTAAGCAGTGTGTTGTAAATAGCCTGAAGTGAAATTTTTTTTTTGTTTGGCTTTTTTTTTTTTTTGGTAAACAATATGGGTGAGATAATAACATGCCTGTGTGGCTGGATATGCTGGAAATACGCAACCTGTAATCCTCCCCTTTCCCTTTTTCAGACACAAAGGATGCAGGGGCCAGTGTACCCTGTCCATATGGTTATGGAAATTGGAGAGCTGGTTATGGCTGTAAACAAAATGTCAGTAACATTATTCACCATCCATTATAAATCCAAAGTAAAAAAGCTGAACAAAGTTTTGCTTGGTATGGATGATTTATGTGCAAGTTCTTTGTAGATAATGCCTGACGTTTGATAGGGATGAATAATGCAGATGAGAATTTCATGCATGCAAAGTTCGTGTTTCTATCGCTGCGTTATAAACACACTGTTGTTTCTGATTAAATTAGAATCAAAACCTAAATAGCTCCTGCTTTGAGCAGGGATATTTAAATTGCCCTATCCAGAATATTTATTTTCATGCATCAAACAACTGAAAAAAACCAAGGTTGAGATTTTTCATAAGTTCTCAATGTTGGATAAGCTCAGCACAATACCAGAGTCAATGATGAAACCTCAATTATTTTCAATAACAGTGCACTAACCATTACCATGTTGAAAAACAAACCTCAGAAGCCTTTTCCTCATGGGAAGATTGTGAAATACACTTGTACATAAGTGCCAAATGCAGACTTAGTGTTTATAGGGTCACCATTTGTTGTTTAAAGCAAACTGTTCTTATTTACATGACAGCTGAACTTCGTCCAAGTGTCTCATTAAATATGGCTGCTTTCAGTTAAGTGACCAGGTTGTTGAGAAGTGATATTATTCATTTATGACACTAGCTATGTGAAAGCTTTATACAAAAGAGTGTTTTAAACAAATGAACACAAGTGTTAATAAATGTCAGAAAGTCATTTATTAAAAATTACTCCAATGATAAAGAGAATCCTGTTAATCATTACATTTAAATAGGATTTGTGTTTGTTCTTTTTGTTGCATAACTTAAAACCAGTTAGACTGAGTATATGGAGATGTTAATTTTAAGTTGCCAGATTGTATACTTTCAGTAGGGATTTAAGAGAAAATAGAGGAAGGAGAGAGCAGTTCTTCCATCCCCCTGCTCTGCCCATACCAGCATCACTCAAACCATTCCCGTTAGCTACTTGTCTAAAAACCTTCAAGGCTGGAGGTTGCACAGCCTCCGCAGGGCCGTCTGTTCCGCTAATTATATATCCTTACTGTTCGACTCGGTTTCCCTGTCTGATGTGCCTCTGACGTTTCAGCTGCTCGGGGCCATGCGAACAGCCGCACTGAATTAAGTTCATCATCCCAGTTGTCTTCTGCCCTATTGCAACAGTGGCTGACTCCAGATGCTTCAGAAGACAGCGAGGTGGAAGATGTGGAGATCCGAGATGATTTGCTGTTCAGGATTATCTGATACATAACTAAGGGCACCATAGACCCTAATGCATGAAATGTAATCTCTCTTCCAGAACCTATTAGCATTGCAAATTGAATTTGAGCAGCCTGATCTAGTGGAAGATGTCTCTACCCATGGCAGGGAGGTTGGAACTAGATGATCGTTAAGGTCCCTTCCAACCCAAACCCTTCTATGATTCTATGAATATTCTTTCTAGCTTTATACACTTTTCGCTATGCTATTTTTTTTCCCTCTTACCGCTCTGTGGCAATGAGTGTCATGGTTTGTTTATGCATTATATGACAAATTATTCCCTTTTATCAGACTTAAATTTCTTGTCTTTCAGTTTCATTCACTGTCCCCTGTCTTGTGTGTTAGGCAATACAAAGAACAAAAGCTCTCAAAGTGTCTTCTCTGGAGTATTCATTATTTTTTGGGTTATATCCTTTCTTGCTGATGTTCTTTCAGAGTTGAACAATCAGTTTCTTTTCAGTTCTTCTCAAATGACATTTTCCTCATCCTTCCCAGAAGCCCTAGTAACTTTGCAATACTTTTTTTTGAGATGGTGCCACTATTACTGCACACAGTATTTGAAGGAAACCCACAATGCTGCTTATTTATACAATGGAATTCTAATAATTTCCCTGCTGTTTTTCATTGCACTTCATATTCATGTTAGCAACTTGTTTACTTTTTTTTTTTTGACTGCAGCCACACTTGGAATTGAAATGATAATTGAGTTATTTTGCTTTAAACTGAATGTGCTTGAGGTGAATTGGAGGTTTCATTTCCATTGTTGAACCCAAAGCTGAGTGTTTTATTAAGTTTTTATGCTGATGGTGAAAGATACGTTCATGACCACATTGCTTATTTTGTCCTGTTCTGATCTGTTGGACAGTTAAATATCACGATGCTACTTTTTAATGAAGTCTCATTAAGAGCTTGGGCCAGACTGTTGTGAAATTGTATGTGGAATTGAACTCTTCTAGTTTTATCGCATATAGCTGTTTACTTCATGCCCTTCAAAGGTTTTTTCCCGGATAACTTTTCTCCATATGGACAGCTGAAAAAGCTAAATAAAGACTATTCAAGAAGAAGGCAGTGCGTGCTGCTAGATTGCCCTTGCAAAATAATTGTGTGTATCTTGATGAAATAGGCCTTTAAAGGTACTGTTGAATTCTTTGAGATATGGTTGTTTTGAAGTCATTTACCTTTGTTCACTGGAGACATTAATTTTTTTTCTTTATTTTCTATGGTAGACACAAGGACTATCGATGTCACTGCAACTTGAATAATTAAAATATTCTAGTTTGCACACCCTAATGAAGGATACAACTTAAAGCATGGTGTGCTTGCTTAAATGAGCTTACAGGTCAGACGTCACCTTTCACATTAACTTCTCAGCAAGTGAACTCAAATGTGCTAGACAGACCCAGCAAAAGGTTTTGAAAACAAAATTCTGCAGCCTTTCTTGTTTAACAGCACATGTCTGAGGAATGGTTGCCACAAACTAATGCTCTTTAGGGAGCTGAGAATTATTTTTGTTTCCTGTGATTTCTTCATTCTAACTACCTTACTTAATAGCATTCACTTAGAAAACTCAAAATATCATGTTTTAAAAGTTGATGTGACTTGAAAAATCCTTTTTGTGAATTTGTAAGTTATTTCCCCCTGTTCTGCTGAAGCGCAAATTAATTTTCAGCTGAAGGCTTTAATGGCCAGGAATCATTTATATTGACTTCCGCAAGAACATTTTTGTTAATTGAATGTGGTCTAAGAGCATTACATGACATGTTTTCACAGACATTGATGAATGTGGAACTGGAAGGCATAGCTGTGCCAATGACACTGTTTGCTTTAACTTGGATGGTGGGTATGACTGTCGATGTCCCCATGGCAAGAACTGCACAGGAGACTGTATCCATGAAGACAGAATCAAGCACAATGGACAGATTTGGGTGCTGGAGAATGACAGATGCTCTGTCTGCTCATGCCAGGTCAGTAGAAATAAAACTAACTGCAGCTGCAAGATGGTGGTAGGGATGAAGGGAAGAGTGTCGTGATTCAGGTGAAATTCCTGGTTTGGCTGTCTTCTCAGGTGTGCATGTAGTGCTACACAAAAGTGGAATTATATATTATATAAAGTTTTGGGGAGAGCTTCTCTCTCCAATCTGCACAAGCAGAACTTCCACGGGAGGTTTATTATATGGTACAGGGAGAAGGACGATAGTACTATTTTCTTAGCAGAAATGCCACCTGTGTTTTCTGGGTGGGAGTAGCGGCATTTTCATGCAAAGAATCTGTCTGTCTAGACACATATTGGCGCTGGTGACTGACGCCAGTATCTCTAGCAGATGACTATAAATAGAAGTAGGTTCTGTATCTGCAGAGTAATTCAGTTTTGCTTTCTCAAATGTTTGCTGTGGGAACCTTGATCCCAAGCTAAATGCTGATGGAGAATGAAGGCCCAATACACTGCCAACAAAGTCCTGAGCATTTCAGCATCTCAGGTTTCATGGGCATGAATTCAATATCAGACTACCTATCATCTTCCTTATGTGAATAATTAAAGAAGAGAGGGACTGATTTGGAAGTTTAAAGCAAGACTTGACTAGCATCTGTCTGAGAATGACATAAACTTAGTGCAATCCATTAAAATTCAACCCTTGGGAAAGACGCCCTTGTGATTCATCAGCGTAGGTGAGAGCTGGCTGAAGGTTGGTTGAACGAAGGATATATATAAGACAACAGGGGAACTTTTTTGGTAGTTACTGAGTGTGTATTGCGGCTTCTGCCTCTGTTTGAACTGGATTTTGACAAAGATATTGTATAGTGGAAAAACTCATGAGCTGCTAATGGCTTAGAATCATGCACAAAAATGAAGTTTTGGTACAAGTACTGCTGGAGTTGGTGACGTTTCTGACATTGCTCTATGCCTGTCTTCCAACAACAGAGTGGCTACGTGATGTGCCGGCGAATGGTCTGTGACTGTGAAAATCCCACCGTTGACCTATTTTGCTGTCCTGAATGTGACCCAAGGCTCAGCAGTCAATGTTTACATCAGAGCGGGGAGCTTTCCTACAACAGCGGTGACTCCTGGGTACAGAACTGTCAGCAGTGTCGCTGTTTGGTAAGGCTCCTGATTACAGCAGCAGAAACAGGAGGGAAAAAGGATATGAGATATTCTGATCCGTGAATAGTTAATTTTCATGCATTAGCATCCATTTAATTTCCTCTGGAGTATGTGCATAATCAAAATCTGGTTTTCATGGATATTTGTCAGTATTGTCAAGTTCCAGTCAAAAATGCATTTTGACACAATAGACATAATATAAATTATTTAATCATGAAGATTATTTTAGCAAAGAGTGGAGGTAATTTGGATATGGCACCTACAAAGCAACACTCGTGTTCACTCATTCAAAGAGCAATGTAGCTGTATAAGGAACTTCTATATATGTATCTATTATCATGGTTGATAATGTCAAAGATGCCAATAGACTAAATTTTTTTTATTCATTCATTCTGAGTAACAGCAAAATAATAAGACTTGATACATTTTTCAAAATAGTGAAATCAGTTTTGAAAAAAACCCAACAAACCCACCCTTTAAAGCTTGTCATCTTTTTCCTAGGCATGTATTTCAGAGTCTGAGCAAAAACTATTCTGCATAATGCTGCTCAGGAAGTTTCCATGACAGAAAAAATCCCAAGATAAAAAGAACTAGCTTTTATCACAGGTTATCTCCAAACATAAAGCCTAGTCCATCTAGCAGCTTTCCCTTGTCAGAGTGTCATGAATAACAGCCAGAAACCAATTTTTGTAGACATTGTGCTCTCAGTGTTAGTGCTGCTAAAATCCAATGAAATAGATTCCCAGGTGCTTCATTAAATGTCTTAAAAACAAAACAAAACAAAACAACCTACAGTTTGGGATCTCAGTAGATGTTTCTTTTTTTTTCAAGATGCTACTTCTATAACTAAATCCTACTTTCTTTCAGTTGTCAGGGATTTTGGCTTTTTTTAATGTCATTGTATTGTCTATTCTTTGTACTGTCCATCACTTCAAAAAATAAATTGAAATATCAAGATCAGTGACTGGTTTTAAAATTGCTTTCATTCTTACCATCATGTGATTAAAAAATAGGAAAATTGACCCAGGTGAATATTTTGTAAAAGAATAACTTCACAGTACTTTCTGCAACACGAGGAGTAAATTTGGAGCTATGGCAAATCCCTGGGAATTTTTTTCAGCTTTTGCTCTGGAGATACGTAACTCTTCATTCTCAAAGCCTTAGATACAGTTTCTGTGAATATACTTCTTTCCTAGGGACAAATGCTATTCTCCTTAAATCCAGACTACTCAATCTGTGTTTCAAATGAGCTAAGTTGGAGGTCAGAGATGGACCTGCTCCAAAAGAAATGCACATTAATGACTTCTGTGAAGTCTTATCTTTGACCACTAGATCTGAAACTTTGGCCTTTGTCCAGAGCTGAAGGGAAGCTGACCCCAACTTCTAGTAATTGACGTGAATAATTAGACATCTTTAGATTTGTGTACAGGCATACAGTAACTTCCCCTAAGAATATTCTAGCCCAGCGCAGATCTCTGCTTTGAACTTGTCATACCCTGACTGTACTGAACCCATCATGCAGAAAGTGTGATTAAGTTTGGAAGTTCAGATATTCTGATTGCGACATCCAAGATGGGTGGTAAGTGGGTGGAGATCCTCTCACTGAAAATGCGCTGGTGTTCCCTGCTGCGGTGGGCTGCTGGTGGCTTGACACCCTTAGTCCAGCCAATGCATTTGTAATGGTGGCAAAGATAAACTCTAGCCCATCCAGACCTGAACATTTGAGGGTTTTCTGTGGCAAACCAATGGTCCAAATAGAAGTAAGAACTAGGGGAAACAGGAGATTTCGAAGCACTTTTGCAGTTATGTTATGCTATGGCTTCTGTCACTCGCAGAAGCAGGACTTTACAAGGACACATCCATATTCTGTATTTCATGAAGTTTATGGAGAATTTTCAGCTGCAGCTTGATGCAGAGTGTGTTGAAATAGGTTAAATCTAATGCACTTCCTGAATAGCGTGCAGAAGAAAGTACCCAACTTGCTGTGTCTCCCACAAGTGATGAATATCAGTGTTCTCTGCATTGACTTCTGAATAGAACCAGAAGGATAAAATTAACCAGCTAAGAAACATAATTCTGGGTGAGTTGAATAGGTAATGAAACAAAATAAGAGCTAATAATCTTCTCTTGTTCTCATAATATTCGTACACAGCAAGGTGAAGTTGATTGCTGGCCCTTGCCATGCCCGGAGGTGGATTGCGAATTCAGCGTCCTCCCTGAGAATGAGTGCTGCCCGCGATGTGTCACTGACCCCTGCCAAGCGGACACCATTCGCAATGACATCACTAAAACCTGTCTGGATGAAACCAATGTCGTTCGCTTCACTGGATCTTCTTGGATTAAGCACGGCACAGAGTGCACCCTCTGCCAGTGCAAGGTAAAGAGCATAAAAATTAAGCTGAGATGCCTCTTTCCCAGCTCGTTCTGTGGCATATAAATATTAATGCGCTGACTCCGATCAGTGGGTAGTTGGTGTCTACACTTATTTTAAAGCAGCAGAGATAACAGTAAAAGTGTTCAGCTTGGTTAACTTTACTCTTGCATGTGCTAGAAGGATGGTTTAACCTGCTAGCAGGTGAGAAGCAGGACAACAGCCCATGCTGCAGTGTGCTGTGGACAAGTTAGTGGGCTTGGCTTTTCCACCAGGATAGCTCAATTCAAGCTTGATCATAGTTTTTACTATACAGCTCCATGCTATCTTGGAAATGTATAAAGTAACAAATAGGTATATAAGACTAGACTTCACACACAAAATTTGTTCTGTGTGATACTATAGCATTATCAGAACTGATTGAATTCCTTTTTGAGAATAGTAATTGTTTTGAGAATAAAAGGACTAGTTACATGGTTACATAGCTTTCTTGCTTTAAAATGAATAGTAGAATCAACATAATGTTTAGAACATTTAATACTTTTTGTAGTCAATGGAATTCATTGTCTGAGGAGAAAAATTAATGGCTATGGGCTTATGTGAATTCTGGCATCCCTTTTTAAAGATGCAAAAGAAAAGGAGGTTAAAATAATTTTTCCATTCATAATAAACCTGTAAGGTGAATTGTATTTTCCACCATCCAATACTGAAGAATGACAAAGAGTGTTTCCACTTCAGCCAAGGAGAGAGAGACAGCAGGATTCATCCAGAGGTCTTTAATTATTACTGAAATTCAGAGTTGATTTTGGTCTTTATTCCATGTCCTTCCCAAGCAAGATACTTCGCAAACTCTAGTACATGGTACAATTAACTACTTTGAAAAGGTGCTCATAAAAAAATAATCTAACTTCAACACCTCCTCTTGGGAGAGATGGGGAGTAACTTTTCATTTAGCCGAAGCTGCCAAGCACCTTCTCCCTCCACTTTGCCTGATGCAGTACTGGGTGCAGCGGCAGTTGCTGCTGTCAAGGCATAGTCCGTTCATGAGGGAAGTGGTATGCGCCAAGTAAGTGTAGGCATTTGTCTTGATGTCAGAACAGGTCGGTGGTTAGAAAAAAATGCTGTGATCTGACAGAGTGGCTAGTGGTTAGAAAGCTAGCTGCTGCCCAAAAGGACGTTGAAACAGGCTTGCATGCAGAAACCCATACTTTTGGGGTCCATAGCTGGTGGCATAAACCAACTCCAATGCTAGAAGTTACTTTTTGCTTGGGCAAGTTGCTGAGGTTTGTGTGCATCAGTTTCCTGATCTGTAAAACAAATAGTTATGTGTGATTCTTCTCTAAAGCACTTCTGAGATTTGGTGATGGGAAATGTGTTCTCATTGTTGTACTGCTAATCAATGGCAATGCAGAAGCGATGCACCAGTTCTGCTGATGGCCACCTGTGGGCTGCTCCCATCTGCCCTTTTCTCTTAAGCAAAGACTGAACCTTAAGCGTTGACTAATTTGTATTCAGTGTAAACACATACATAGTCTAATAAAAATCCATTGCTGCTTTGTGAACACATACAAGATTAAAACAGATACTCTGCCAAACCCTGTAGATGTAATATGGCTCAGGTGTGAATCTGCATAACAGTGAAGATGTACCACTTTGTCCCTAGCAAGCCAAATCTTACTCAGTTCTCTTTACAGAACAGTTTTCTTTTTGAAATATGCTATCTGATCATATTAGCAGCATTTTAATATTGTAGTTCTGCATGCAAGCACGCAACTCCCTCCAGACTAGGTTAATGCTGTGCCCAATTTGTATAGTTCTCTGTCTCGTTCATCCTGTGTCACCCCGCTCTTTTTCTTGCAGAGCATCACACGGAAGGTCAAAACTCCAGTCTAAGCCTCTCTAAGCAAGCTATAGCAAAATAGATTTACACAAATCCTTTAAGAATTCAGAAACCTGGGCATCAGCTAAAGCTGACTTAGCCACAAAACCATTTCAAATCACAAGTAAAGAAGGTGGACAGTAGGATTGTCTAACCTCCCCTAACAGAAAGAGTGAAGGAAAATGTTTAAATGATTCAGATCTCAGTCTCAAATCAGTCCTAGCAGTTTAGCTAACTGAATGTAATTGGAGTAATTTAAAAATAATACACACTTTTATTTGCATGGTAAGAATCAGACTTAAGAAAAGAAGCAGTAGAGATGCAGAAAATAGTTTCTTCAGTACTTTAATGATGTCCGTAGGCAATCTGTTCCCTTAATTGCTAATATTCTCAGAAGAATGTTTGGACTATCAGGAAAAACTTTACAGATAAATGTTTGCTGGTGTTACAAGGATGTATTAACTTGAATCATTCAGGACTAAATAAAACCCAGAGTCCCTCCTGCTTGATCTAAATAAAACTCCCAAGTGCTCTGTCTCATTCAACAGATTTATGTACTTGAGCAGATGCCTGATACTTTTACGTCGGCAGCATTTCTTCCACTGATCCCGGCTTCTTTCAGTTTGACTGTTGTAGCTCTGGGATACAGACCACAGTGAACCAAGCAATTAGAGAAATCACAATAACCCGTTCTCTTGAACAAGAGAAGGACATGACAACAACGTCATGAATCCGATCAAAACCTGTAGATGTCTTGTAATTTACAAATCTGTATGTTCAAATGTGATGGGTGTTTGCAAATGGCTGAGCTTGTTAAATTGCCTTGGTTTGTACAAAATGCTAATTGTTTCAATTCTTTCTGTTTTTCCTTCTTTTAGAATGGCCACGTCTGTTGCTCAGTGGACCCACAGTGCCTTCAGGAACTGTGACACCAACACCCATCTCTCACAAGCAGTTTCTGGTTAAAGAATTTTCCTTCACAAAAAAAGACCTTTAAACCAAAAATTGTACAAAATTAAAACTAAAATTAGATTGGTTTTGTCCATCTAAAGTGCAGATATGTGATGAACTCAGTTACCCGAATCAGACTGAAATTTATGGGACTCAAGACAAGCTCAGATGTGTAAACCTTTGTCTGAGGTTAGGCCCAAATCTTCTGGCTATTTGTGTGACATCATAATGCAGAATATTTAGGTTAGTGTAAAGTGACACATTGTAATGCTGTACATAACGATGTCAAGATCCAAAATCAAGGAGGAGCTCTTACAGGGTCTTCCGAAGCTTTGAGAGTCCAGTACTTGAACAGATGCAGAGATTTTTACCTAATCATATTTGGATCTGCACAAATGTGTTTGATTGCTCACTGCAGAATTTAGCAGATGTTTAAGTAAAAGGATGAAGCCTTCAGGAATAAAGAACCTAGCAGCTAAGATGTGATATGTACAGTATGTGCGCTGGAAAAAAAAAAAAAAAGATAGAAGTTATTGTGAAAACAAAAAAAAACCCAAAAAAAAAAAAACCAAAAAAGAAAAACCGTGATGCACAGGCATGGCTTCTTAATGTTTTCTGATGGGAAAAGTCATCAATATTTCCTTGTTTTACTGCACTTACTATTATTTCTTGATTGAATTTGTTCAGTATAAGCTCGTTATTGTGCAAATTTAAATAAATATTTCTCTTACCTTAAGTTTCTGTTTGTGCCGCCTTTCCTTTTCAGGGATGTCATTTTCATGCGTGCTGTTACCCTTCCTCCTTTGCCAGCATGCCTAGGCAGCTGGGCAATACAGGTGGAGTATCCCCAGTCTGGTTCCTCTACGTGTGGGAGCTTCTTCCCAGCACAGCCTCATGCCTATCAAGTCTTATCTTTGTTATTCTTCTGGGAATACATAAATAACTTCATACATCTGAGCCACTACGGTGGATTGAACAGAAAATTGATGTGCCTAAAGATCAGACCCTACATGCCAGCGGGATGCTGTCTCCCAGAGTGGGTACAGACCATTTGTGTGTGACTTGCATCTGTTCAGATTTACAGGGGATCTTCTCCAGATTCCTCCTCTCTCCAGCTGCCCCGGGTTGGTTTGTCTTTCTATAAGCTCCACAGCTGTTTTAGTTGTTTGTGTAAAGTATCTTAATGCATGGGGATCACTTCAATATGCAAACCCTATTTTCACTACTATACTGTTGGGACAATAAATAAAAGAGGCTATGTGACCAAAGCTATGTTATTCTGGGAAAGAAATAAAGAATAAAACAGTGCTTACAAATTACAGGCTGAAAAGGCTGAATTGTAAGGAATGAATCTTGAACAGCGGAGGCAAAACAGGAGAGGAAGAACTGCACAGGATGACTGTGTATTTTAAATACTGTTTTAGTAGTTATGTTCCTTTCAAAGTACCTCGCTTCTCTTCAGCATCTCTCTTGTTCAGTAGATTGCCACGCAATCAGGACAGGCAAAACTTCCATGAATATTATCTCTGTGTAATATTAAGTTACAAGGGAAGTCCATGTATATGTTTTTTACAAAACAGAATTTCCTGCAAACAGATGCTACTTCACAGTGTTTCATGTACAGCGGGAGATCAAAGGAATGCCACGCAACTGCATGTATCTGGTAGGTATTCCCCTGAGCCCTAGTGTCTGTTGACTACTGAGTATTTTTGGAGTAGGGAATACAAGAGATGCTAGGCCACTGACTGCAAATAATACAAACAAACCAAAGAAACTAAAAATCCGAAAAAAAAAATGCAACACCCTCCCCCCCAATTGATAGTCTCATTGGACCATTAAAGCTATGAAGATTTTCAGATCAAATAAACCTTTTTCCTCACCTAATCCATAAATAACTGATTCTCAAGGGTTTTACTGTATTGTCCAGTTCCTGGCAAGCTGCAATCAAAGTTTTTAAAGAAGAATGTTAGCTTCTTGAAAAAGAAGCTGCTTTCTGTACAGTGTTTTCTTGCCTGCTGGTAATTGTTAGGAGGTCATGTTTTCCTCTCAGATGCAGAGGCACATCTCCAGTGGATTTCAGAGGCAGCTGCATGCCTATTTTTGAAAGAAGGTTTAGCAGAAGGTGTTACCATTTAAGAATTGCACTTCAATTTCATTCAAGAATAGGTGTAAGATAGACATAGGAAATGCATGAAGACCAGACATTTTTTTGAAAAGAGCAAACATTTCTCAAGGGCAGAATCCTCGGGCTCTGTCAGACGCTGTAGAAAGCTCTGGAGGAAAGCAGTGGAGCTGGTGAAGAGAAGGGCAGATACTCACAGAATAGCTGTAAGCATCCCCATGAGTTATGGGTGAGGCAGGTGTCCCTGCGCCCTTAATCTGGTTCAGTGCATCCACTGACATCAGATTTAGACCTACAATAGATATGAGAACTGGAAGGAAAATTATCTCCAAATTTTTTCTCAATCCTTTCTCAAAAGCAGGGTAATACTGGTGTTTAATCCCAGCTTTTAATCAAAACTAAAACACTGTCTAGATGGGAAACAAGCATCTCTCTCCTTTTGTTGCCTACCTTGACCTGAGCGTTGTAGGATCTTTCTGCTGTTGTAGGTTCGTTAAGCATGGTGCAATACACTACAAAACAGGCTAAAAAGTCAAGAGTTGAGACATAACATAATAGCTAAACCTTGAATCAAATCCTTGGAGAGACAGTTAGTGTTACATGTATGTAAAGAGCAGGAGTCATACTGCTGAACAAAGCTGGAATCCTCTGCTAAATAAAAAATGAGAATGGGCTGACTGAATATTATCTAATTTATCAACGTTCAAGGTTACTAATCAGTTGGGAGTTCTTCTAAAGGTCAGCAAACTCCAATGAGACATCTCAGTGACCCTCATTTTCATTCCCTTTCGCCCCCTCTTCCCCATCTTCCTCCTGTTCAGTCAAGCCAGTAATTAGTAGCTCATGTTTTTAATTTTCCTTGAAAAGTAAATTTAAATATTATTAAAAATTGATGTCTAATTTCCAGACCTAAATTATCTGTCAGATGATATAGTCCATAAAAAAAAATTATATTTCTGAATGATGCAGGTACGTTGTGGTCTCTTACTGGCCTTTCATTATTGATGCACTGTTTGCAGTGTTTGCAGTACCAGAATTCAATAACTTCCATAAAGGAATTGTCACCTCTCTGCAGAGTAATTGCCTTAAGTTAATAGACCTACAGATATAAAGGCAGAGACGTCTTCAGTTACAATGCTGAATTCAATGCTATCGTGAAACAAGTTGACAAAAAGCAACAGCGTCGTAAACTGTTGGAAAGAGAGCTAACTGTGCAGCTGCAAATTTCTGGTACTCACAAATTTACCATGGGCAAGAGCAGGGGCTGCCTCAGACCTCCTCACGGCTAAGGACATCTTTGCCTTCTGTGGGAGCTTCACCTTTAGCAGCACAGCTGGTGAAATACGGTGTGGTGGGCTGATCCTGGCTGGAGGCCAGGTGCCCACCAAAGCTGCTCTATCACTCATTAAGGCATAGCTGAAATACTAGCCATTCCTTTTTTCTAGGATGCCTAAAAGTGGGTATTTATGCAGGGAGTGCTGTAAAACTGCCCGCCTTCAGTGCCAGCACAGACTCTTGCCATTAACAGCGTTGGGCTACAGCAGATTCACCCTGGGACCCCTCAGAGAAGTACAACTTCATGAGTCACAGAGCCCAGGTTTCACATCGTGCTGACTTCAAATGCAGGATGTGTATGGGGTGATATCTCCTCTTCCACAGACGTGGTGAGTCTCACCTTGAACAGGTCACCTGTGTCCCTGCTGTGGAGAAGCGCTCAGCTGTGGGGTAGCTCGCATGGGCCAGACAGCACTTGTGGGTCTCCTCCAAAGTGGAGAAGGCTCCCACTGCAGCACAGCGATGGTGCTCAGCTCACATGGCCTCTCAACAGGCTGGGCTGCCTTGATTTCTCAGATAAAAATAGCAGTAGCTTTAAACTAGGGCTCAGCTAGTTATTTTTTAATAGTGAAACTTACTTACAGGCAAATGCAGTTTAACTTGTCCCCAGACCAGTTAATAATTTAAGTTAAAAATCACCAGATAGCTTTTGCCAACTATATAAGGAACATGTTTCAGAGTAATACCAGTAAGAAGACTAGAGCAGCTCTGGTACCTCCTGAGTGGGTGACCTGTGGAGAAGCCTCTCTTCTTCTGTGCACGGTAAAGCCCGCTGCAGTCGTGTCTTCTGCCCAAGTCACGGCCGTATGCACCAAGTCACCAATCCTGGCCATCTCTTCTGTTATTTTAATTTCTAATTAAAAATTTAAAACTTCTTGTTGCTTTAGCATAGTGGCCAAATCTCTGTCCTGGGCAAAAAGAGAAAGTGTACCAATGGACTTTGGAGTAAGAAGAAGCGTTTTAGAGAGGGCCTGAAAAGAAAAAGACAGTATTGCAAACCCCATTTCTCGGATTTCCATGGCCGTTCATCAGCCATGTGAACGGCCACCAGCATGTCAGTGTATTTCACTTTTTTGTTTTTGTCAGTATGGTGCTAATGCAAAATGATAAAAATAAAAAATCAATTGTTAAAATCAATTATTCATCCAGGGCTGCACTAATCAGTATTTTCTTATTGCCAGAGTTTACACTGTCTGTAAAATGCCAAATAGGCGTTGTTTACTATAACAGGAGATTTGCAACCCTATATTCTACTAATCTGTTCATAGATTATCTCTATAACATGAAACTTTAACTACTACAAACCATAATAATCTATTGATCACATCATATTTCATCCATAAGAGAGCCAAACTCAATTACTATGCTTCATCTTAAAATCTGTTTTTATCAGTAATCTCATTTTACCATTTTAGACTTCAAATGTAACTCCCAGGATGTCTTTTATGTATCAGCAGTATTGCTTGGAACTATAAAATAAAATTGTTTAAGGGCTTATTTTAGGACTGAGTCATATTTGAAAACCAAAATAACTAGAACTGCATCACCACAGCTAGAACATCCGTCTAAATAGAACAACAGAAACAAAGTACTGACTCAAGTGCAATTTCGTGGCGAGGAGGGAGAGCAATTTCATTCAGGGGGAGGGGGGAACAAAACAGAAAAACAACCAACAATCCCACCGATGCTAACTCTGTCCTCTTCCTGCTTTTAATGACCACTCATCTGAACAAGCAGAGGGATGCAGCCTTTTGCATGGCTACCTTATTTCTTATAAGAAGCTCTTCCAGCTGATGCTGCTTTTGAATATTTCACTTGACTTGAGTGGGCCACAGCCCTTTCCTGTTAATTTTCTTAGCGCTTTCAGTGAAAACGTAAAAAAAAAAAAATTTAGGACCATCACAGCACGAACAGTTTCTGCCCAAGGTTGGGACTGCCCGCTTCGGAGGCAGGCAATGCACCGCAGCCAGACCATCCTGCCCCAGGCGAGCTGTGGGCACCAGTCCGGCGGGTGGGCGAGCAGCACTGTAGCTGTAGGTGTCTTTCTGCAGTTCTGCTCTTTTATTAGCTATGTGTAGTGGGGTCCCCCATCAGTTGGGAATGACCCAGCTCAAACTGGCTCCTCTTGCAACTTTGCAAGGTGTAATAAACTCCTCTTTTGGCTGCCATACATGGAATTTGCAAGTCAAGCAGTTTGTCCGGGCAGAGGGATGCAGGCAGGGATAGGACTGGGACTGTCCCAGGAGCTCCCATATCACCCTAACATGTGCAGCCCAGAGCCCAGGAAAGCTAAGGTCTGCCTTCACGTCAGGAACAAAAAGTTCTTATTGTCTGAAAAACATTTCTCCCTGAGAAGAAGAAATAAACCAGGCCCTTTATTTGGTTTCCAAGGCAAAAATCCTGTGTTCTTCTCATTCACGCTGGCCGTGGACAAAATGTGGGTGCTCACAAACACCCCTCAAAGCACAGTCCTCCCACCACTTTGGTGTTTTGTGGTCATATGGCTCTGTAGAAGTTACCCCAGTCAACTGAGAGTGAGCCCCCTCCCACAGCCAGCTTTCCTTCTGCAGGACCTTTTTGGGGAGATGCCTGTGGATGCCACTTTGCAGCTGGTGCCTGCGTGGCCAGCACTGGGCAGATCCTCTTCTCCTGCCCAGCTGAGCTGGGCTGGGGAAAAACGGATGTCAAAGCCCAGGTAATGCAGATGGTGTGAAAATTTGGCCTTGCAGAGATTGCTGGTGGCAAGGCAAGGGGCTAATATTGATACTGATTAAATGATCTTTTTTTTAATTAGTCTGTTTTGCCATTTTGAGTTTCCATCGGGTAATAATTATGTTTGACGGTCCCTGATGCTCCTGTGAAGAACACAGCAGGCAAGGAAGAAATAATACACTTTCCTCACTTGGTAAACTTGAGAGGCTGCTCAGCTGCTGCTGCCTTCAAAGGAAGGAGAGATACAACCCACAGAGCTTGTGATTCCACCGAAACCAGCACAACTCAGTAGAAACACGCATCGCACCTAGATCCAGTCCCTGCCTGCCCCTGGCAGCAAGTGCCCTCTGGCCTCAGCAGCAAGAGCACTTGCTTTTAACATCTCTGTCACAACAAATTAACTCCTTCACCACAAAGTTATGAGGTTAGCTTCCTCTTGCTGGAAATAGAGTGGGGAAAGGGCAGCATACTGGGTTTTGCAACTACATTACCCCCTGCTTGGTATTTTATTCAGAAAATGATGTGCTGCTCCTGCCTCCGTCTCCTCTATGGGCACCAATATCAGTACCTGGCAGATCACTTTCAGTGCTGGGCTATTTCCCATAAGAGCTCATTTTTTTCTGCCATGTCTTCAATTTTTATTACATGGAATTTATCACTCCTTGGGCTAGAGATCATTCATGTTGCTTTAGAGGTTTCAGCCAGTGTTAAGCATCCCTTTACAAAAACATGTACATTCCCACTGTGCATGTTATATGTTCCTAAGAAGCTGTAAAACTAACACTACTGAATTTGGATAAATTTGGAGTCAAATTCTTACTTTAGTCCCAATTTTCACAGTTCAGACTCATCTGTATTTCCTATTGCTTTGGGACTTGACCCAGACTGAGAAAGCAGTTGCTGAAATCCTAGCTATCTTTATTTTCCTTCTAAATGAGGATTAAAGCAAACCAAGGATCCAGGGTTCGGTTTGTTGGGCTTTTTTTTAACAGAAGCAGCTTCCAAAATCTGCAGCCCAGAAGGCCAATTTGTACCCCATGCTCATAGGTCTAAATTCTTGAATCACTTTACACCAAAATTTAAAACGCTTCATCAAATCCCAGCAAAGCTATAGATATTCAGACATTTACACAGACCATTTAAGTGATCTTTTTATTTCTTATACAGCAAGTTTTCATCATTTGTGTAGTTTTCAAACAATTTTTGCATGCTTCATGTATTTGAATTGCTTCTTGTGGGTAATATCCATTTGCACATAAAGCTTCTCAGCTGTTGCATTTGGCTTTCTTGAGCTATTAGAATTTAGGGTTTATATAGGAAATATATCCTTGTCTACATCTGGTCAGCAGAGGCAAATCCTACAGAGAGCTGAATTTGGTGCATAATAGTGAAGCCAAATTGTGTTTGATTTAGTATTTGAAATAGTTTCTGTGTTTTATTGTGTTCTTCAGCTATGTTTCAGCACTTTTGCATTAATCCAGTTTACAAGTATAAACCTGGATTTCTGAACAATCAATCAGTACAAGGTCAACTGCAGCCATTGCCTGCATGGTGTGAATCAAAACTTAAGACACATGGACATTCGTAATATTATATAGAGAAGCAGAGATTTCAGTGTAACTAAAATGCTTTTCATGCACAAAAAAAAAAATATACAGAATGGTTCCAAGTGAATTAGGTAATAATTTTTTCCCCAGGTTTAGTGAAAGCAAGATCAGAGGAAAGATTAGATGTGAATTTATGGTGTATTTACTGAGTGCTGTACTGCTCTACACCAGAAAATCCTGAGACAGCACCGACTGAACAGTGCAGATACTGGTCAGCTGTTAAAAAACTTCCTCAGGATGAAACAGTGTCCTGAACTGAAAAATTTCTGGTGCTGAGCTTTAGTCACATTGTACAAGAGAACATGTGGTCAGATGATGAAGGAGGAGCAGTTTAGGGATGCTGCTGTCACCTCCTCTCTGCTGAGGCACAGCTGACTCCTCTGTAGCTCTCCCTGCAGCGGGTTGGGAGCAGGCATACGACAGATACTTCACTGTGGCTGAAGGTCTTCAGGAGGTGGTTGATCCATATTGCTGTCACTGCTTGTGGCTGTCCAGCCATACCCTTACCACTGGTTCAGGTTAAAGGCAGTCCGTTTTGAAGAGACCCCCTGTCACGGAGACCTCGCAAGAGTAGGAGAGCTGGCAAAGGGGTTGCCAGCTGTTAGCTTGCTGTCTTGAGGGGAGCTGACCTTTGGCCAAGGAGACACCAAACAGACATCCAGGAGTGGATCCAAGGCCCAGGGAAGTCAGCAGAGATTTTTCCCTCATCTTAGGACCTGGCCCCTGAAATATTTATGTACATGCTAAATGAAAGAGTGTTATTAACCTCAGTTAGGCCCATGGTTTTTGGTAGGGTTGGAGGGCTTACACATTGTATGTGGCACGGTGCAGACATGCTCTTCCATCACTTTCTCCACAGGGATAAAGTCCAAAGAGACTATAAATATACATATAAACTTGAAAATTATATCGATTAGAAATAAAGTTAGTCTATTGTGTTTGTCTGAGGCAAAAAAGAAAAGAAGTCAAATCTGTTTTAAAGCTGCTCAGTTTCCAAGAGCCAGCTGGGGGTTGGTAACGTCAGGCAGGCCCTGGCTGCGTCCCTTGAAGTGTCGCAAAGGAAAGGATCCCTTCGATACAGGGCAGCTTTTCAAAGCATGCACAATTAGGGGCAGTGATGCAAAAAATTACAGACACAAAGAACTAGAAAGACTTGCAGACACGTGACTGAAACACCATGGCTGTGAAAAGAGGGGTCTGGTCTGTGCAACTGTGCGCTGTGGTGCCCCCAATTACATGTGCAACCTGTTGGCGTATCTTCAATGGCTTAGCAAGAAGATTACTTTTGCAGTAGTTCCCTGATAAATGTCTGCTTGCTCATTAACATAGCTGACATTTCCGAACTCTGCTCAGATTTGCAGCCTGAGCTAATCCGCATCCTATTTTAGTTCATAGGCTAAAGTTCAAATGGAACAAATTTTTGATCCTATTTGTACGACTGTGTATAATTTCCTTCCTTCCTTTATGGTCAGAATAATAGCTTCAAATCCAGAAAAAAACCCATAAACCCTGAAGTGGTGGAAAGCTCATTTATAATCATTCTGGGACAAAACTGCTTTTTAACTCTGAATACAATTTCTTCTTTTTAATCACTTTCACCTTTAGTTCTGCACAGCAGCAGTTCCACAAATCTGTATTTCTTTCATGCTTGGCCTATGCTATAGTTTTACATATGTATCCCATTAAAACAGCAAACATTTTTTCTATGTATTTAATAATAGATATAGAAGCTCACTGGATCATGTGTATTGTTAGAACTGGCAATGTTTTTGACGTTGCATGATGATGACATAATATGCCAAACCAAAACCTGTCTTTAAAGAGCGCCATTTATCACGGTCTGAATTTGTAAGGTATATATCAGAAAATGTTTAGCCTGAAGAAATGAACAGAACGTGAGAATTATTTTGCTGAAATATTTGCTTCAACACTGTAAATTTTCAGAGAGGAGTAATGAATCAGGTAAATGCTTGATTTCAAAGGCTCCTTGGGACAAGCTAGAATTTCTTGCCTAAATAAAAGGTGTGCTCAGCTGAGCTGCGTTGCAGTGGCATGTCTCAGTGCTCTTCTGGACCCTGGAGTCTAAGTCCCTTCTTTTCTTACTTCTTCACTTGCCCAGGAAGCAAGTGCCCAGCCGTTACCCCCCGCACCCTTCTGGTCCCATCCCCACCTTTTCCCCATGCTTCTTTTTCAGTCTGATTTAAAAAAAACCATCTAACCTCCTAGCTGAGTGCTGCAGCCTTGAGCCTAGCCGTGCTGTCTTTAGCTTGGTCTCTGTTTTGCCCAGGACACTTGCATTCCTGGATGTCCAGTTACTGCAAGGCGTGGGGTGGGCGAGAAGAAGGACCCACCATCAGTGTGCCCCCAAGCCCTGTGGCTTGGTCTTTCAAATGTCCTTTAGTGAATGCCTCTTCGGAGATGGAAAGCTGAATGCTACAGACCAAAGGCCCAGTGATAGCAGGTTGTCAGCACTCACAACCCACACAGATTTAGAGCTAATCAAATAACAGAATGACAGCTGATCATGAACTTGCCCATTTCATTTATGGACTGCTAAATCTTTTTTGGAAATATTGTCTTACAGGAAAATAACAAGCATTTAATGAATGACTTTTAATAAAAAAAAAAATTATCCACATGGGATATATTCTCAGTGTCATTTTTAACTTACTAAGTAGCTTTTATTCACTGGACCGCACAGTCTTTTGTTAACATCCATGAAAACTCAAAAATGTCATAATAGTCACTGGAGAGCTCCCGTTTTACTCCCCATCTACACTAGAAGCAAATACAGAATTACAAGGGAAGCATTACTAAAAAATTGACACTATGGGCTGCAAGGACTAATGCAAAGTGCATTTTCTCATATGCATCAAGAGCTAACAATATAAAAAATTTCATACAATTCATGCTTAATATACTGTAGTTTGATTTGTCAAAAAGAGCAACATATTTTATACTAGACCTAAAATTGCCTCCATAAATAATAAACCGTTTGAAAGCATTAGATCAGTGCAGATGAGCAGAAACAGTAGCATTGTAGTGGCTTGTATTATGGTACAGTAGAGTCCCTCTCATGTTTAGGTGATAACAGAAAGGTAAGTAACCTACTCCTCTCTTTCTGATCACAAGTGTTTGACGTTGACAGGGAAGAATCGAAGCCAGTGAACCCTGCAGAATGCATAAACTCACACAGGCAGCAGAAGTGACCAGGAAGGGAGCTGATTCTGCACCAGATTTAAACCAGAGGAATTTATTCCCTTCGCTTCTAGATGAAGGACTTCTCACCTTTCTTTGAAGGCCATTATGGGACAGAAAAACAAATCAAAGGGTAAGCTTGGGCATTTTTCCTCCTCCTTTCTCCTTTCCCTGCTCTCGCTTTTCTGTGTTCCTGGGGTTTATCTGCTGAGATTCCTGCACAATACGCACAATGATTTCACTCATTAGGTTTGCATTGCTTTCGTATTCTCTGACTGCTAATACCAAAACCTAACCAAACAAGACACTGAGGAATGTCCAGCATGTCTGGAAAAACCAATAGGGCTGTTAAAAGACGACTATATAGACTACGCATTGTGTGAATGAGAAAAACCTCATGTCTTCATAAGCAAAAGTGGCTGGTTTTCCATGTAGTGGCATGCTTCTGAGTCTCTTTCTTGTCTCCCAATTATATGCTTGTCAAAGATAGAGCCAGAAGGTCACAAGCACTTTACTCTCCTCACTATATAAATCAGCCAACCAAAACTACCACTTCTTAGTGCATTTCAATTATTTATGACCCCAAACCTAGTTGAACAAATACACTTCTAGGCCTGAATCTGAAAGCTAAAAGAGAAAAAAACAGCATCACAAATCATTAGAAGTGGGCAACACCAGGCTGGGCAATACAGACTCCCTAAATAGCGAGAAATCTTCCTGGCTTGCCTTCATTGGATCACAAAGCATGACGGGTGTAAGACATTTGGCTTTCTTTACATTATTTGAAGTGTTCATGTGAAACTACACTGTCTTGATATATTTTTTAATATGCTGTTTGGGTGTACAGGTGAGACACATGCACACATGTGCATACATCCAAAAAAATAGACTGGGCTTAGCTTGTGTCAAACTAGATGTGCGAGACAGCTCAGCACCTAGCTCCTGCTGAAGCTTTGGTGGGAGCCAGAACAAACATCTTATCAGTTATGTCTGACCTGATCTATGTGCTTGGAAAATGTCTTTGCTCAGCTCTCAAAAGCAAGGGTTGGAGTTAGTCCTCCCTGTTAGAGGTTTGCTAAATCCAGCAGCCTGAGAGGGGGGGAGCCTGCCACAGCTCCCTGCCCCTGGACCATGCTTCCAGGTGCCCCACTTCCAGAGACATCGCCCCTTGCCCCCCAGGCCACATGTCCCACTTGCCAGCTGGTCCAGCTTGATGCTGGCCAAGGCCATGCACTGGCAGTGCATGCAACAAGCCCCATGTTGGCACCACGAGCACATGGGACTCCCACCCCTGGTCCACCCCTGGCACTCAGTCTCACCCATACACACATGCACACAGCCCAGAGTGCCTTGTACCTGGGTAAATCACTGAAAATGGAGTTTGGTGAGAAGCTGGGACGAACAGCACTGGTCAGGAACAAGCGTGGCCAGATAGACATCTGCACCAGCACCAGCAGGACTGGCTCCTTTTCTCCCCTTCTCCCTCTGTTTCCTACCCTTATTCTACCTCAAACCATGAGGTGATCCTTCCCTTCCCTTCCCTTCCCTTCCCTTCCCTTCCCTTCCCTTCCCTTCCCTTCCCTTCCCTTCCCTTCCCTTCCCTTCCCTTCCCTTCCCTTCCCTTCCCTTCCCTTCCCTTCCCTTCCCTTCCCTTCCCTTCCCTTCCCTTCCCTTCCCTTCCCTTCCCTTCCCACAATAAGTCCTGTGCAGTCCCCACATAGACCTGTTGAAGCGAGTCCAGAGGAGGGCCACGAAGCTGATCAGAGGGCTGGAGCACCTCTCCTATGAGGACAGGCTGAGAGAGTTGGGGTTGTTCAGCCTGGAAAAGAGAAGGCTCCGGGGAGACCTTCCAATACCTAAAGGGGACCTACAGAAACACTGTACAAACTGTTTAAAAAGGAATGTAGTGACAGGACAAGGGGTAATGGCTTTAAACTGAAGGAGGGTCGATTTAGATTAGCTACTAGGAAAAACATTCTTTACTATGAGGGCAGTGAGGCACTGGAACAGTTTGTCCAGAGAAGATGCGAATGCCCCCTCCCTGGAAGTGTTCAAGGCCTTTGGGCAACCTGGTATAGTGGAGGGTGTCCCCACCCATGGCAGGGAGGTTGGACTAGATGACATTTAAAGGTCCTTTTCAACCCAAACCATTCTATGATTCTATGTTTCTATGATTTGAATACTCTTCCCTGCACCCTATGGGGGAGCCCCGTACCCCAGGCAGTGCCCCCAGTCTGTGGGGTGACCCAGAAAGCCTCCCCACTGACTCCTGGTGCTGGGTGTCCCTCAGTCCATGGGGCTGGGAAAGCCCTGGCATGGGCAGAAGCTCCTCTTCCTTACTGGGGCATAGGGGTCCCCCCTGCCATAGTGCCTTCAGGGCTGTGGGGATGAGCCTTTCATGGGCTGGGGGCTCCCGTGAGGCCCCAGGAGGAGCAGAGCAGGGGGTAGTTGGGATTCCTCAAGCTGTGGTGTCCTTTGGGTGTGTGTGTGCAGCATTTTTCATGTAACCCAACTCTTCCTACCATCCTGTATCCAAGAGCAGGCTGGATGACTGTTGGCTCAGAGGGACTTTCAGTAGTATGTCCTCCCAAGGTTATCACCGCTATCTCCCATAGGCAATTCTGGAGCAGAGAGCTTTTATTGGAAGTCAGTTTTATAAACTCTGTATTGACAAGGAATGGTACTGAAAATTAGCCAGAGAAGCCATTGTTATGTACTTCTCACTGAGGTAATGAATATTTAAAGCAGAATGGAAATGCTTCAGTAGAATGAAGAGCATATCAGGTCCTGTGAAGCTTTCCAGGACAGAACAGGTTGTAGCTAAACAGTTATACTTTCCTGAACAGCAAAACAGGATGAAAAGGCTATTAATCAATGCAACAAGTGTTTTGGACACAGTATTTCAGGTACAAATCAGAGCAGCTCTTTCCCCCTTTTTCTGGCGAAGTCCTTACTCCTCCTTGGCTTTGGTGGGAGGACCTACCTCTGAAACAGACAACCCAATTGCGGGGTCCAGCACAAAAAGGCACAGGGTTGAAGGGACAGTGAACCCCGCAGGGGAAGGAAGCTCTGTGCATGTTGTGCCCAGGAGGTACCCACAGACCCTGGTCAGGCAGCACGGGCCCCAGAATGGGGTACATAACCCTGACCAAAAATCTCTGGGGCACAGAGAAGAGGGTTGTACACACTGCACAGGTTCAGCTGAGTGCTTGTCAGGGGTTAGACTCTGTCTTTTAAGTTTTTCTCACATTAGATACCTGTAGAGATGATCAGGCTTGTTCCTTGTGCTTTCGTTATGAGGGTTATGTTAATTGCTGGGCTTGGGTTTTGCTTGTTTTATCTCCTCTCATTATTGTTATTATGGAGTCAGGTTCACTCTGTGCTTCTCTTCACTTTTGGGGGGAATATTGAGGAATGTTCCCACTTCTGACCTGGCTTGCTTTGAAACGAACCCCAGAAAGCCGCTTGTCAGGAACAGCACCACGTTCTCCTCTGTGCTCTGAACAAAGCCGCTCACAGTCTGCAGCGTGTGAGATGGACAAGGTCTGCGGGCCTGGGGCACGCAGATCCTCCTGGGCTTGTGCCTTTCGCTGTGGCCGTCCCGCTGGTGTTTTGTCCATCTCATTGGTAACGCTTTCTGAAATCGAAATAGGCCTATTTATCCACTTGCTTATTTAAATGCAGACAGGCTGAGTGGCTATTTAAAGTACTGGCAGTCAGCAGAACAGATGCTTAGGATTTGAGTGCTGGTCTATCATTAAAAGACCTCCTGTGGGATACTGCAGCCCTCTGGGACTTTTTTTTTGCTTATTAAGAAAGTTTTGAACCTATTGTGTCTCTTTAGCAGGCATAAAATAATGCAAATTTGCTACTGATGACAAATATTGTAGCCAGCAGCATGTCTTTCTCATTCCCATTAATGTTTCTGGATGTTCAGACTTCTCTATTTTGGCTTTTGTAGGTGAGTGATTGACCAGAAAGAATGAAATATCTTACATTGTTGCATATTGAAATCTTAATTTCTTGCAAGTACCTACAGATACTCTTGACTTTTACTTGTAATTTCTTAATTACAATGTATGAAGTTTTCCACTATGATTTTCTTTTGTGTACTATTTTCTAGATAAGAGATCATTCTGGGTGCTTAGATTGATAATTCCAACGATACAGAATGGATTTGGATGCACACATTTGCTTGAAATGAGCAGCAACTGTGTTTTCTGAAAAATTGCAGACTTACAGCTCATTTTTAACAAAGGAATTATTTCCTTTTAGTGAACGAATCATCTGTAACATGGAAAGCTGCAGCATGTAAGCAAGTTCCTAGCTACATCAGTTCTCACCATAAGCAAATCTAGCAGCGCGTTCTATATTTCTTTGGTTAATAATGTTAATTAAGTTGCATTTGGTAAATAGAAAGATGTGTGTTGCAAAAGTTTTCCAACGTCTCACTTAGAGTGTAATAAACTGTGTGTTGTTTACTAGCTTTGTGGCTCCTCTAAGTTTCTGATCGTATGGTATAAGAAAAATCGATATCTCATTTCTCACATCAGCCAGATGGATAGGCCAGGCAAGGGCTTCAGCCAAGGCTTTGTGCCATTCTGACAGGGAAAAAACATGTTTTCCCTATTTCAAGCTCTACTGTTTACAAGCAGCTATTGACAGCTTTGCAGTACTTTCTCCAGGTAAGATCTATCATGGTAGAGCTTTAAAGTCTTGCTGGCTCTGCTGTGTTTCTTACCTCCCCCTCACTTGCCAAGTACAGTTATAAATTCTTAAAGTGGTTCTTACTTTTGTATGTCCTCACTAAATGTTGAGATTAGCCAAGGAATAAAGGAGGTGTTCTGAATTTACGGTCAGCCTGACTTACGCTGATTCTCACAAAAAAAAGTGTCATGAGATTTTGGCTTACAAAACCCTAGCTACTGCACTTCCATACCCTCTGATGAAAATTAGTTTCCCTGTATGGGTGTATGGCACAGCTCTTTATATCTATTGCAGAACAAGTTGGTGGAGAATCAACTGGCAGTAGAAATGGTGTGTTTTTCTCCTTTGTGGATGTCATGGACCACATTAAAATAACAGGTAAATTTTAATACCAGGATTAGGGAGAATACTAATACTGGTATAAAAAAAAATCTTCAAAGTTAGATGAGAGATGAAAAAAGTTATATTTTGCAATGCACTCACTAATAAAATTAAAAACATTATTAGTGAAAGCATTGATTTTCTACTTGTATGTACAATATATCATAATCGCATCCAAAAAAGAGTATTAAAAGATAATTGGACCTTGTGATTGCCAAGTGAATCACTCATTGTATGGGAATGCCAAATAAGAATTATCCATTTAGCTCTGGTTGGCCATCCCACTCACAGTGCTTATTACACATTATTTTTTCCATAGAGAGCTGCTGCTTGGCAAAAAGAAACTGCGTTCATTTGCCCGATTCCTGCTGTCTTGTAAAAGCTCTGTAGTAACAGGGGCTGAGTGTATGAAGAGTCCTCCACGACAGTTTCTTCATAGCTATGTCACTGCCTATAAGGTGGTTGTGAAGCTGGCTTCGAGAAAGCTAGTGCTAGCATTTAATGCATCTAAAGCACTATCAGTACGGCCTAATTCCCCTGTAATACAAGAAATTTAAAATTCAAATGCAGGTACTCCATTTTCCACATGTCACCATCAGGAGAGCTACACAGGCAGCTCAACTCACAAAGGGAATTTGTGTGCAAATGCAGGTCCTTCATATACGGGTGGAAAGCGGCAGAATACAAACGAGATCTGTGCGACAGTTTTATATTGAATCCTCTTAAAGTGCAACCCAGTCCAAGTTCTGTGATGAGCCCAAAAGCTCAGCCTAGGTCTTCCCTCTGCTTTGCCATACTCGGTTCCTTCAGACCTCGAGGTGTCTGGGGAAGCCAGTCCTTGTGCAGACCCAGAGTCTCAGCAGCCCCCTCTGGGCTGACTTTGGCTACTCTGGGGGCTTGTCGACACAACCCTGCACCAATGTGTGTTATCACAGTGCAACACTTTAAGCTAAAGAGCTTGGTCCTTCATTTCCCCTTGAGTTTTCAGGTTCAAAATTTTAAACTGAAACCAGGAGGCTCAAACCTAAGGCAATGTTCATGTGTGTCTCAAAGACCTGAAACCAGGAGCAAACAATGCCACAGTCTTCCCTGATGCCTGGACAAAATGATGAAACATAGTGGGACTGCATAGAGCTTCTTAAATGAACAAGAGGAAGCTATGGAAGCCAGGTTTTGGTTTGCAAAATTAAATATAATGAGGTATGGATCCATTTTCCTTTCATTTGTAACTTCTGAAGTGTAGCCGATTTGGATGACAGGTTCTGTTTTGGCTGATGTTAATTGAAAGCTCAAAAATCAATGACACCACACATCAGCATAGGCAAAGACAGAATATAATGTTCCCTACTGTACCTTTTCAAGCTCACTTTTGTTAAAATTATACTGTACTGTTCTTCTGGAAAGGAAATTTAAAAATAATTTTGTCAGAGTCTTCACAAGGTACAAAGAAACAACATTTGCACAACTCACTTTTAGGTGGTTTAACTTCAAGACAGAAATTGGAGTTAAGGAAGAAGCACAAACCATGACTTAAAAGCAATGCTCCCTCTTTTTCTGGCTGATTGCATGCTCAGATTGCACTTAAAATTCTCAGGGGATGTACAGATTGAGATGAAATATTGGTTTGGTGTAGTGGCAGCATAGAGATCAGAGCTATACTCTATTTTTGTAAAACATAAATCTGCCTGAGCACCAAACCATGGGAATCTAGCATTCAATTCATATATTATCACTAATTATAATTTTTTTACTTGACGCTATATCATCACTCATGCAAGTAGCTATAAGCTATTTTTTCCACCCATAACCACACAACGTGTGCACAAGGCGATGACTGCTGCAAACTGCCAAGCATAAGTAAGAAAAAGGATATTTTTGTTATTGGTAATTCTGTGCCCAGTTGAGAAACTGTTCCTTCTCACTACAACCCAGGGCATTAAACAGTTCTTTTCCCAAAGAGTTTATTTTTTAACAAGACAAGGCAAGCACAGGCTCAGAGAACGAGATGCAGCAGCCAAGAAATGAGACTGAGTGACAGTTTGCAGTCAGCATGTTAATTCACTGCTTTTTTTTTCCTTAAAAAAGAAACACCTGAAAACACTGTAAGCAAGGATGGGGTACAGAGGCTGTGAGGGAGAGTCTTGACAGCTTTGGAACAAGTGACTAATTAGTATGGAGGAGGAAAGCTTAAAGTTCAACATGCTGCTGTGACTTGTTTCCTAAACTGTTGGCGGTCTTGATCAGTTAATTTTCAGCATTTCTCAGCATGTACCCTCATCCTCAACCTGCAGCTGAGAACATTGCCTCTGGAATTGGGTTCTGCAGAGCAGGTGCCAGTGCTTTCACTCTGGGCTCACAACTTATCAGTGGCTCACAGATGTCTGCTGGCATCAGCCATAGACAGGATCCTTGCTGCAGCCTTTGCTGTAGCTGTCTTCACCCCTGCTCCCCTGGCTGAAGATGTCTTTCTGATCTCCCATGCTGCATCCTTTTTCTTCCTTTCCCACATCTATGTGGGTCAGAGCATGGCATACACATTCAGTCCAAGTGTCCAACAGCATCTGAGGTCTACCTCAGATCAGCCTTACAGTGTTTTGAGGTGGTTTTTGGAAGGAATATATCTTTCCCCTTAATATTATAATTGAGTTGCAGCAGCTCCAGCTAGCTGGAATTGCTCTGATACGACAAAGGGGAGTTCAGGAGACAAAATGGGCTGAGCTTCATCTCCGTCCCTTGCCTTTAGCCATTTTCACCAAAGCCTCCTACATTACAATAAAATCTTGCCAGTCATCCTGCATTGGTGACCAAGAGCCCGCTGGCTTTGGTCAGACCTGCAGGACCTTGCTGCCCAGAGGGGTGGTGTGGTGGCCACTCGCCTGCTCTGCTGTCCTCAGATCTCACTGGCATTTGCTGTAGTCTTCTGGCCACTGCTTATGCTGGCAACGTCAGCTACATCAACTACTACCCACTGCTAGTAGTTTGCTGCGGGGAGGTTTGCACAGCTCCCTCTTGGTAGCATGCCCAGATAGCAGTGGCTAAAGTGGTAGTGAGGTGTGTGTGTACAGTGGGTGTGAACACAATACACAAAACTGTGCCCTCTGGAAAGTTGGTGGCCCAAAACTGGTAATACCGTGAGGAAAGTAGGAATGGTGAAGTTTACCTGAGACAGCCATCAGCTGAATTAAACAGTAGACGGGGATTACCAGATTTATGAGAGTAGAAACAATCAGCCTCGAAAGAAATCTCAAGGAAGTGTGAGCAGTTGTGACCGGAGACGAGACCCAGGAGTGGGGTGAGGGAAAAGACAGCCACCAAAGCCAAAGCTGCCACTGCGAGATGGTGCGAGCAGTCTGTGTGCAGCCAGCATGCTGACACTGACGGGTGTAACACCATGGTGTGTGTGGGGTTTGTGGGGTGTGTTCTCACCAGTGGATAGATTAGTGGGTAGGGTGCACATAGAGCGCCCATGTCTCCTCAAGGAGACATGCATGAATTGTGCAACCAGCACCCCAGAGGAGGAGGATGCACCTAACCATGCATATGTGTGTGTGTGCATGCTTAAAAGTTTTGGGGGTTACTCATGGAAAATGCGCTTAGAAATTTCTGGGTGTTTATCAACATTTTTTTGGTGTCTTGAATTGTGGTTTATCTGCTGCGTTGCTGATACCATTCCTAAATGTGTAGGGGAATGTTTGCCAATCAGTTAGGGGCTGCTAATAATCAGATGGATGGTTCCGATCCTTTCTGGCATAGCTTGGAGAGCTGAGATCTCTCCCTGTGGGGCACCCTCCTTGCCCATCCCCCATGCCATGACCTCACAAACTATGGTGTCATGGGGTGGGGGTGGAGAAGATGACCTTGCAATGCAACCTTCGGACCCCAGTAGCACCCAGCACCCAGCTCCCGCTCTTCCCTCATGTTGACAGTGAGAGCAATTAACCTGGTGCTGTCTGAGATTGAGGTGCCTTTGACTGGCTCCAGCATAGACGGCCAACCAGTTCTGAACCTCAGGAGTACCCTGGTGGACCCTGTTGTGGTGGTGGAGCTCATGGGAAGAGGCTTCCTGAGGTGGCTGGAGGAGGATAATCCTGAACTGGGCTACAATAGGAGTATGGCTTGCACCAACCAGGCTGTGTACTGAAAGCTAAGAATTTCCACATAGAGGGTAAAACTCTGGAATGAGGCACTGGTTAATTGAACAGCATCTTGGCATTGGGCTAGGGAAGCTGGGCTCAGATCTTTTTCAATGGGGAGGAAGTCTTCCTTTTGCCAACACCCATATGCTCTCCTTCTGTCCCATGGCACACTCCTTTTCACTACATCATATGGGAACCGGGGCTTCGCGACAATGAGTAGTGTTGTATAGAAAGCAGTATTTGAGAGTGTGAGCAGTTCCCCAAGGGTCGGCGGCTGTATCTGTGAAGTGAACGTTTGCTGTGCAGAGATCTATCACAACCTGTCTAGCAGCAGGTAGGAAACTTTTAGTCACAAGCACATCACTGAAGTCTTCTTTGGTCATCTAAAATGCTTGCCTTCAGTGTTCTTGTTGAATTATGTGCCAGCAAGTATCCATGGGATATACAGACTTTGTTATATTTGCAACTATAGTAAAAGCATTATTAGAGTTACTGCTGTATCTTTACTGGGAGACAAAAATATGAGGCATACACTGAAAACACGTGCAAAAGTGTGATTATTTCACTGAATCACAGAATCACAGAATGGTTGAGGTTGGAAAGGATCTCTGGAGGTTATCTGGTCCAAAACTCCTGCTCAAGCAGGGTCACCTAGAGGTGGTTGCACAAGACCATATCCAGATGGCTTTTGAATTTCTCAAAGGAATAAGACTCCACAACCTCTCAGGGCAACTTGCCTCTTGTCCCATCACTGAAAAGAGCCTGGCTCCATCTTCTTTGCACCTTCCCTTCAGATATTATACACCCCAACATGCACACACATAAATGCAGAGCTATTAAAATGTACAAATCTATTAAAAAGAGTAAAGTCAGTGGGATGTAATGACCACCAAAGTCACTTTTCTTTGCAGACCAGTGAATTATTCCAGGGGATGCTTAAAGCAAATGAAAGCCTCCTAGGAGGTGCACTCCCCTTTCTCAGCTCCTCTTTCTTAGGGTCTGTTGTGAATCCTGAAAATTTAGTCTACAGATCCTAGGTGGTCGCTACCCTAGATTAGTTTAGTACTGAAGTTACACTGTGCCAATGTGTGGAAACTATGCTTTTGAGCTACGACCTGCAGTGGTCATGCTTCATTTCATCCCAGACTTGAAGGCTCTACCTCATCCAAAGGTCATTTTCCCCTTGCACATGCATTAGAGTCTTAGCCTTGATGTACTGCAGCATGCTGATGCTTCCTGTAGGCTACCAGATGTTACAGCCCTGAAAGAAAAGAGGGCAAAAGGCTGAGTGCTGGAAAAATTATTTTTGCCATTATAAGAACAAGTACTTGCAGAGCACGTCAGTTCTGGATCTTCTTGGCTAAAGTTCAAATTGGTGTTGCTTAAAGACACACTTAAATCTGTATAGTGCCATCTACACATATATTCCTGTTTTCAAAAGAGCTGAACACTTACATCCATCAAGACGTGCTAATGCAGTACAGTTCAATAACAGATTTTTACAACTGTAACTGTCTTCTTCCTCCTTTTCCAGCATTGATTACATCTCTGTAGAAGTGCTCTAATAAGTCCAAGAAAGCCATTTTAAAACATGAAAGAAGATATGGACCCGACCCTTCTTACCCCGCATACCCTGTGCCCCCCACTGCTGTTGGCATACACGAAATGTGTGTTTGAACAGATTGCTGCCTGTGTCAGCTTTTGACACTCAGCTGCTAATATGCTCTTGATAGCATGTTACTATCTACTATTTGATCTTACCACATGCCCTACTTGGGTCACATCTGATGTCTGTGTAAGAAGTGTATATACATGGATCCAGGTGCCTGCTGACATATTTCTTTCTAACCCTGGTAAGCCCTGCCACCACACAAGAAACTCAATATTGTCTCTCTGTGAGATAAAGACTGCTGGAGGAACTGACTCCTGGCAGTCATCGAATATGACTGTTAACAGCTCTAGGATAATTAGGCTCAGAAAAGAGAAAGATGAGTTGCAGTGCTACCAGGGATAGCCACCCTCATCACCAGCAGAACCCCCCTCCAAGTCAAGGAGCTCACAACACTAAGGCCAGTTTGAAGCTCTTTAAGCACTGCTGTACTCCATCGGTCACACCCCAGGAAATCACTTCTGTCCTTTGTAGAAAGGTGACCCCTCAAGTCACTCCTACCAGCAGCCTCTTTGCACTTTCCCCACAGCCACAGCCATCATCTCCCTTGCTGGGAAATACAAGATGGAACTATTTTTGATTAGGTAACACATTAAATTACTTGGAATTGACTTAAATCTTCCAGTGTGACTGAAGTTCCCAGGTTCTGCTGAACACCAAGCGTGTGGTATCCCCAGGTGCCTCCAGGGAGCCAACTCTTGGGAGCACCCTACCACCCCAGCAGCTGCTGGGAAACTTTCTACAGTGGAATTAATTCTGTTGCATGGTTTCAGAGGAATAAGGTTTTTGGAGCACCTTCACTTTGAGGGTGAATTCAGGGACATTCTTTAAAGCCACCGTCCTTTTGAGTTCGAGGGTCTGTGTGGAAAGTTAAGCACAGCTTAGCGAGTCGGCACAATTCAAAGAAGTCTCTTTAGAAGTGGTGCAAAACAGAGAGAAAGTGGGATTAAAGCTGTGCATAGAATTAAATAAGTATCTGCAAGCCTTTTTTGCACCACGGGTCCTACTTCGGCCCTGCACACAAAGCCAGGCTCTCAGGCCGTACTTGCAGCAGGGACTGAGACGTTTGAACTCTTTCAGTAAACCCCCACACCATGCTGGGTCTGCAAAAGAGACCGCTCACACCAGGGCCCAACTGCAAATCATTCTAGGAGGGGAACACTGATTTCTTTCAAGGTTAAATTGCAGATCTGCTCAAAGTTCAAACTCCTTCCTCCTACCTTCTATTGCTAAAATAACTTAAAGACAACATCGTGTGAGATAAGGCCCTAGGAATATTAGGTTTCTACAAACTGTCAGAATAGAGAACACAACTTTCATATATTGCAGTTGTCTAAGAGGCTGATGAATTTTAGTTTTCTCCCTTTCATATTGTTTTAGGCACTTTTTTCCTTCAGAGTTACAACTCTGATTGACTGAAAATGCTGTTATGCCAGCCAGTAAATCTCCCATACTGTAAGGAAACAATATCCAGGCTCTTCTGCCAACAAGAATATCCAGTTTTGATTATTAAAACTCAAGGCATTGTTGAATTCATCTGCAAAAGGATGTAGTCAGCGGGACAAAATCCTAGCAGTCTCACATTCTTTAATATTGCTGCTCAAAGTGAAGTTTTGGCATGAGCTACTAGGAGGAAGGAAAGTTTCAGTCTGGATGATAAACTGCCAGCAGATACATGTTTTTAAAAGAAATAGGTCTTGGGTGAAGAAAAGAGTCAAGAGCTGATCTTATCTGGCCAGAAGAGGCCAAACTTACCCTTGCATAGGTGGGATAGTTTTTCATTACAGGCAGTGGGACCTCACCCACGCAAAATTGATTTTGGTTAAGAGGAAGTGACACAAAAGCAGACATTTGAAGGAACGGGTCATAATTTTCCTGTCTCATAATAGCGCAAAGAAGGCGTCAATTTTTTTTTTTTTTTTTTTTTGTGTGTGTGTGTGTGAATGGGATCTTTTGCACAGGTGAAACAAAAGTTTCAGGTCGTATGCACAGGTGTTGTAGACAATGATAAAAGAAGAATGAGAGTTATTACACTGCTTTACTCCCAAATGACTATAAGTGCTTATTTGGAAAGTTAAAAGTCTGCGGCACTCCATTTTGATAAGTGAAAATCCTAAAAAGTTTGTGAGGAGCTGCAGGTTTGCTGACCTTGTGTCAAAATGAGGCAGATCAGCCGTTTTCAAGTCTGCCAACTGGTAGGGGTCCATACATCCAGCAGCTGAACTGCAGAGCTGATGCACAGTCCAGCCCATACCATGCCTTTATGGCACTTTGGGGGCAATGCCAGATGGTAAGGACACCTTGGATTCTGGGAGAAACATCAAGGTTTCTGTAAGGTACAAACATCCTAAATGTTTAAAAGGCTTCTGATAGCAGCGTGTTGTTTGGCTTTCAGATGGCTGGTTGGATTCTGGGGTCCACAACTTTGACTTCAGCTTTCCTCCACGTAGTCCCTCCACATTCACCAGAAAAACTGGCTGCATGTCCTGCTTTATTCAGTGGACTTGCTGCAGCTGCAAAATTGTCTTAGCTAAAGAGGAGAGATGTTTACTGTTGCAAGGAACTGCTGGTGACCACAGAAGACACATGAAAGACACAGTAAGAGGAAAAAGCTATATGAAACTATTGTCTTCATGACAGATATTGCCAAGAGGACATGCAAGTGTGTTAGAAAGGTCTTTTTTGCTGTACACAGCATTGTCCTGTATAGCGGCTTCAGCAGCAGGGGAGAAAAATGCTCTTTGGAAGAGCGAAGTGACAAGGTTGGAGTGCTGGACAGACATGGCCTCCTTTGAAGCCATGAGAGTTATCAGTGCACTGTTTCCGCCAAAACCCATGCCTGTCACCAGCACTGTCATGGAAAATAAAATCTTGGCATTCAGGTATGAGCTGGTAGGCACCCCTGACCTTCCTTGTACCACATCCACCGTTTTCAGCACGGCATCATCATAGCAGCCACACTGGAGCATTTCTCTGTGGAGCAGAGCGTTATGACTCTGCATGAAAATGAAGGTGACATCTCAAATGGGGTGAGCCTTCACAGAGACATTTCTGAGACTGACCCAGGAGCAATTGCCAGCAGATCCATGAAATAAAAGATTTTTCTGCAAAATCCACACACACTAGCCCTATGCTTTCACAGGAGGAGATGCGCCACTGATTCCCAAAGCAAGAGTAGCAAAGCTAGCCAAAGCCCAAGGTCAGGAAGGGACATAAGGGGAGCCCATAATTCTGTTAAACTGACTCCTGGTAACTGGATAAGGAGGAGCAGGAGACTCAGCAGTGGCCTAGGCAGAGAGGGGACACTTTGCAGGTCCAGAGGATGGCCATGCTCCTGTCCGTGGGAAAACAGCTCCATGCAGAGCACACCCTCAGCGAGCTGGTGGGTGGTGTGATGCTGGGGGAGGCTGAGACCGCAGGCGGTCATTCTGCTAAGCAGAGGGACTGGGGCAGGCTGGCGAAGCAGCCAGTCCCGGGGACATGATGTGTGTGTACCCCACGCTGCAACTACACATGCGTGTGTGTGTCAGTATGGGTGACCAGAAGGTTTTGGGGTTAGAAGGGTGTATAGGATTTTAACATTTAACACATGCAGGGCAGATGGGCTCCGTCGCCCCTTGGCACAACCTCAATCCCACAGCAGGGATCTCATGGCAGTCATCTGGCGGGACTCACCTTCCTGCACAGCCGTGGCCTCAGCTCACACCCACACATGAGCAGCACCTCCCATCCCACCCCACTGCGTGTCCACGTTTTGTTCCACGGGAAGGGTGGTGAGGACTGGGGAAGATAAGCTGAAGCCCAGTGGGTGCCCCCGGGCCACCTTCCTTACCCCTGTTCCTGTACCCAGCAGCCCTTATAGGACCAAGAAACCACCATTCACCCCCGTGGCTCGGCCCCATGAAAGACCTGCGTGCATCTCAGTGCCCCCCACCTCCAACCCACCCCCTGTGCTTTTGCACCATTGCCTTCTGTCATGCCACCTTTGGAATGATCCAAAATGCCTTCCTGGTCTCCAGACCGAAATAGCCATCGCCAGCCAGGCTGGGAGCAAAGGAGCCATCCCGCATGCCGGCATCCCGCTCCCGCTGCACCGAGGGCCCCATGCCGGGGGATGATGCGTCTCGCCCACGCTGAAGTACGCTGACACCAGCGTGAGGCAGAGGTTTCACAGGTGAAATGCACAGGCAAAAGAAATTCTTCTGTCTGTTCCCCGTAAAGTAACAGGATAGAAGACGCAGAGTGTGGTCCCGCTCCACCTTCTTGCCCCATCACCGAACTGGGGCAGAGGCATGGGGTGATGCCACCTCTCCTGGTGCCAGGCACTCGCTGTTGGGAGAGATATGTTGCTGCTCCACGACCAGGCCCCCCAGTCACAGAGAGCCCTGGCTTTCCCCTCCCACCTCTGGAGACTGCTTAGAAATGAGATTACACTGACCAACTTTCATTTACAGCAGCAGCGGGCCTGTTAGTGGCAGCTCCCCGTGTGCTTTTGGCAGCAAATTGCACGGCAGCCCCAGCCCAGGGTTTTGCATGTCCGCAGCTATCTCCAAAGCTGCCCAGGTGTGGGGTGGCACAACACATCGAGGGACCGCAGCATCTCGCCCACCACCTGCCTTTCCCCTTTCCCTGTGTGTGCACAGATTGACCTTGATTGGCAAAACACCCCAGCCCGGCTGTGCGCAGGCTGAGACATAGCACAGCACTCCTCACGTTCTGCTGCTCACGTGCGCTCTCACAGGGCTAATGCTTCCCCTCATCTTGTCCCTAAAAATAGCATTTATCGCACTGACACTGGCAGGGCCCTTTCGCATCTCAGATGAGACTGTATATCAGGGCGCTACGTGCAGAATCCCATTACAAATAGATTGTTGTTTTACAGGTCTCCCTGTTTCATCGTTCAAGCAAAAATTAATGCACTCACAGTGTACATGACAGGAGCATGTTAGAAGAATATTTTTCACTGCTTGTCTTTTGAACTTCCAGCATTGCTTCTCAGTGACACTTGATACAGCTGAAGGAAAAACACAACCCAGTATAAATTCTGAAGCTGCCATCACATAAACACTGGTAGTCCTTGCATTTACTATGAAAAGGAATTTAACTACTTCCTTTTTGGAAAAGATCATTTGCAAAGAAACAATAGGATGTCAGCATTCTGGGGGATAAAAGAGCAGCTTTGTAACTTCTGTGCACGTTACTTGCTGTGATATGAAGCACCGTTGAAGTCTATTTTCCAGGCTCACAATGTCTGAACGCAGACTGAGATCAGCAAACTCAGGAAGGCAGTCGAGGAAGAAGTGAGGTATTTCCACTTCTCATTACGGTCACCCTGCAGGCATTTTCATGGCAGGAGACAATGGATTTCTGATGCTAGCAAAACTGCCTTCTGATTTCAAAAACTTCATTTCTCCAGATGGAATATATGCCAGGGTAAAATATGCCTAATCCTGTTCCTGGGATGTTTCATGCAGTGTCTGTGTGTGAATCTCATGTAGCAAATAAACCATTCGACAGCAACAACCTAGAAAGGCCAAAGTCCTAATAAAACAGACAAGCAGTGGGATACCTGACCTCTGGGAACTTGGGCGAGCGATTTCACATCTTAGCATTCTAATTTTCCTTTCTACCTTTTGTATTGTCTTTTGCATTGTAGATTCTTCAAGCAGTTCCTTTCCAGTCTTTATAGTCTTATTTGTCTAAGGCACTTACATGCTACTGTGGTATAAACAGTAACAAGAGCAATATGATGAGTGGGTAGTTTGACTAAAGTACATTTTTCCAGCAGACCACAGAAGACGGAGCAGAGAGGTCTCTAGGAAAGGTCTTGTGAACTGCTTGGTTCACTTCTCCAAAGAGGTGGTGGAGATTTTTGTGATGTAAAGTTGAAGCCATCAAGAACACCAGGAGGGACATTTGGGCTATTTGTGTTTATTCCTTCATGTGCCTTTTGCAAGGCACTAAAATACACCCGAATGAACTAGATGCCTTTGAAGTCTGTTTAGAGCAGTATTACACCGTGTCTTTGTAACACTTTAGAGCAACAGTGCTAACTGTTCAGGTGCAGTCACCTAAAATAGCAATATAGCTCACGTGGACCTGAGCTTGTACCTTTGGATGGCCTTGCATGAACTTCAGGAGCCTGTTAGCACAGCCTGGTTACTAAGGACCTGTCACTGTGCTTTCTGGGCTTGAAAACTGAAAAAAAAACCCCACTCTTTTAGGTGCATTTCCATAGAGGTTTCATTAAACACTGCACACTAAGCCTACCTAGTTTATAGGTTCAACAGATAATTATACTGGCCCTCGTAGGCAGACTTACCGTGAAAATGGAGCAGGAGGTTACTGTAAACTTCTGCCACATCTGCTCTAGCTGCTTTTGTATAAATAACAAACTCTTTAGACCTTGGAATCAATATTGTTTTTTCTTTTTTTTCTTTTTGAATGAATGATGCCTGAAGTCTCTCCAGGACCCCATAGGAAAGAGTTTGATCTCTGCCCCCTTTGGGATTATTTCTGAGGAGTAGCTTTCCTGTGGAGCTGGTGAGATTTGTGCAGGTCAGAAGTGACGGAAAGGGTGGAAAGAGAGTAAAGAGATGGCACACATGAAGGAAAAATGCTTAGATTGTCTGTTCACAATTTAATTTTAACCTTGCACAGATTTTGGAAAATGTTCCATTATAGTTTCGTGAAGCAAAAATAGAAATTTTTCTCTTTCTGGTAACCATGGAAACATAGAAACAATGGTTACTGGAAATTATCTGTACTTGTGGGATCAGGTTTGTGTTATCACTGGATGACACAGAAGTTAAGCCACACAAGCATCCTCAGCAGTGTTACCCAGCAAGGCTGCCACAGCCGACAGGGAATGAAGCTCACAAAGGTCCTCAAACATCTGCAGCAGCTGGAGCTGCTGCAGTTCTGGAATATATTAATTCTAGTTGCTGTTGGCTCAAGCTATACCTGCTTTCAGCAAATGATTTTCTGAACAATTAAATACTGAAACTGTGACCGTGTCTGAGTATGTGTTTTGTAGTCCAAAAGACTTAGCAGCCACCAGCACATCAGCTCCCTTGGTATCCCGTTAAATCTCTCAAAGGAAAGGTCACCAAGGCATGCAGAAGCATGTTACCATCGACATTTATCTCTAAAGGGAGGGAGAGTCCATCAATACTTTTTTTAAAAGCTGGTTTTGAATAAGGTAGTCTCTTATTACCTAGTTCCAATGCCTTTGTCTTTCTATCCTTTAAATTACAGAAGCTCTTCATATAAGCTACTGCTTTAAGACACAAATGTGGATTAAATCGTATTGATTTGTTTGATCTTTGTGCATTCATACTCTCCTTTACTGCTTAAACCTCCTGCTTTTCTGCAAAGTTTTCAGTCTCCCTTTCACATTTCTTTAAGTAATCTGCCACCTTCCCAGACAAGAACTTGAATGGGCCCAACTTTCTTCTGATTGCCTCTGCTAGACTTGCTGGGACGGAAGGGGTCCTTAGCTGCACTAGGTAAACCTTAATTAAAACAAACCCCTGACCACCCTAGCCATCATCCACACTACATCCAAGCATTGGTTTCTAATCTGTTTTTCCTTTTGGAGACCATTTCTAACACTCTTGTGTGTGCAGACATACACGAGGCCAGTAATAGAAAGTCAGTATGAATGGAAGTCTGAGAAGAAAGAAGTCTTTTCTTTAGTTAATCTAAATGATTTTTCAGTTAATAAATATCACAGTATGGTTGTATAGATTAATGACTCAGGCAATGCATAACTTCAGCTATTCAATTTGTTTCCTACTGACCACTCCAAACAGGTTTTCCAAAAATGTAATAATCCATTCTATTAATGGGTGCTACTGGTTCTTCTAGATGAAAGATAATAAAGTATGACTCTTTCATGAGTAATTTTAAACATTCACTCAGGGCAATTGATTACATGAGCCAAGGATTCCAAATTGAAGAGATAATTGACTTCTTCAATATGCAAATACAGTACCAGGCAATAAGCAGGTACCAGGCAATAAACAGATACCAGTTACATCAGTATGAAGTATAATTAGAATTAACTTCAGACAAAGAAACTGTCTTGATTTTCTTCAATGCTTGCAGACCATTTTCTGCTTTCAATTACGCCTGTAGAGCATCTAGTGAGAGCTGATGTGAATTCACTCCCACAGGACAGAGTGTACCTGAACAGAGCCATGCTCACGTCTTGATAACTTTGCCTTCACACTGTGTCATTTGTCATGGTTTGCACATGGTTTGATCATTCCCACTTATTACTACTGGGAATCTCTTTTGGAGATTTCTACCAGTGGCAACATTTATACACCATTACTGAGAAGGTTTTGGAACGAGTTGCCCAGGAAGCTCGTGCAGTCTCCATCGTTGGATATTTTCAAGACCTGCAAAGATAAAGCCCTGAGCAACCTGGTTTGAGCTCAGACCTGACCCAGATTTCTGCAAGAGCTTGGCTAGAAATCCCTTCCAACTTGAATTATCCTATGAACCTACGAAAGTGAAGGGGAGATAAGCAGAGAGGAAAGGAAGAGCCTGAATGGAAACTGCAGAATGATTCTGAGGATGTTGAGAATCACATAGATTGAAATAGTGGGAAAAGGGAGGAAAGGATCCCATGGGGAAAAGAAACAATGAAAAAATTAGTTGGTAGCTGAGGAAATGTTCTGATCCATCTCAAACTACCTCTCTGAAAGATGGCAAAAAGGAGGGAGCAAACAAGCAGTCAGTATTGACTTTTTAGAAACAAATATTGCATTTCAATTTTGACTGCTTCAGTGGTAGGTAGAAATTGCACCATGGCCAGCCACACCAACAGTACTTGTCTGTCTGAAGAGAAGAAAGGAGCCTGCTCTTTCCTAAAATGCCCAGCCTTGAAGCTATGCCAGGCAGGACACACTGGGGGTCTGTGCACATGCAGGCTAAAAGCCCCTTTTCCCCAGGAACTGGAGAGCTAGAATGAAGGCAGACTTGAGGAAAACATCTATTACGTTCACATGGCTCACGTCTCCTTTGAATGTAGCTGAGAGCAAGGCAGGATACTCGCAATAGGAGAGAGAGCTCCAATTGTTTTCAAGAAGTTACACAGTTACATGTTTTCTTGAATAAATACATTGAGTCATAAAAATAACTCTGTCTGTAAACATTCCTTTGTAATGCTCCATGAAGGGACCTGGTTAGAAGGACTCAAAACCTTTCTGCATGTACCATCCAATACTGCAGTGAACTACGTTTGCACTAGATCTGTCCCTAGATTGTGACAGAGTCCTAGGAAACGTACCTGTTGCTGTTTTGGCAGAATCTCGTTGGCTGGGCAGAGCCTGTGTACAGATGGTACCGCATCAATAACAGTAATTACGGTCCTTTGGTGGGTGATTTGTGGGTTAGGTCACTAACAATAAAAAATTACTGGAAATAAAAACAGAAGAATGAAACAGACCTTAGGGAAGAAAAAAAAAAAGCTGGGGCGGGGGGGGGGAGGGGGAAGGAATAGAAGAAGGAATTCAATATGCAAAGAAGTGCTCCAGATGTCACAAAGCAGCATGAGATTCAGGTCTATAACCTGCCTACAGGAATCAGATAAGCTGCTCTTCTGCAGACCCCAATTGCTACACATCAAAGGAAAAGCATGAGATTAGAAGTATCTCTGTGACTGTGCTGCTGCTGTAACATGTATTTCTGAAAGGATTTGATGCTACTTCACTCCTTTTTGCAAAGCAGCTGGATTCATGCTTTTCCTCTCCCCATTAAGGAGGTTGCTGTGGAGAGTACCAGGCTCATGGGGTTTGTCCTTCATAAATTTCTTCCCTACTTCCCATTCAGAAAACTACCCCTTTCCCCCAAACAGTGAAAAGCTGCTGACATCTCCTGTGCAGAGGAAGTGTTAGGAGGGAAATAAGATGGTGTTAAAACCTAGTCATCCGGAAGAGCTACTCACCCAATTCATCTGGAAGCTGAGAGTTGTTTGTGAACATTTGGGAACAGGGACTTGCTGCTTCTGTTTGAATATTTGAAGGGGATGGAAAGGATTTCTAGTGATTTACTGTCTCTCCATTTATCCCCTCGTGTTCCTATAAAACAGGACTTCCATTTATATTGATTTGCCTCTGAAATGGCCACATAAGCCATTCTTCACCTCAAGGCTGTGGAACTCACTGACCAGACTTCCTCCTTGTGCCTGCCCTTGGTTGTCCTACTTAGAGTTTGTATATTAGGTATCGCAATGACATGCCACATCATATTCAGGCAGCCCAGACTCCCCACAGGACAGTTTCAAGTGCACAGGGAAATGAACAACCCCTTTGTCATTTGTGACATAGAATGGATGGATGGATGGATAGGAGAGAAACCATACGGTGGAAGAGCTGGTCTGTCTAGTGTTTGCAGTGTCATCTCCGTTGATAAAGGGACTGCAACTGTTAATATACACAGTTTGAATCTTCACATGTCACTGTCCATAATCCCAAGCACAGGGTCACTCTAACATCTGATAAATGTGTGTTTTCTGTAACTGGCACTGGGCAGCTACAAGTGAATCAACTTTCTGTTCTTATTCACAGTTTGATCTGTCTAATTTTTATGGTTCTTGCAATCTGCTCAAAGTTTAAGCTGGTTACTTTTAAATACAACCTGAAAAGCTGCAACACTCTGCTTGCAGGACTCTAACTACTTCAACTTTATGACCTGAGACAAAAAGTCCTCTCTCACTGAGCCCCTCCAAGGAGGTTGTTAAAATTAAGGGCAGTGTATTAAAAATATGTTACATCTTTTACTAGTGAGTCATAACCTGTTCACTTGTGGGAAAAGGAGCTTGACAGTCCAGTAAGGAGCTGAATTGCTGCCTTTCCAGTCTTTGAGAGATGTCTGCTCTTTGTTTCCAGGTGGTTGTCATGATGGAGGCTATTCACCACAGGAAAAGCAATACTTTAACACATACTGTAATATAGTGCAGTAGCCGAGAGTACGATGATACTAGCTGGAGAGGACAGAAATCTTTTAAAATTAAGAAATTTACTTTCTGCATAAATTAGACAAAAACATAATTTGGGGAAGCAGAGTGCAAGTAAATTTTCTTTTTTGGTTTTGCAATAGAAGTGGAGGCAGATGACATAAAGCAATCTGGAGTAACTAACTCATGGAGCAATGTAAAATAAAGAGGACAGTAGTGAATCGTCTGCTTGAGAGACTCAGCAGTTTTCCCCAATAGAATCAACTAATCCCTAAACTGCTAACATACATACACATCTTATACAATTGGATTTTAGACATACATATATACACTTTCATAAGCATGAATATTATATTTAAGGTACTTTCTACAAACATTCTTACCTTATATTTGCTCCATGTCACTTCCATCTCAGCAAAGGTAATTGTTGAGGATGCTAAGGCAATTTATAGGCACCTATAGGCTCTTAAATCTTATGTGCTTATCCTAGAGATGTCTCTTCTATGTATGCTATTTTAGGCAGTATCTATAATCCATCACTGTACAGTGTATCTATGGTAAAAAAAAGAACTATTGTACTGGATCTGATCTCTGACAAAGCAGACACAGGCCAGCCCTGTAGTGATGGCAGCTGCTAAATGGTTTATTATAGAGAGCAGAATGAAGACTTGTGCAGTATGTGAAAAAATTCACACTTCTTCAAGTTTCTTCCCTTCTACAGATTCTTCAACTTCTTCAGGAAAACAAACAAACAAAAAGACTAAAAAAACTGGTGCAATAGTTAGGCTTTCAGGAAAAGGTCAACCATCCATATCAAGGTCCCAGTGATGGGTACTAGACTAGAAAGCATTTCAGAAGGGTTTGAGTTAGGGAAGCATTTCAGAATATCAATAGTGAACAACAGTTGAAAACAATGAATGTGCTTGGAGGAGCAATATTTCCATTTTGGATAATAACCAATTTCAGGCCTCCTACTTAGCCACCCAGTCTCCCGTGAACCCTTCTACAATCCATGGAGGAAGACAAGCAGCTTCAGAAGACTGAGGATGAATTTGCGTTAGTAGCTGAGCTCAGGAATGCAGTTTAGATTGTGCCCACTTTCTCTCTCCTAATTCAAATTGCATGGTCTCTGCACATGAACGAGATTTGTCCAAAATGTACCCCAGCCACTATCGTACATACAGTTTATAAGGACCAGAAAAGAGCTAACCTGAAGTAAAACCCTGAAATGCACAAACTATGGGCACTGGGTCCTCAGCACCAACTGTTTCACTCCACAGACCCATTCCTGCTGAGCTGCACTGCTTACTACTGCGGAGATAAATGGCTAAGCTAGGTACTGAATCACGTGTAGGGTGGTCAGCTCCCAAGTCTCCGCCTGCTTCAGAGGGAGCTTAGGGTAAGCCTATCCACCTAACTCAGGCTTTTCAAACTCCACGCTGGAAGCGGAGAGTGGAAATACTCCTCTCTTCTTCCATCTGTGTCTGTGTTTACAAATGAGACTCCCACACAACTGAGGCGTCCTTTCTTTCATTAAATGGATGAGTTGACCATGGTGAGTGGCTACACCGAATCTTTTAACTTCTTATGAATCCATGATATAAGCGGTCTTTCTGCTTGACCATTAATTTAAATACTCATGCAAAATCTAGGATTAGTTGATGGTTTTTTTTTCTTTCATGCAGGCTTATAATGATGTTAAAAGCATTAACTCAATGTGAGGTCACAGAATTATTTTAGCTGTGGATCAGTTGCTTAATAACAGTTTTCTCAGAGTCATGTAATCATGCAGGCTGTAAGGCTCAAGTAATTCTTTCATTTTCTGACTACATATTAATGGATTTAACCACTCCCATGCACAAAAAGGAGAAATGAGCTAACAAGAGATTTTCAGTACTGGGGTTTACAGTGTCCAAAACATACAGAGAAGCATGTATCTGCAAAATTAATCAGCTATTTCTGTAACTCCTTAACAAATCAAATGCTGCTTGAAAGTCAAACATCAATATAGTCACCTCTTATACAGAACAAGCTGGATCTCACAGTGTTTTACCATTAGTAATTAATGGCTTGTCTTTGACTATATCTTAAGTCAATTAAATAAGTTTATAGGCTGCAGTAGGCAAAAGCTAATGGATTTATTTTTAGTCATAATTTTTAATGGATAAAAAAGTAGTCTGATTATAAAGTGAACTTTCTCCTGACAAAATATTAAATGTTCCATAAGCAAAATATTTGATTTTGATATTACTGTGATACTGCCTGTCTTTTTTTAGTGTCAGAAATATTTATGATTTTAAATAGGACAATGCATGGGTAAAATGCTTTAAAAATTGCAAAACTAACAGAATATGTTCCTGCCTCATAATAAACAATTGTTGAATGATGTTTATTAAAATTGGCTCTCAAGTGACAGTTAATAAATGCATAGTTCTATTATGCATGCTAAATTCAGCATTCCAAAAACTTAAAAGCAGATAGATCAAAACAACGGAGATAAAAAAGTCACAAAGACAAAATACAGCAACACCAATAAATGACAGGGAAATAATTCAGACTTAAAAATGACTTATTATTTAGTAACTTGTAACAACAATTTATAGAACTAAATTAGAGGCAAATCAGAGTCTTTCTGATGTTTTAGATATGCAATTTCTCTAGTGCATATAGTTTGATCATACAGCAGAGGAATTCATATTACAAAATCCCCTTCAAAAAAAGCAAAAAAACCCAGTTTCTCTATATTTCTGCTTCCAGGTTACACTTATTCATGGTAATAATGAATGAAGGAAAAAAAAAAGACTACAATAACATTGAATTATTAATCTGCTTTAATTAAAAACCCTAAACATTTCTTCAGTATTTGGAGATGTTCCTCAGGGGTCGGTACTGGGACCGGCACTGTTTAACATCTTGGTGGGTTACATGGACAGTGGCATCGAGTGCACCCTCAGCAAGTTTGCCGACGACACCAAGCTGTGTGGTGTGGTCGACACGCTGGAGGGAAGGGATACCATCCAGAAGGACCTTGACAGGCTTGAGAGGTGGGCCCATGCAAACGTGATGGAGTTCAACAAGGCCAAATGCAAGGTCCTGCACGTGGTCCAGGGCAATCCCAAGCACAACTGCAGGCTGGGCAGAGAATGGATTGAGAGCAGCCCTGAGGAGAAGGACTTGAGGGTGTTGATTGATGAAAGGCTCAACATGAGCCGGCAAAGTGTGTCTGCAGCCCAGAAAGCCAACCGTATCCTGGGCTGCATCAAAAGAAGCGTGACAGGCAGGTCAAGGGAGGTGATCCTGCCCCTCCACTCTGCTTTCGTGAGATCCCACCTGGAGTACCGTATCTAGCTCTCCAGACCCCAACATAAAAAGGATATGGACCTGTTGGAGCGAGTCCAGAGGAGGGCCACGAAGCTGATCAGAGGGCTGGGGCACCTCTCCTGTGAAGACAGGCTGAGGGAGTTGGGATTGTTCAGGCTGGAGAAGAGAAGGCTCCGGGGAGACCTTATTGTGGCCTTCCAGTACTTAAAGGAGGCTTATCAGAAAGCTGGAGAGGGACTGTTTATGTGGGCATGTAGTGATAGGACAAGGGGTAATGGCTTTAAACTTTAAACTAGATTTAGATTAGGTATTAGGAAGAAATGTCTTACTACGAGGGTGGTGAGGCACTGGAACAGGTTGCCCAGAGAGGTTGTGGATGCCCCCTCCCTGGAAGTGTTCAAGGCCAGGTTGGATGGGGCTTTGGGCAACCTGGTCTAGTGGAGGGTGTCCCTGCCCATGGCAGGGGGGTTGGAACTAGGTGATCTCTGAGGTCCCTTCCAACCCAAACCATTCTATGATTCTATGATTTTACGATACATATGCTTCACATATGCCCAGACCACATCTGCACCTCACCACACGAATATTGTATTTAATGGGCTTTGTGTCCTTTACTGTTATCACTCCACTGGCTCTTTGATGTTGCATAGATTTGGTGTGATGATGAAAAGAGTTGCTTTTGACCATGCATTTTCACCTCTGTTTCTAAAAGGTGAAGGGCAAAACTTTTAATCGAGGAGCAGTTTATCTTTAATTAGGAAAAATATAATTAGGCATTATCACCTAATTGCTATTACTGATGGAGAAAGACGTATTTTCACAAGTAGTGACCCATGCCGTATTATTACTCTGCTGTTTACCACATAATGAATCTGTATTTGTGTTTGGCAGCTAGCCAGCAAAAATTAAAAGGTAATCAACATGCTTCTCTGCAGTCCGGTCATCAAAGTCACTGGCTTCACAGATGACTAAATAACAAAGTCAAGTTGTGATGTCCTAACAGAAACCCTTCTGCTTTAGGAATAACTATATTCATCTCCTCTGTCAAGACATCAAATGATACTTGAAATAACCATATACAAAAAGCTTTGCAAAATAGATTAGAAGAACTGTGCTATACATCTGGCGTTGAGTTAAAAAACAGTTTAATGTCTCAAGGCACCACCACGGTAGAATTTTATACCTGCAAGTAATCATCTAATACACTACTATACAATTAAGGTAATGTATTAATAAATAGCTTGTGCAATTTTGGGAAGCAATCTATAAAGGAATGTTAGATATACAGTAGGCACATACTATAATACAAATAAAAAACAAAATTCCTAGAAAAAGCATGCTGAGCACCTTTTGGTATAGGTTGAGTTTCTTATTCTAAACACTATGTAAATCTTAACTTACAAAAGGTAAAACTGAAATCTTATAGTAACGGCTTATTTAAACTGATTTTCCTGGGTATTTGCCTCTATGTCACAGGATTACTCTTAGGGACAGAGGACTCTGGTACTGGCTGTAAAGGGCTATCTTGTTCGTTCAGTTGTGCGTTCAAGTTTTCAGAAGTTAGGAGAGAAGAATTAAAAACTATTTCACTTAAGTCTGATTTTATGGATACGAGATGTGGTTCCTGAAAACTTAATGGTTCTTCTACTAACACCTGTGTATTTTCTCGTGTCATTCCCATATCTGATGGTGACTTTCGTTTCATTCTTGTGTAGGATTTATCTAAATTCTCCATGCCTTGGTCAGTTTTCTGAAATCGCCCAAAGAACCAGATGAAGAAACCAAACAAAGCAAAAGCCAGCAAACTTGGAATAAAAGCCAGGCATTTGACATCAAGGCTAGAGCCTGTGAATCTGCTGTGCAAGAACATGTCTCCTTCAGCATAGGTCCGGTTGGTCAATGGGTTAGTGTTATTGGATCTCCACTCCCAAGACAGCTTAGTTCTATTAAGGTCTTTCAAGCTTTCTGAGTCCTTCACTGTGTAGATCTTCTGTCCAGGACCAATATATTGACCATATTCATGAGGTTTGTAAAAGATTTGGTTCTTCCACATATTCAGATCCAAGATTAAAACAAGGAAGATAATTCCATAGTTAAACCATTTACCTGTTTGGAAAAAGAAAGTTCTGTCACCTGATATATCCATTTTAGAAGCAGTACAAATGCAGTCATATGTAAAAGTTACTCAGAGGAAAAAAAAAACCAACCTTTTTATTAATCTGTAAAGCAAAGTTGTAATAAGATTTCCACCATGATCAGATTTATGCTGAACATCCCTTAGTATTTCACAATTAGGTCTGGGCATATGTTAAAATAATTTTGTAACACAAGCACAGCAGATTATCAATTGAATTCACATTGCAGTTCGTAGATGACCTGCTCATGAGACCACTAGGTGATGTGGTATAGATCTATAAACCCAAAAAAACCATTCATTCCAGGGCTTAAAAAAATTTCACATGGAAATTTCTCATGAAAAGGCCATATTTGATAGAACTGCTTATATGCCAGGAATGACTGAAGTTAACTGAAGTTTTTGGTGTTGGTAATTATGTAAATTTTAAGAATATATACATATATTGTTTGTTATACCAACCATGGTGTGCAGATATATTCAGATGGGGGCAATTGGATAAACTGTGGTTTAGAGATATTACACGCTTGAGAATTAGCAAGGGCTGATTGTAGTCTCGGGAGGCTAGTCAGCTCAGCTTCTTCTATAGTCCGTGTAGTAAGAAACTCCTCCAAGGAGTGACTCACAGTCTAACATTAAGCTCCTGCAATACTGGAGGAGGAAACCTTTCTCCTTTATGATTTAAAATTGCTCTTTTGCATGCTTCCTCCAGGCATCTGAAAGACATTAAAGATAACTTTATGCAACTGCAAAATTGGCCCTGCTTTGGGTAGGGTGTTGGAATGGATGAACTCCAGGTGTCCCTTTTTACCTAAATTATTCGATGAATACACGAACCAAATTATACTATTTCCATAGTCAAAGCATCTCTTACATTCTAGCTGGACATATGTTAAGATTCTACCTGTGCAGTGATGACTGACACCACCTAAGAACCCAGCAAATCTGCATGTCAGCATTATGTTAAAGGACATTCATGGACGAATGTTCCTGCTGGTGGTGAATGATATTGGTTTATGCTGGAATCATATTTAAGTACGTTTCAAGTGAAAAAGAAAGTGAACGTATCAGAGTATCTATCAAATTACTTATGCCATTGCCTTGGTAGAGAATAAATGGATTACAGTTCCTGAAAGTCTGTGTGTTCAAATTGTACGAGCAGAATGCTCCCGGAAGGTAAGGAGGGTAACTCCTTGTATTTCAGCAATTGTGTTTAATAGTCCTCTTCAGACTAGATTATACTTAGATTGAAAATGAGCAGGAATGTTCAGTCCCCTGTGTTATTGTCACTATCCAGAAACCAAGCTGCACTGAAAAGACCTTGCAGCCAATCCTGTTCACATAGTTCCTAAATAACTCCTCTATCTTTTTTCTCGGTTTTCATCAATATTACAATTGACCTGTTAAAGAAAATTATGGTTGTAGGAGATTATCACCAGATTTTATAATATTTGTTCCTTAAATCGACACCAAGACACTGAAAATGATGCTAAAATATGAAATACAATAATGAACAATACAATGTAGTTTCATGCTGTTTCCTGTGGATTTCTGCCCTGTATTTCCTGTGTTTCTGTCCATCAGAATAATCCTAGCTTCCCCATAACCTATGAACTTTCAGCAGATACAGACAGAATATATCTCACATAGTGTGTGCTGATGGGCTGGCTGGGACATATTCAAACAGCTGACTTCTCCCTGCTTTTTCCTCAGCTGGGGACTAACTTAGATGATTCTCCTTTACCTAACCACCATTTCTTAGGACACAATGATAATCACACTATTTTCCAGATTCCCACCCTCTGAAAAATGTTATTGAAAGTGGATGTGGGTTGAAAAGTTATTTGATGCTGAGTGTTGGACAGAGAGAGAGTGAGACCAACCCACACAGAGAACATGATCACATAATTCTCATTTCCTTAGGAAAACAGGCTAAACACAAATGACATGGAAACAAATATTAGAACCATTATCTGTTTATCTATTGCCAGTTTGAAAGAAAACACGATTTACTGCATTCAAAACTTCCTTTCTCTATTATGGTTGTTCTGTTGGACAGTTTTTGAAAAAATAATTTGTCATCAAATATTACCGTGTTTCAACTAGAAAGAAACTCCTTGCTACATTGCCCCAAAGTTAATTCCTTAAGTTACGTTCTTTTCCCAGGAAAATGCATCATAAGCCCATCCAAAAAACCATTCCACTTCTTTTGTTATTGACTTCATCAAAATATTATCTGTGGTTCTGCAGAGCCAGGACAGATGACTTTCCAGAGAGATCTGCTACACCCTTGGGATGGTAGGAATGGGAAAAACTCATGTAGGACCAGTATCGCTCTTTCCCTTCAGCTAGACATGTCAAGAGTGAAGATGCGTAGGGAGAAAACAGACAATTGAAAGACCAAAATACGAAGCATAACAAAATGGAGACATTATTGAGATGGTCAAAAGACACTGTTACAGTTTCCTTGATCGTTGGTTTCGGGTATGACTGACAAAGGAAACCTAGACTTTGCAATGCTGAGCTATGACCTACCTCCTTTTCAGGCACAATGGCACCCACTGGATTTCACAGCAATCACCTGTGTGACCACATTGTCCTAAATGTGACACACGTAGAGCAAGCCACCTAAGGAGTAAGACTTGAGATGGCAGCTGCTGCTGGTGAAGAAGTTGACTAAGAAGCTAGCAGAAAACACAAAAAATGCTGAATAGAGGTAGCCAGGTGGTGATCTCGGCTTTATGTCGTATCTATTCTACATTGTGGTTTCATAATTGTGAATCTCCTCTAAGATGAATCTGTCTAAAAAAGGCTCCACCGCTCTTATATTAAGAATTTGAGCGCTCACCTGAGCTAAGAGAGATATGCATTTCAATTATTCCTGTTTCATAAAAAGCATGAACTTGAAACTCCCTCACTCAGCTCCCAAACAGAGTTAGGCAGGCAGGAGCACAGCCCTAAGCCCTGCTGTTGGGATCGTTGGGTCAGTATGGACTATAAAGGGTGCTTAGACAAACAGCTTGGATGCAGACACACCAGTTAACTAAGATGAATCACAACCTGTATGTCTAAATGGCAGCTAGTTGCCTGAGACCTGCCTCTGTTCTACAGTGGATCTTCTCAAAACTCCTTAAATACCTCATTTCTAGACAATTTTTCCATCCTCTGCATCACTGTCATGCTCAATGAGCTCTATGATTTTTCTTTTTCTTTTGAAAACTTGTCACCAGAACCAAACACTGTATATGAGTAACAGTCTCACTACAACCATATATAAAGACAATGACATCTTCCTACTCCTACTCAGTATTCCCTGTAGCCAAGGGCTGCATTAATCTCCTTAGACACGAAATGACTGCGAGTTAGTGCTGTCTTGGTTACTTACAGAAAGTATTTGCCTCTTTCTAGAATACAGTGTCCTCTGCTGTCTGTCCCTCTTCCAAGACATGCACTTTACTGAGCTGTCCTACCAGGCGTGATAGCCAAATAAGCCCAGTTTACCAAGCAATCCTTCTAGGTCAGTGACAAATGTGTTGAAGCAGACTGAACCAAGAGGCCTGACAGTCTCCACTCACAAACATCTATGTGATGATAATTCCCCATGACAAGTAATTTTTGAGACTTATTAGACTGACCAACCTTTAACATTATACATGTGTATAATCTAGGTATATGAAATGATTGTCTACTGCAATTAATTTCAGCATAATGCTTTTTATAGCAAACTTTAGGTCATATATTAAACTTATATAGGAAATAAGCTTGATAAATTAGAAGTCACTCCTTATTTATCACCTGGTGCATAAACAAGCTCAAGTTTATAGTTTTGCAAAGAGTCACATTAAATATATTACGAAGCTATAGATACTAATTTTATTAAAAATATCTCTATAATTTCTTTTATAGTGCTTCCACTTTAATTCCAGATGAAAAGTGATAAGGGACAATGGAGCCCCACACTATGAAGTAATTTAATTTGTCTGTTCACCAAATTCTGTAGGATCAGTACTAGTATTGCTCTGAGGGTTGTTTCTACTCCAGTGAGATCTGTGTGGCCAAGAATACTGGCATACTTTCTTGAAGCAGGTGGATTTTTCATAGACGCAATTTGAAATGGAAGGATGCAGTAAGATCAGCTCTCAAGACTGGAAGGCTAGTCAATCATTTCAGCAAACTGCAAAGAATTATACTCAGACTCTTCAATGAAGTTACAACAAAGAAAATCAGGTGGTAAAATAGGCTGTGTCATTCAGCCATGCACTACCTAAAAAAAAGACCTGTTTGATGACTGGCTTTCACAGCGTTGATGTCTTTACATGCTATGCAGGACATTTGGAGAGTCAGGCGTCTGGTTTGTTGTATTGGGGAATGTGATGCCATACTGAAATTTGGTGCAATAAGGATCCTCAAAAAGAAAAATAATGGAGGTATGTAGCTAGCCAAGAGCATATACTGGGTGTCTCTGTGAGGCTGTGATGCAGAATGTGGAACCCTTTTCTAGGTATTGTATCCTACAACCACTGTTTGGGGCTGAAAACTTGACCCCTGTTTTCTGAGAAAGCATGGCTGTTGAGGAGGATTATATCCTCATGGCTAGGGCACTCACGAGATGGGAAACCTCGACACTAGAACTATCTCCACTTACGGCAGTTTAGACCTGCATTGTAGGACCATGCTCTGAACACCAGCCTAAACGGTACTCTGCTTAGAAACATTCTCTCCTCCCTGCGGAAGCTGAACAACAAATGTGCATTGCATGTGAATGCCACGGGCTTTCTCGTGGTGAAAGAGGTATGGATTTTTCTTTTTTTTTGTTCCAGAAAAGCACCTATTTCTGCCAGCTGTACAAGATGTTTGGGCAGCCCTCATTTTTGGAGGCTGATAAGGCCTACAACGTGTTCAGCAACCAGTTCACAATCCCACATGCAACTGTTTTACTGGGCAACCGAGGCAGATCCCACAGGTTCAAATATCCCAAACCAGCTGCTGATTCTGGAGCATTTTTATTTTTGTATGTCCACTCTGTAACAGAGCAGTCATGTCCTAAAAAGAGATCTCATGCAGAAGCCAGTTCTCAGCATCTCTCCTGAGGTCAAGAGGAAATGTCAAAATCCCACTTATTAAGGCTAGACTCAAGTGGCCTGTGCAACTGCAGCCAGGGGTAGTGTAGAAAACGTCTTTAGACTCTTACCTCAATTGCAATTTGTGCCTGAAAACATTCAGACACCTTTGTAAAACATTCAGGTATCTTCAAAACATTCTTTGTATCTTCTGTCACATTAGCGTTATTAGCTAGATACATGCACACAGACCGCTCACAGCTGAACTAAGCTGCAAATCCTCTGAGGTTTTTTCACATCTGTGTGCATGGACAGCTTTGTTTTTACCTCTAACCTTTCTGGTTTTGCCCAAGGGCTCCCTCAGGCTTCCCTGTGTAGGTGATGCTTGGCCTGAATCTGGACACACTTTTGGTTTAACTCCACAAGCCAGCCATGCTAGGCACTCACCAGCCATGAAGGTGGTGATTTCTTCTTTGGGTGGAAGGGCACTCTGGGTAGATCAGCACTCAGAAACACGTTTATAAACAGCCAGAAAAATCTCCCATCTGTTTTGATACCTAAACCTTAACATTTCCTATTTGAAATTTATCCACATACTTGACAGCAGATGCTCTTGGATCTCCATTGCTGCTATTAAAGGGTACCAGCCTGGCCCCCTAGTGCCTTTTAACCATGAAAGAATCTGAAGTAACAAAATTTACTTTTAAGTTTTACAAATTTCCCTGGGTATTATAGAAACTAGGAAAGACTATGTATTTTCATAAACAGCAGCCCAAGAAGGAAAACACACACATTGCAGCAAACCATCTGTCAAGGGAAATCCAGATGAGTTAAGCAGATGCAGGAATTCAAGTTATTTTTGATGTTCATAGATAAAAGCAGCTATCAAAACAGGATAAAAATATTTAAAACCGAGTAGATTCTTGCTAGGAGTTCTTAGATGCAAAGAAATTTGAGCAAAACATGGTACTCAGTAAAAATAAGATATGCTTTTGATAGTAAATTTAAAATTACACTGAAGCATATCAGCTACAGGCTGAAGATGTTAATTCAACATTACTGCCAACTTACAACATTCAGAAATCACAAGTTGGGTCTAATAAAGCATATTATTAGTTTAAACTAGCAAGTTGGGTTAAAAATAATACACTTAGTACTTTTTTATTGATCTGCTTTTTTAGACATGGAGTTATGCAGAAGCAACATTTCATTTTTTCTCTGCAATCATGAGCTTTATTTTAAAAAATATGAAAGCTGAAATTCTCACATAGTCACTGAATTCAGGAGCTAAGACTTTAAGACAAAATAGAAAAGAAAAAAAACCGAACTGTCTTAAGATGTGATAAAATCAGGAGAGCTGGCAACATAGAGCATGTAACTGTGAAATCCTTCATCTATACAGAACTTGCACGAAGCCATTAAGCACACACTGACAGAAAGGTGGTTTAAAGTCCTTTACTCCTCTGAATGTTCCTTTACTTAGAGCTGCTTCTTAGTGGGACCGTTGCCTATTAGAGCAACCCAGCACCAACTAGGGCTGCTGAGGGGAGTCCTATGGCTGCTCTTATATATATTGATCAGCAGTGATCAGAACAGACTGTAAAAGAACTTATGAAGAACAAAACTGGCCAGGAAAGACATGGTAAATGTAATTTCAGTCATACTTTCTTTCTCCTTGCTATTTGGGAGAAAAGGGTTTCCAGTTTCTACAAATCAGGGCACAGGTCATAGATTTACAGCTTGACTTTATCCCTATAGCAAGTACTAAAACAAACAGTATTCAGGCCTTAGCCTTCTTTACCTGCTTATTACTAAAAAGAAGTCATATGATTAAATTTAACATTCTGTATCCCATGTATTAAACAGGGCTTAAATACAGCAAGCTTCTTGCATTATCAATGTCCTACCCCCATGCCGTCTGCTGCAGTCGCATTCATGTGCATCACTCTATACCGTCATTTTAGATTGGATGACATTCATCTTGTTATATATATATTGAACCAGTTCATTCTTTCTTTTATTAGCTCCTTGATTTGAGTAGAAAATTAAAAGTATCTACACATCCACACAATAACCAGAGCTTGAAAATGATCCAAAATTATATCCTAACCTAAGACAAGAACTGATGGCAAGAACAGATGGTTCAAGCAAAACTTACCCAAAGGGAGGTTCTTGTGCCATGTGTTATGGCTGTTTATTAGATCTCCTAAAGGGTGGTGTAGCACCGAGATAAAACAGGCACTCAGTAGACAGACTACGTGATGTGCAGTCAAATGGATTGATTTGTCTAGTGAATCTAATAAATGGATCTTGTTAATGCTGAGCAGGGAAAAATATTCCTCAGCTCCTATTCATTAGCTCATCCTCATTAAAAGAACGCCTTCTCGCCAGAAAATCAGAAAGGCCTCCAGTCCTTTCTGCAGAAGACTCTACAATGCATAAATATTGGTTTCTCGCGGTTAGTCTGTTTTCAAACAGCAGCACTGCTAGCAGTTATATTTCTGATTCCTAATTTATGTTCTTTGCTGTTGCTTATTCTTTGCTCTTCCCTGATTAACATCAATATCCCCATCTCTTCTACGATGCAAAACTGTTCTTTGCCCTTCAGTCCCTCTTCTACCACCCATTGTTTTTCATCTACACTAATTATATCCCGAGTTTCCGTATCTGACGGCGCAGCCCACCCTACCGTGCCTCAGTTGTTCAGCCTCCTCTGTGTGCCCATTCCACTACTTCTCCTTCTACAATGGAATAACTGCAGGGCATCTGGAAACCTTGTGGAACTGACCCCCTCCAAATTCGTGCTCTAGTCTTGAGAAGCAGAAAAGTCTTTTTCACTGTCACTGAAGAGCATGCCTATAATGCACCTCAAATATTTGATATTTATACTCTTTTTTTTCCTCTTCTTTTCCCTTTTTGCTCACATGGGAGAGAAAAATGTGTTCATCATGTAAACATTCCATCTTCTCTCACCCTACGCCTTCTAGTCACCGATGACTTCATCCTGTTCTATAAACCACTAGTGGCTCAAAGAGTCTCACTCAGATGTGCTCCAGCCCTTCCTTCTTCCTGCTGGCTGGCTGTTCTCTCTCAGTATTCCAGCAGGGCACCTACATCCAATTTTGAAGAACTTTCCATCCCTCCATCTGTACTTCCTACTGGCCCATTTGCCTTCCCTCATTCAATAGCCAGCAGGTAACTTTCACACTCATTTTCTCTTCTTTTCTGGTTTTTAATCTGATCACTCAGTTTTCTACCTTCTCTGCTGAAAATGCCTTTTCTGAGGCCTCATTCAGCCTATCTCGACTGAGTCCCGGATTCATCAGTCTTTCCTCCTCGGCACATTTTCTTCCCTTGGCTTTTGCTGCCTGGTGAGCTTGTGACTCACCTGCTAGCCTTATCTTTGTATCATCTCTGAATGCTCCTTTTGTCCTTGCTCTGCAGGAGTTTTATATGGCTGTGTCATTGGATGCTCTCATCTGTCTTATTCCTGCACCGTATCATGTGCTCTGATTGTTTATATTAGCAGTTAAAGACCCCTGTCAATTCACACCTTCATTCTTTTGCTGTCCATTATTGTCCACCTCTTCCCAATATAGAGAGAGGAGCTATGCTGCTTTTGCATAGCTTGAAGGCAAACCCAAGATATTTATCCCAATTTAACCTTCTTCTCTTTTTCATTTCCTATTGTTATGAAAATACTGTCTCATAGTATGCAAGGATCAGGTACTTTTTATCTATATGTACCATCCATTTGAATAACTGCAGTTCTATTTTATTTGAGGTTATTTAACTGTCTGCTTCTGGTTAGATGACTGATGGAAGTATGGTTATGAGTGGCCTTTGCCAGATAAGAATGACCGACGTTATGAAAAGATATTAGCATAAATCATAGCAAAAGCATCTGAAAGCATAAGAGATTTGAAAATTAAATAAGCCTCTAATTCCCCTGGAGAGTAATTTTAGATAAAAGATCTCTGAAGCTACACTAGGTATTACTTAGTGTCACAAGAAGTTGCTGAAATCCATGAAAAACAGCAGGTCTCTCTGATTTGTAAGATACAGGTTCCTCATTTCCCTGAGAGGTTTATATATGGATGATATGGATATGGACAGATAAACAGATAGAAAAATAGTAATCTGGGACACACACACAAAAAAAGTATGAGCTTAAGAACATGTTAGATTACATTTATTACACAGAAGCAGTTCACTGTGTGACTGTGTCACAATCTGGAAGATTACATACCTGTTATATGTATGTGATATTCCTCTTTGAAGATCTTTTGGAAATAAGGTACTTTGAACTGCATGTGTGCAGATGGCAAGCCTGGAAGATTCACTTCGACATCACCCATAAAATGTGGGAACTCCCAGTCCTGTTAAAAAAAGAAAAGGAAGAGCCTAAATATATTTCATGGTATATTTTTGCCCTTTAAAATGGCTTAAATTAATAAAAGGGAAAGGTTCTATTTTTAAGCCTCCTATTATTGGATTTTCTTAGTTTAAGTTTGACTAAAGCACTTGAAATAGAATACCTTGTTTATGTTAGATATTACAATATGATTTTTACTTCAGCTCCATGTAATTATGTGTTTAAAAGTTCACTTCAGAATGACAATATTGAACCCACTGTACCAGCTGATAGTCTAAGCATATGAATACCTACATAGCAACCTTGCAATACTGGTTTCAACTTCTGCTACTAATTTATAGGCAATTGGCAAAGGCGGCCAGACCCCTTCAAACCTTTCATATATTTGTATTCTTCTTGTTCAACTTACAGAGTGTTTTCTGTATTTGGCCTTAACACATCTAAATAGACTCCCCCTGCAAGCAAAGACCCTTCAGCATAATCTGCCTGAATCAATCCGAGCTCAATTTTTTCCACTGCTATATTTCAGTTGACAAGGTACTGCTGGAAATGTGGAAGTTCTTACCTATTATTATGCATATTTTGCATTTAAAGGAAGCTTTCGCTTGGTTATCCGCATCCACCGTTGGTCATTTGAAAATGGGTAAAATAGCATGGCTCATTACAGCCAAAACGGAAAGTCTAGCAATAGTTCTAGAATCAGTAGGATTACTGCCAGAGTGGTTACTCTGTGTGCTGCAGACCATTGGTGATCTGCTGTTACAGAGTGTCCCTGTTCCCATGCATACCCCTGGATTTGTATCCCACATGTTAGTGCAACAAGCACCTAAATTACTGAAAGTAAGATAAAGGAATGTGAAATGTGAGGAGCTCCGCAGGTGACTTGTGCTTCCCTCACATGAAAACCATTCCAGTGCAGCCATCTTCCCAAGAGAACCAATTCCATTTTTTTTTTTCAGTTTTATAAGGACGGAAAGTTTCCTAACAGGGTAATGAGGAAAAAAAATATTCAAAACGAAGAATCATCTCTGAAAGATAAATCACTATATGTGACTTAACCTCGAAGAATTGCTAAGCAGCTCCAGCATTTTCTACAGTGGAGGGGAAATGGAAGAGTTTTATCAGCAGGGAATAGCATGGCCCAAACACTACCAGCAGCTGGTTTATGCTAACACATCGTGATACTGAGTTAAGTGGATTAGATTAACGGGAGTACAAGCAAGGAGAAAACCTGACCCTCTGTACCTGATTCTCAATGTTCACAGTGATACAGAAAGTGCCAATTTACAGATGCAGAAGATAAGAGAAATAAGGATGCTCTCCTTTTCCCTTATCACTAATGCAATGCATGCACTCCTGGCCACGAGGTATGGTAATAACTGCCCAGCTGCACAATCCCTTACACTGCATCAGCATCCATCCCCTTGCAGGTGGTAGACATTCAAAAAGTGCCCAAGGATAAAAATTTTATAGGTGTACGCTTTCAGTTCACAGGATCTAATATACATCTCTGGACTTGTGTCTCATGTTAATTCATACACACTCTCACCCAGGAATAAATAAGAAGAAATACATTACGTATT